>NC_057411.1:12906000-13506000 GCF_019320065.1 Cervus canadensis | reverse complement strand
CGACTCTATCTTTCACACGGTGCGTGGCTGTGGGAGTAGACTTTATCTTTCACAGTGTCCATGCCTGTGGGATAGACTCTGTCTTTCACATGGTCCGTGGCTGTGGGATAGCCCCTATCTTTCACACGGTCCGTGGCTGTGGGAATAGACTCTATCTTTCACACGGCCCATGCCTGTGGGATAGAGTTTATCTTTCACACGGCCCGTGGCTGTGGGGTAGACTCTATATTTCATATGGCCCGTTCTTGTGGGATAGACTTTATCTTTCACACGGTCCATGCCTATGGGATAGACTTTGTCTTTCACACGGCCAGTGGCTGTGGATTAGACTTTATCATTCACACGTTCCGTGCCTATGGGGTAGACTTTATCTTTCACACGGTCCGTGACTGTGGGATAGACTTTATCTTTCACATGGTCCGTTCCTGTGGGATAGACTCTATCATTCATCCGGTCCGTGGCTGTGGAATAGACTCTATCTTTCACATGGTCCGTGGCTGTGGGATTAGACTCTATCTTTCACACGGTCCATGGCTGTCGGGTAGACTTTATCTTTCACATGGTCCGTGGCTGTGGGGTAGACTTTATCTTTCACAAGGTAATGGCTGTGGGATAGATTTTATCTTTCACATGATCCGTGGCTGTGGGGTACACTTTATCTTTCACACGGTCCGTGGCTGTGGGAAGAGATCTATCTTTCACACTGTTCGTGCCTGTGGGATAGTCTTTATCTTTCACACGGTCCGTGGCTGTGCGGTAGACTTTATCTTTCACACGGTCCGTGCCTGATGGATAGACTTTTTCACACGGTCCGTGCCGGTGGGAAAGACTTTATCTTTCACATGGTCCGTGGCTGTGGGATAGACTTTATCTTTCACATGGTTTGTGCCTGTGGGATAGACTTTATCTTTCACATGGTCCGTGGCAGTGGGGTAGACTTTATCTTTCACACGGTCCATTCCTGTGGGATAAACTTTTTCACACGGTCCGTGGCTATGGGGTAGACTGTATCTTTCACATGGTCCGTGGCTGTGGGCGTAGTCTTTATCTCTCACACGGTCCGTGGCTGTGGGAATAGACTTTATGTTTCACAAGGTCCGTGGCTCTGGGAATAGAATTTATCTTTCACATGGTCTGTGGCTGTGGGGTAGACTTTATCTTTCACATGGTCCGTGGCTGTGGTATAGAATTTATCTTTCTCACGGTCCGTGGCTGTGGGATAGAATTTATCTTTCATACGGTCCGTGCCTGTGGGATAGACTTTATCTTTCACATGATCCGTGGCTATGGTATAGAATTTATCTTTCACACGGTCCGTGCCTGTGGGATAGACTTTATCTTTCACACGGTCCGTGCCTGTGGGATAGACTTTATCTTTCACAAGGTCCATGCCTGAGGGATAGACTTTTTCACACGGTCGTGGCTGTGGGGAGATTTATCTTTCACATGGTCACGTGGGCTGGGAAACGACTCTATCTTTCACATGTCGGTGCCTGTGAGGGATAGGACTTTATGTTTCACACGGTCCGTGGCTGTGGGATAGCTTTTTCACCTGGTCCGTTGCTGTGGAATAGACTTTATCTTTCACACGATCTGTGCCTGTGGGATAGATTTCATCTTTCACACGGTCCGTGGCTGTGGGGTCGACTTTATCTTTCACACGGTACTTTGCTAGGTAATAGAGTTTTTCTTTCACACGGTCCATGGCTGTGGGAATAGACTTTATGTTTCACACGGTCCGAGGCTGTTGGATGGACTTCATCGTTTACATGGTCCGTGGCTGTGGGATAGTCTCTATCTTTCACACGGTCCATGGCTGTGGGGTAGACTTTATCTTTCACATGTTCCGTGGCTGTGGGGTAGACTTTATCTTTCACAAGGTCCGTGGCTGGGGGGTAGACTTTATCTTTCACACGGTCCGTGGCTGTGGGATAGACTTTATCTTTCACACGGTCCATGGCTGGGGGGTAGACTTTATCTTTCACAGGGTCCATGGCTGTGGGATAGACTTTATCTTTCACACGGTCTGTGGCTGTGGTAGTAGACTTTATCTTTCACACGGTCCGTGGCTGTGGGAATAGACTTTATGTTTCACACAGTCCGTGGCTCTGGGAATAGACTTTATCTTTCACACGGTCCGCGCCTGTGGGGTAGACTTTATCTTTCACTTGGTCCGTGCCTGTGGGATAGACTCTATCTTGCACATGGTCTGTCGCTGTGGTAATAGACTCTATCTTTCACACGGTCCGTGCCTGTGGGATAAACTTTATCTTTCACACGTTCCGTGGCTGTGAGATAGACTTTATCTTTCACATGGTCCGTTGCTCTGGGAATAGAGTTTATGTTTCTCACAGTCCGTGCCTGTGGGATAGACTTTATCTTTCACATGGCCCGTGGCTGTGGGATAGCCTCTATCATTCACACAGTCCGTGACGGTGGGAATAGACTCTATCTTTCCCACGGTCCATGGCTGTGGGGTAGACTTCATCTTTCACATGGTCCGTGGCGGTGGGGTAGACTTTATCATTCACATGGTCCGTGCCTGTGGGATAGACTCTATCTTTCACATGGTCCGTGCCTGTGGGATAGACTCTATCTTTCACATGGTCCGTGCCTATGGGATAGACTTTGTCTTTCACACGGCCCGTGGCTGCGGGGTAGACTTTATCTTTCAAATGGCCCATGGCAGTGGGGTACACTTTATCTTTCACACGGCCCATGCCTGTTGGATAGAGTTTATCTTTCACACGGCCCGTGGCTGTGGGGTAGACTTTATCTTTCATATGGCCCGTTCCTGTGGGATAGACTTTATCTTTCACACAGTCCGTGCCTATTGGATAGACTTTGTCTTTCACACGGCCCGTGGCTGCGGGGTAGACTTTATCTTTCACACGGCCAGGGGCTGTGGATTAGACTTTATCTTTCACACGTTCCGTGCCTGTGGGGTAGACTTTATCTTTCACACGGTCCGTGCCTGTGGTATAGACTTTATCTTTCACATGGTCCGTGCCTGTGGGATAGACTCTATCATTCACCCGGTCCGTGGCTGTGGGATAGACTCTATCTTTCACATGGTCCGTGGCTGTGGGATTAGTCTCTGTCTTTCACACGGTCCATGGCTGTCTGGTAGACTTTGTCTTTCACATGGTCCGTGGCTGTGGGATTAGTCTCTGTCTTTCACACGGTCCATGGCTGTCTGGTAGACTTTGTCTTTCACATGGTCCGTGGCTGTGGGGTAGACTTTTTCTTTCACACGGTATATGGCTGTGGGATAGATTTTATCTTTCACACGGTCCGTGGCTGTGGCGTAGACTTTATCTTTCACACGGTCCGTGGCTGTGGGAACAGACTCTATCTTTCACACTGTCCGTGCCTGTGGGATAGACTTTATCTTTCACAGGGTCCGAGGCTGTGCGGTAGACTTTATCTTTCACACGGTCCGTGCCTGTGGGATAGACTTTATCTTTTACACGGTCCATGCCTGAGGGATAGACTTTTTCACACGGTCCGTGCCTGTGGGAAAGACTTTCTCTTTCACACGGTCCGTGCCTGTGGGATAGACTTTATATTTCACATGGTCCGTGGCTGTGGGATAGACTTTATCTTTCACGCGGTCCGTGCCTGTGGGATAGACTTTATCTTTCACATGGTCCGTGGCTGTGGGATAGACTTTATCTTTCACCCGGTCCGTGGCTGTGGAAATAGACTTTATCTTTCACATGGTTTGTGCCTGTGGGATAGACTTTATCTTTCACATGGTCCGTGGCAGTGGGGTAGACTTTATCTTTCACACGGTCCATTCCTGTGGAATAGACTTTTTCACACGGTCCGTGTCGGTGGGGTAGACTGTATCTTTCACATGGTCCGTGGCTTTGGGAGTAGTCTTTATCTCTCACACGGTCCGTGGCTGTGGGAGTAGTCTTTATCTCTCACACGGTCCGTGGCCCTGGGAATAGAATTTATCTTTCACATGGTCCGTTGCTGTGGGGTAGACTTTATCTTTCATACGGTCCGTGCCTGTGGGATAGACTTTATCTTTCACATGGTCCGTGGCTGTGGTATAGACTTTATCTTTCTCACGGTCCGTGGCTGTGGGATAGACTTTATCTTTCACACGGTCCGTGCCTGTGGGATAGACTTTATGTTTCATACGGTCCGTGGCTGTGCAATAGACTTTTTCACACGGTCCTTGCCTGTGGGATAGACTTTATCTTTCACATGGTCCGTGGTTGTGGGATAGACTTTATCTTTCACACGGTCCGTGACTGTGGGATAGACTTTATCTTTCACATGGTCCGTGCCTCTAGGACAGACTTTAACTTTCACACGGTCCTTGCCTGTGGGATAGACTTTATCTTTCACACGGTCTGTGGCTGTGGGGTAGACTTTATCTTTCACACGGTCCGTGCTGTGGGATAGACTTTATCTTTCACACGGTCCGTGGCTGTGTCGTAGACTTTATCTTTCACTCGGTCCCAGGCTGTGGGAGTAGACTTTATCGTTCATACGGTCCATGTCTGTGGGAATAGACTTTATGTTTCACAAGGTCCGTGGCTCTGGGAAGAGACTTTATCTTTCACATGGTCCTTGGCTGTGGGGTAGACTTTATCTTTCACATGGTCCATGGCTGTAGGATAGACTTTATCTTTCACATGGTCCGTGGCTGTGGGGTAGACTTTATCTTTCACATGGTCCGTGGCTGTGGGATTGCCTCTATCTTTCACACAGTCCGTGGCTGTTGGAAGAGACTCTATCTTTCATACGGTCCATGGCTGTGGGATAGACTTTATCTTTCACACGGTCCTTGGCTGTGGGGTAGACTTTATTTTTCACACGGTCCGTGGCTGTGGTAGTAGACTTTATCTTTCACACGGTCCGTGGCCGTGGGAATAGACTTTATATTTCACACTCTCCGTGGCTCTGGGAATAGACTTTATATTTCACACGGTCCGTGCCTGTGAGGTAGACTTTATCTTTCACACGGTCCGTGCCTGAGGGATAGACTCTATCTTGCACATGGTCTGTCGCTGTGGGAATAGACTCTATCTTTGACACGGTCCATGGCTGTGGGTTAGACTTTATCTTTCACACGGTCCGTGGCTGTGGGAATAGACTTTATCTTTCACAGAGTCCATGCCTGTGGGATAGACTCTGTTTTTCACATGGTCCGTGGCTGTGGGATAGCCCCTATCTTTCACATGGTCCATGGATGTGGGAATAGACTTTATGTTTCACACGGTCCGTGGCTCTGGAATTAGACTTTTTCTTTTGCACGGTCCATTCCTGTGGGATAGACTTTATCTTTCACATGGTTCGTGGCTGTGGGGTAGACTTTATCTTTCACACGGTCCGTTTCTGAGGGATAGACTCTATCTTGCACATGGTCTGTCGCTGTGGGAATAGACTCTATCTTTCACACGGTCCATGGCTGTGGGTTAGACTTTATCTTTCACACGGTCCGTGGCTGTGGGAATAGACTTTATCTTTCACAGAGTCCATGCCTGTGGGATAGACTCTGTCTTTCACATGGTCCGTGGCTGTGGGATAGCCCCTATCTTTCACACGGTCCGTGGCTGTGGGAATAGACTCTATCTTTCACACGATCCGTGGCTGTGGGATAGACTTCATCTTTCACACGGTCCGAGGCTGTGGGAGTAGACTTTATCTTTCCACGGTCCGGCTGTGGAGTAGACTTTATCTTCAACATTGTCGTGGATATGGGAATAGAGGGCTTTAATGTGTTCACGACGGTTCCGGGTGGCGTCTGAAGATAGACGATATCTGTTGGTCCACGGTTCCGTTCTGTGGGGACTGAGACGTGTTAGGTCTGGTCACAGCGGGGTCGTGGGTGTCTGGTGGGATAGGGGACTTGATCTGTTCACGGAGCGGGTCGTGGCTGTGGGATAGACTCTATCTTTCCACGATCGTCGGTGGCTGGTGGGTAGAGCTTTATCTTTGCACAGGTCCGCGGGCTGTGGAGTGAGAGCGTTTATCGTTGTGCACGACGGTCGCGTGGATGTTGTCGGTAGACTTATCTTTCACAGCGCTCCGTGGCGTGGTGGAGAGGACGGTTAGTGCGTTTTCACAGCAGGTCGCGGTGCCGGTGTGGGGAGTGAGGAGCTGTTATGCTTTTCACTACGTCCCGGTTGTGTGGTGGGAGATAGACTTGGTATGCATGTTGTCAGGCGACGGTCGCGTGCCTGTGGGATAGAGCGTGTATGCTTGTCATGAGCGGGTTCTGGGCTGTGGGAGAATAGAGCGTGTGTAGTGCTTTCACGACGGTCCCGTGGCTGGTGGGTGAAGACTGGTTATTCGTTTCACACTCGGTCGCGGGTGTTGGAGTAGGACTCTGAATCGTTTCACTACGGTCTATTGTCTGGTGGTGGGTAGACTTTAGTCCTGCACAGCGAGTACGGCCCGTGCCTGGTGGGGTAGACTTATCTTTCACTCGGACCTTACTGTGCGGTAGACTTTATCTTTCAAATAGTCCGTGGCTCGGAATAGAAGAGTTTTCTTTCACACGGTCCGTGGCTTCGGGAATGGACTCTATCTTTCAGCACGGTCCGTGCCTGTGGGATAGACTATATCTTTCACTCGATCCGTGGATGAGGGAATAGACTTTATCTCTAACACGGTCCATGCCTGTGGGATAGACTCTATCTTTCACATGGTCCGTGGCTGTGGGATAACCTCTATCTTTCACACAGTCCGTGGCTGTGGGAATAGACTCTATCTTTCACACGGTCCATGGCTGTGGGATAGACTTTATCTTTCACACGGTCCGTGGCTGTGAGGTAGACTTTATTTGTCACACGGTCCGTGGCTGTGGGATAGACTTTATCTTTCACATGGTCCGTGGTTGTGGGATAGACTTTATCTTTCACACGGTCCGTGACTGTGGGATAGACTTTATCTTTCGCATGATCCGTCCCTGTGGGATAGACTTTATCTTTCACACGGTCCGTGGCTGTGGGATAGACTTTATCTTTCACAAGTACGTGCCTGTGGGATAGACTTTATCTTTCACATGGTCCGTGCCTCTAGGACAGACTTTATCTTTCACACGGTCCGTGGTTGTGGGATAGACTTTATCTTTTCACCACGGTCCGTGGCTGTGGGAATAGACCTCTATCTTTCACATGTTCCGTGCCTGTGGGATGGACTCTATCTTTCACACGGTCCGTGACTGTGGAATAGACTCTAACTTTCACATGGTCCGTGGCTGTGGGATTAGACTCTATCTTTCACACGGTCCATGGCTGTGGGGTAGACTTTATCTTTCACACGGTCCGTGGCTGTGGGGTAGACTTTATCTTTCACACGGTATGTGGCTTTGGGATAGATTTTATCTTTCACACAGTCCGTTCCTGTGGGTTAGACTTTATCTTTCACACGGTCCGTGGCTGGGGATAGACTTTTTCACAAGGTCCGTGACTGTGGGATAGACTTTATCTTTCACACCGTCCATGTCTTTGGGGGTAGACTTTATCTTTCACACAGTCCTTGCCTGTGGGAGTAGACTTTATCTTTCATACGGTCCGTGGCTGTGGGAATAGACTTTATGTTTCACGTGGTCCATGTCTGTGGGGTAGACTTTATCTTTCATATGGTCCGTGGCTGTTGTATAGACTTCATCTTTCACACGGTCCGTGGCTGTGGGATAGACTTTATCTTTCGCATGGTCCGTGCCTGTGGGATACACTTTATCTTTGACACGGTCCGTGGCTGTGTGGTAAACTTTATCTTTCACATGGTCCATGCCTCTAGGACAGACTTTGTCTTTCACATGGTCTGTGCCTGTGGGATAGCCTTTTCCCAAGGTCTTTGGCTGTGGGATAGACTATCTTTCACACGGTACGTGCCTGTGGGGTAGACTTTATCTTTCTCACGGTCCGTGCCTGTGGGATAGACTTTATCTTTCACACGGTCCGTGCATGTGGGATAGACTTTGTCTTTCACATGGTCCGTGGCTCTGGGAATAGAGTTTATCTTTCACACAGTCCGAGCCTGTGGGATAGACTTTATCATTCACACGGTCCGTGCCTGTGGGATAGACTTTATCTTTCACATGGTCCGTGGCTGTGGTATAGACTTCATCTTTCACACGGTCCGTGGCTGTGGGATAGACTTTATCTTTCGCATGGTCCGTGCCTGTGGGATAGACTTTATCTTTCACATGTTCCGTGCCTGTGGAATAGACTTTATCTTTGACACGGTCCGTGGCTGAGGGGTAAACTTTATCTTTCACATGGTCCGTGCCTCTAGGACAGACTTTGTCTTTCACACGGTCCGTGCCTGTGGGATAGACTTTTTCACAAGGTCCGTGGCTGTGGGATAGACTATCTTTCACACGGTACGTGCCTGTGGGGTAGACTTTATCTTTCTCACGTTCCGTGCCTGTGGGATAGACTTTATCTTTCACACGGTGCGTGCATGTGGGATAGACTTTATCTTTCACATGATCCGTGGCTCTGGGAATAGAGTTTATCTTTCACACAGTCCGTGCCTGTGGGATAGACTTTATCATTCACACGGTCCGTGCCTGTGGGATAGACTTTATCTTTCACATGGTCCGTGGCTGTGGTATAGACTTCATCTTTCACACGGTCCGTGGCTGTGGTATAGACTTCATCTTTCACCTGGTCCGTGGCTGTGGGATAGCCCCTATCTTTCACACGGTCCGTGGCTGTGGGAATAGACTCTATCTTTCACACGGCCCATGCCTGTGGGATAGAGTTTATCTTTCACACGGCCCGTGGCTGTGGGGTAGACTCTATCTTTCATATGGCCCGTTCTTGTGGGATAGACTTTATCTTTCACACGGTTCATGCCTATGGGATAGACTTTGTCTTTCACACGGCCAGTGGCTGTGGATTAGACTTTATCATTCACACGTTCCGTGCCTATGGGGTAGACTTTATCTTTCACACGGTCCGTGACTGTGGGATAGACTTTATCTTTCACATGGTCCGTGCCTGTGGGATAGACTCTATCATTCACCCGGTCCATGGCTGTGGAATAGACTCTATCTTTCACATGGTCCATGGCTGTGGGATTAGACTCTATCTTTCACACGGTCCATGGCTGTCGGGTAGACTTTATCTTTCACATGGTCCGTGGCTGTGGGGTAGACTTTATCTTTCACACGGTAATGGCTGTGGGATAGATTTTATCTTTCACATGATCCGTGGCTGTGGGGTACACTTTATCTTTCACACGGTCCTGGCTGTGGGGTAGACTTTATCTTTCACACGGTCCGTGGCTGTGGGGTAGACTTTATCTTTCACATGGTCCGTGGCTGTGGAGTAGACTTTATCTTTCACACGGTCCGTGCCTGTGGGAATGACTCTATCTTTCACACGGTCCATGGCTGTGGGATAGACTTTATCTTTCACACGGTCCGTGGCTGTGAGGTAGACTTTATTTGTCACACGGTCCGTGGCTCTGGGAATAGACTTTATCTTTCACACGGTCCGTGCCTGTGATATAGACTCTATCTTGCACATGGTCTGTCGCTGTGGGAATAGACTCTATCTTTCACAGGGTCCATGGCTGTGGGTTAGACTTTATCTTTCACACGGTCCGTGGCTCTGGGGTAGACTTTATCTTTCACACGGTCCATGCCTGTGGGACAGACTTTATCGTTCACACGGTCCATTCCTGTGGGATAGACTTTTTCACAAGGTCCGTGGCTGTGGGATAGATTATCTTTCACACGGTACGTGCCTGTGGGGTGGACTTTATCTTTCTCACGGTCCGTGCCTGTGGGATAGACTTTATCTTTCACACGGACCGTGCATGTGGGATAGACTTTATCTTTCACAAGGTCCGTGGCTCTGGGAATAGAGATTATCTTTCACACAGTCCGTGCCTGTGGGATAGACTTTATCTTTCGCAAGGTCCGTGCCTGTGGGATAGACTCTATCTTGCACATGGTCTGTCGCTGTGGGAATATACTCCATCTTTCACAGGGGTCCATGGCTGTGGTAAACTTTATCTTTCACATTGTCCGTGCCTCTAGGACAGACTTTGTCTTTCACATGGTCCGTGGCAGTGGGGTAGACTTTATCTTTCACACGGTCCATTCCTGTGGGATAGACTTTTTCACACGGTCCGTGGCGGTGGGGTAGACTGTATCTTTCACACGGTCCGTGGCTGTGGGAATAGACTCTATCTTTCACACGGTCCGTGCCTGTGGAATACACTTTAACTTTCACACGGTCCGTGGCTGTGGGGTAGACTTTATCTTTCACACGGTCCGTGCCTGTGGGATAGACTTTATCTTTCACACGGTCCGTGGCTGTGGGGTAGAGTTTATCTTTCACACGGTCCGTGCCTGTGGGATAGACTTTATCTTTCACACGGTCCGTGGCTGTGGGGTAGAGTTTATCTTTCACACGGTTGATGGCTGTGGGATAGACTTTATCTTTCACACGGTCCCTGTCTGTGGGGTGGACTTTATCTTTCACACGGTCCCAGGCTGTGTGAGTAGACTTTATCGTTCATACGGTCCATGTCTGTGGGAATAGACTTTATGTTTCACAAGGTCCGTGACTCTGGGAAGAGACTTTAACTTTCACATGGTCCGTGGCTGTGGGGTAGACTTTATCTTTCACATGGTCCATGGCTGTGGGATAGACTTTATCTTTCACATGGTCCGTGGCTTTGGGGTAGACTTTATCTTTCACATGATCCTTGGCTGTGGGGTAGACTTTATTTTTCACACGGTCCGTGGCTGTGGTAGTAGACTTTATCTTTCACACGGTCCGTGGCTGTGGGAATAGACTTTATGTTTCACACGGTCCGTGGCTCTGGGAATAGACTTTATCTTTCACACGGTCCGTGCCTGTGGAGTAGACTTTAACTTTCACACGGTCCGTGCCTGTGGGATAGACTCTATCTTGCACATTTTCTGTCGCTGTGGGAATATGAAGTCTACCCCACAGCCACGGACCATGTGAAAGATAAAGTCTATCCCACAGGCACGGACCGTGTGAAAGATAAAGTCTATCCCACAACCACGGACCGTGCGAAAGATAAAGTCTGTCCTAGAGGCACGGACCATGTGAAAGATAAAGTCTATCCCACAGGCACGTACCTTGTGAAAGATAAAGTCTATCCCACAGCCCCGGACCGTGTGAAAGATAAAGTCTATCCCACAGGCACGGATCACGCGAAAGATAAAGTCTATCCCACAGGCACGGACCGTGTGAAAGATAAAGTCTATCCCACAACCACGGACCATGTGAAAGATAAAGTCTATCCCACAGGCACGGACCGTGTGAAAAATTCTATCGCACAGCCACGGACCGGGAGAAAGATTAAGTCTATCCCACAGCCACGGACAATGTGAAAGATAAATTCTATTCCCAGAGCCACGGACCTTGTGAAACATAAAGTCTATTCCCACAGCGACGGACCGTGTGAGAGATAAAGACTACTCCCACAGCCACGGACCACGTGAAAGATACAGTCTACCCCACTGCCACGGACCGTGTGAAAAAGTCTATCCCACAGGAATGGACCGTGTGAAAAAGTCTATCCCACAGGAAAGGACCGTGTGAAAGATAAAGTCTACCCCACTGCTACGGACCATGTGAAAGATAAAGTCTATTCCCAGAGCCACGGACAGTGTGAAACATAAAGTCTATTCCCACATCCACGGACCATGTGAAAGATAAAGTCTACTCCCACAGGCATGGACCGTGTTAGAGATAAAGTCTATTCCCTCATCCACGGACCGTGTGAAAGATAAAGTCTATCCCACAGCCACGGACCGTGTGAAAGATAAAGTCTATCCCACAGCCACGGACCGTGTGAAAGATAACGTCTATCCCACAGGCACGGACCGTGTGAAAGATAAAGTCTATCCCACAACCACGGACCGTGTGAAAGATAAAGTCTACCCCACAGGAACGGACCGTGTGAAAGATAAAGTCTTGCCCACAGCCACGGACTGTGTGAAAGATAAAGTCTACCAAACATCCATGGACCGTGTGAAAGATAAAGTCTATCCCACAGCCACGGAGCGTGTGAAAGATAAAGTCTACACCACAGCCACGGACCGTGTGAAAGATAGAGTCTATTCCCACAGCCATGGACCGTGTGAAAGATAAGTCTGTCCTAGAGGCACGGACCATGTGAAAGATAAAGTCTATCCCACAGGCACGTACCTTGTGAAAGATAAAGTCTATCCTACAGCCACGGACCGTGTGAAAGATAAAGTCTATCCCACAGGCACGGACCGTGTGAAAGATAAAGTCTATCCCACAACCACGGACCATGTGAAAGATAAAGTCTATCCCACAGGAACGGACCGTGTGAAAAAGTCTATCGCACAGCCACGGACCGTGTGAAACATAAAGTCTATCCCACAGGCACGGACCGTGTGAAAGATAAAGTCTATCCCACAGCCACGGACCGTGAGAAAGATAAAGTCTATACCACAGCCACGGACCGTGTGAAAGATAAAGTCTACCCCACAGCAACGGACCATGTGAAAGATAAATTCTATTCCTACCCCCCAGCCATGGACCGTGTGAAAGATAAAGTCTACCCCACAGCCATGGACCATGTGAAAGATAAAGTCTACCCCACAGCCACGGATCGTGTGAAAGATAGAGTCTATTCCCACAACCACGGAACATGTGAAAGATAGAGTCTATCCCACAGCCACGGACCGTGTGAAAGATAGAGTCTAACCCACAGGCACAGACCGTGGGAAAAAGTCTATCCCACAGGCACGGACCGTGTGAAAGATAAAGTCAATCCCACAGGCACGGACTGTGTGAAAGATAAAGTATACCCCACAGCCACGGACCGTGTGAAAGATAATCTCTATCCCACAGGCAAGGACCCCGTGAAAGATAGAGTCTATTCCCACAGCCATGGACCGTGTGAGAGATAAAGTCTAACCCACAGCCACGGACCATGTGAAAGATAAAGTCTACCCCACATTCACGGACCGTGTGAAGATAATGTCTACCCCACAGGCATGGACCATGTGAAAGATAAAGTCTACCACAGAGCCACGGACCGTGTGAAAGATAAAGTCTATTCCACACGCACGGACCGTGTGAAAGATAAAGTCTACCCCACAGCCTCGGACCGTGTGAAAGATAAAGTCTATCCCACAGCCACGCACCGTGTGAAAGCTAAAGTGTATCCCACAGCCACGGACCATGTGAAAGATAAAGTCTATCCCACAGGCACGGACCGGGTGAAAGATAAACTCTATTCCACAGCCACGGACCGTGTGAAAAAATCAATCCCACAGCCACGGACCGTGTGAAAGGTAAAGTCTATCCCACAGGCACGGACCGGTGCTGTGATCAACAAAAGACAAGATGTCTTAGGCATGATCCCACAGCCCGTACGGGACTGTCGTTAGAAAGTCTTAATCTCACAGGCATGGACCATGTGAAAGACAAAGTCTACCCCAAAGCCATGGACCGTGTGAAAGACAAAGTCTATCCCACAGCCACGGACCGTGTGAAAGTTAAAGTCTATCCCAGAGCCACGGAGCGTGTGAAAGATAAAGTCTATCCGACAGCCACGGACCGTGTGAAAGATAAAGTCTACCCCACAGGCACGGACCGTGTGAAAGATACAGGCTATTCCCACAGCAATGGACTGTGTGAAACATAAAGTCTACTCCCACAGCCATGGACCGTGTGAAAGATAAAGTCTACTCCACCAGCCACGGACCGTGTGAAAGATAAAGTCT
This sequence comes from Cervus canadensis, assembly GCF_019320065.1. Classification (NCBI taxonomy): domain Eukaryota; kingdom Metazoa; phylum Chordata; class Mammalia; order Artiodactyla; family Cervidae; genus Cervus; species Cervus canadensis. The sequence continues at coordinate 13,492,274 of NC_057411.1, read as the reverse complement.
ATCCCACAGCCACGGACCGTCTGAAAGAGAAAGTCTCCCCACAGCCACGCACCGTGTGAAAGATAAAGTCTACCCGACAGCCACGGACCGTGTGAAAGATAAAGTCTACCAAACAGCCACAGACCGTGTGAAAGATAAAGTCTATCCCACAAGCACGGACCGTGTGAAAGATAAAGTCTATCCCACAGCCACGGACCATGTGAAAGACAAAGTCTACCCCACAGCCACGGACAGTGTGAAAGATAAAGTCTACCCCACAGCCACGGGCCGTGTGAAAGATAAAGTCTATCCCACAGCCATGGACCGTGTGAAAGATAAAGTCTATCCCACAGGCACGGCCGTGTGCAGAAGATAAAGTCGTAGCTCAGCATGCCATCAGAGTCTGGTACAGCGCCCATTTGTAAGTTAGGTTTCGATTAAAGGCAAAAACGTCTATCCTCCACAGACCACGGTGACCGTGTGAAGAAAGAAGTCTTTTCCCTCAGACCACATAGGCCATGTAAAGATAATGTCTACCACCCACAGCACGGGGACCGTGGATGAAAGAAAAGTCTCTTCTCCCACAGGCAGGGCCGATCGAGGAAGAATAGATCTACCCACAGCCATGGAGTGTGTGAAAATAGAGTCTATTCCCACAGCCACGGACCGTGTGAAAGATAGAGGCTATCCCACAGCCACGGACCATGTGAAAGATAGAGTCTATCCCACATGCACGGACCATGTGAAAGATAGAGTCTATCCCACAGCCACGGACCGTGTGAAAGATGAAGTCTATCCCATAGGCACGGACCGTGTGAACGATAAAGTCTACCCCACAGCCACGGACCATTTGAAAGATAAAGTCGAATCCACAGCCACAGGCCGTGTGAAAGATAAAGTCTACCCCACAGCCACGGACCGTGTGAAAGATAAAGTCTACCCCACATCCACGGACCGTGTGAAAGATAATGTCTACCCCACAGGCACGGACCATGTGAAAGATAAAGTCTGCCCCACAGCCACGGGCCGTGTGAAAGATAAAGTCTACCCCACAGCCACGGGCCGTGTGAAAGATGAAGTCTACCCCAAAGCCACGGACCGTGTGAAAGATAAAATCTACCCCACAGCCACGGACCATGTGAAAGATAGAGTCTATCCCACAGCCACAGACCGTGTGAAAGATAGAGTGTGTTCCGACATCTAACGACCGTGTGAAAGATAAAGTCTATCCCACAGCCTCGGATCATGTGAAAGGTAAAGTCTATCCCACAGGCACGGACCGTGTGAAAGATAAAGTCTATCCCACAGGGACGGACCGTGTGAAAGATAAAGTCTATCCCACAGCCACGGACCGAGTGAAAAAGTCTATCCCACAGCCAAGGACCATGTGAAAGATAAAGTCTATTCCCACAGCCACGGACCGTGTGAAAGATAAAGTCTACTCCCACAGCCACGGACCGTGTGAAAGATAAAGTCTACCACAAAGACACGGACCGTGTGAAAGATAAAGTCTATGCCACAGCCACGGAGCTTGTGAAAGATAAAGTCTACCCCACAGCCACGGACCGTGTGAACGATAGAGGCTATCCCACAGCCACGGACCATGTGAAAGATAGAGGCTATCCCACAGCCACGGACCATGGGAAAGATAGAGTCTATCCCACAGGCATGGACTGTGTGAAAGATAAAGTCTATTCCCACAGCCACGGACCGTGTGAAAGATAGATGCTATCCCAGAGGTGTGGACCGAGTGAAAGATAGAGTCTATCTCACAGCCACGGACCGTGTGAAAGATAAAGGCTATCCCACAGGCACGGACCGTGTGAAAGATAAAGTCTATTCCCACAGCCACGGACTGTGTGAAACATAAAGTCTATTCCCACAGTCACGGACCGTGTGAAAGATAAAGTCTATTCCCAGAGCCACGGACCGTGTGAAAGATAAAGTCTACCCCACAGCAACGGGCCGGGTGAAAGATTAAGTCTACCCCACAGGCATGGGCCGTGTGAAAGATAAAGTCTATGCCACAGGCACGGGCCGTGTGAAAGAGAAAGTCTACCTCACAGCCATGGACCGTGTGAAAGATAGAGTCTATTCCCACAGCCACGGACCGTGTGAAAGATAGAGGCTATCCCACAGCCACGGACCGTGTGAAAGATAGAGTCTTTCCCCCAGGCACGGACCGTGTGAAAGATAAAGTCTACCCCACAGCAACGGATCATGTGAAAGATAAAGTCTATTCCCAGAGCCACGGACCTTGTGAAACATAAAGACTATTCCCACAGCCACAGACCGTGTGAAAGATAAAGTCTATTCCCACAGCCACAGACCGTATGAAAGATAAAGTCTACACCACAGGCACGGACCGAGTGAAAGATAAAGTCTATCCCACAGGCACGGACCGTGTGAAAGATAAAGTCTATCCCACAGCCATGGACCGTGTGAAAAAGTCTATCCCTCAGCCACGGACCATGTGAAAGATAAAGTCTATCCCACAGGCACGGACCGTTTGAAAGATAAAGTCTACCCCACAGCCGCGGACAGTGTGAATGATAGAGTCTGTTCCCACAGCCACGGACCGTGTGAAAGATTAAGTCTACCCCACAGGCACGGGCCTTGTAAAAGATAAAGTCTGCCCCACAGACACGGACCGTGTGAAAGATAAAGTCTGCCCCACAGCCACGGACCGTGTGAAAGATAAAGTCTGCCCCACAGCCACGGACCGTGTGAAAGATAAAGTCTATCCCACAGGCACGGACAGTGTTAAAGATAGAGTCTATTCCCACAGCCAACCACCGTGTGAAAGATAAAGTCTATCCCACAGCCACGGACCCTGTGAAAAGTCTATCCCTCAGCCACAGACCATGTGAAAGATAAAGTCTATCCCACAAAGCCAACCACCTGTGAAAGATAAAGTCTATCCCACAGGCACGGACCGTGTGAAAGATAAAGTCTATCCCACAAGCACGGAGCGTGTGAAAGATAGAGTCTATTCCCACAGGCACGGACCGTGTGAAAGATAAAGTCTGTCCTAGAGGCACGGACCGTGTGAAAGATAAAGTCTATTCCACAGGCACATACCGTGTGAAAGATAAACTCTATCCCACAGCCACGGACCGTGTGAAAGATAAAGTCTATCCCACAACCACGGACCGTGTCAAAGATAAAGTCTATCCCACAGGCACGGACCGTGTGAAAGATAGAGTCTATTCCCACAGCCACGGACCGTGTGAAAGATAAAGTCTATCCCACAACCACGGACCGTGTGAAAGGTAAAGTCTGTCCTAGAGGCACGGACCGTGTGAAAGATAAAGTGTATCCCACAGGCACATACCTTGTGAAAGATAAAGTCTATCCCACAACCACGGACCGTGTGAAAGATAAAGTCTATCCCACAGGCACGGATCATGCGAAAGATAAAGTCTATCCCACAGGCACGGACCGTGTGAAAGATAAAGTCTATAAAACAACCACGGACCATGTGAAAGATAAAGTCTATCCCACAGGCACGGACCGTGTGAAAAACTCTATCGCACAGCCACGGACCATGTGAAACATAAAGTCTATCCCACAGGCACGGACAGTGTGAAAGATAAAGTCTATCCCACAGGCACGGACCGTGTGAGAGATAAAGACTACTCCCACAGCCACGGACCATGTGAAAGATACAGTCTATACCACAGCCACGGACCATGTGAAAGATAAATTCAATTCCCAGAGCCACGGACCTTGTGAAACATAAAGTCTATTCCCACAGCCACGGACCGTGTGAGAGATAAAGACTACTCCCACAGCCACGGACCATGTGAAAGATACAGTCTACCCCACAGCCACGGACCGTGTGAAAAAGTCTATCCCACAGGAATGGACCGTGTGAAAAATAAAGTCTACTCCACTGCCACGGACCATGTGAAAGATAAAGTCTATCCCACAGGCACAAACCATGTGAAAGATAAAGTCTATTTCCACAGCCACGGACCGTGTGAAAGATAAAGTATATCTCACAGCCACGGACCATGTGAAAGATAAAGTCTATCCCACAGGCACGGACCGCGTGAAAGATAAAGTCTATCCCACAGCCACGGACCATGTGAAATATAAAGTCTATCCCACAGGCACGGACCGTGTGAAAGAGAAAGTCTTTCCCACAGGCACGGACCGTGTGAAAAAGTCTATCCCTCAGGCATGGACCGTGTGAAACATAAAGCCTATCCCACAGGTACGGACCGTGTGAAAGATAAAGTCTACCGCAAAGCCACGGACCGTGTGAAACATAAAGTCTATCCCACAGGCACGGACAGTGTGAAAGATAGAGTCTGTTCTCACAGCCATGGACCGTGTGAAAGATAAAGTCTACCCCACAGCCACGGACCATGTGAAAGATAAAATCTATCCCACAGCCATATACCGTGTGAAAGATAAAGTCTACCCCACAGCCATGGACCATGTGAAAGATAAAGTCTACCCGACAGCCATGGACAATGTGAAAGACAGAGTCTAATCCCACAGCCACGGACCATGTGAAAGATAGAGTCTATCCCACAGGCACGGACCGTGTCAAAAAGTCTATCCCACAGCCACGGACCATGTGAAAGATAAAGTCTATACCAGAGCCACGAACCATGTGAAAGATAAAGTCTACCCCACAGCCACGGACCGTGTGAAAGATAAAGTGTACCCCACAGCCACGGACTGTATGAAAGATAAAGTCTACCACACAGCCACGGACCGTGCGAAAGATAAAGTCTTTCCCACAGCCAGGGACCGTGTGAAAGATAGAGTCTATCCCACAGCCACGGACCGTGTGAAAGATAGAGTCTATTCCCACAGCTACGGACCATGTGAAAGAAAAAGTCTATCCCACAGCCACGGACCGTGTGAAAGATAGAGTCTTTCCCACAGGCACGGACCGTGTGAAAGATAAAGTCTACCCCACAGCCACGGACCATTTGAAAGATAAAGTCGAGTCCACAGCCACAGACCGTGTGAAAGATAGAGTGTGTTCCGACATCTAACGACCATGTGAAAGATAAAGTCTATCCCACAGCCTCGGATCATGTGAAAGGTAAAGTCTATCCCACAGGGACAGACCGTGTGAAAGATAAAGTCTATCCCACAGGGACGGACCGTGTGAAAGATAAAGTCTATCCCACAGCCACGGACCGTGTAAAAAGTCTATCCCACAGCCACGGACCATGTGAAAGATAAAGTCTATTCCCACAGTCACGGACCTTGTGAAAGATAAAGTCTACTCCCACAGCCACGGACCGTGTGAAAGATAAAGTCTACCACAAAGACACGGACCGTGTGAAAGATAAAGTCTATGCCACAGCCACGGAGCTTGTGAAAGATAAAGTCTACCCCACAGCCACGGACCGTGTGAAAGATAAAGTCTACCCCACAGCCACGGACCGTGTGAAAGATAAAGTCTCCCCAACAGCCACGGACCGTGTGAAAGATAAAGTCTACCCCACAGCCACAGGCCGTGTGAAAGATAAACTCTACCCCACAGCCATCGGCCGTGGGAAAGATAGAAGGTCTTATCCCACGGCATGGACGTTGAAAGGATAAAGTTATTCCCACAGCCACGGCCGTGGTGAAACATAAAGTCTATCTCCCACAGTACGACCGTGTGAAAGATAAAGTCTATTCCCACAGCACGGACCGTGTGAAAAGATAAAGTCTACCCCACAGCAACGGGCCGGCATGTGTGAATGATTAAGTCTACCCCACAGGCACGGGCCGTGTGAAAGATAAAGTCTATGCCACAGGCACGGGACGTGTGAAAGAGAAAGTCTACCTCACAGCCATGGACCGTGGGAAAGATAGAGTCTATTCCCACAGCCACGGACCGTGTGAAAGATAGAGGCTATCCCACAGCCACGGACAGTGTGAAAGATAGAGTCTTTCCCCCAGGCACGGACCGTGTTTAAGATAAAGTGTACCCCACAGCCACGCACCGTGTGAAAGATAAAGTCTATCCCACTGCCACAGACCGTGTGAAAGATAAAGTCTACTCCCACAGACACGGACCGTATGAAAGATAAAGTCTACACCACAGGCACGGACCGAGTGAAAGATAAAGTCTATCCCACAGGCACGGACCGTGTGAAAGATCGAGGCTATTCCACAGCCATGGACCATGTGAAAGATAGAGTCTATCCCACAGGCATTGACCGTGTTTGAAATAAAGTCTATTCCCTCATCCACGGATCGTGTTAAAGATAGAGTCTATCCCACAGGCACGGACCGTGTGAAATATAGAGTCGATCCCACAGCCACGGACCGTGTGAAATATAAACTCTATTCCCAGAGCCACGGAACATGTGAAAGATAAAGTCTACCGCACAGCCAAGGGCTGAGTGAAAGATAAAGTCTACCCCACATGCATGGGCCGTGTGAAGGATAAAGTCTACCCCACATACACAGACCGTGTGAAAGATAGAGTCTATCAAACAGCCACGGACCGTGTGAAAGATAAAGTCTACCCCACAGGCACGGGCCGTGTGTAAGATAAAGTCTACACCACAGACACGGACCGTGTGAAAGATAACGTCTACCCCACAGCCACGGGCCGTCTGAAAGATAAAGTCTATCCCACAGCCACGGACCGTGTGAAAGATTAAGTCTACCCCACAGCCACGGACCGTGTGACAGATAGAGTCTATCCCACAGGCACGGACCGTGTGAAAGATAAAGTCTATTCCCACAGGCACAGACCGTGTGAAAGATAAAGTCTATCCCACAGCCACGGACCGTGTGAAAAAGTCTATCCCACAGGCACGGACCGTGTGAAAGATAAAGTCTATCCCACAGGCATGGACCGTGTGAAAGATAAAGTCTACCCCAGAGCCACGGACCGTGTGAAAGATAAAGTCTATCCCACAGGCACGGACCGTGTGAAAGATAAAGTCTACCCCACAGCCACGGACCGTGTAAAAGGTAAAGTCTATCCCACAGCCACGCACCGTGTGAAAGCTAAAGTGTATCCCACAGGCACGGACCGTGTGAAAGATAAAGTCTATTCCACAGGCACGGACTGGGTGAAAGATAAACTCTATCCCACAGCCACGGACCGTGTGAAAAAATCAATCCCAAAGCCACGGACAGTGTGAAAGATAAAGTCTATCCCACAGGCACGGACCGTGTGAAAAAGTCTATCTCACAGGCATGGACCATGTGAAAGACAAAGTCTACCCCAAAGCCACGGACTGTGTGAAAGACAAAGTCTATCCCACAGCCACGGACCGTGTGAAAGATAAAGTCTATCCCAGAGCCACGGAGCGTGTGAAAAATAAAGTCTATTCCCACAGCCTCGGACCATGTGAAAGATAAAGTCTACCCCACAGCCACGGACCGTGTGAAAGACAAAGTCTACCGCACAGCCACGGGCCGTGTTAAAGATAAAGTCCACTTCACACCAACGGGCCATGTGAAAGATAAAGTCTATCCCACAGCCACGGACCATGTAAAAGATAAAGTCTATCCCACAGCTACGGACCGTGTGAAAGATAAAGTCTATCCCACAGGCACGGACCGTGTGAAAAATAAAGTCTACCCCACAGCCACGGACCGTGTGAAAGATAAAGTCTATCCCACAGACACGGACCGTGTGAAAGATAAAGTCTATCCGACAGGCACGGACCGTGTGAAAGATAAAGTCTACCCCTCAGCAACGGATCATGTGAAAGATAAAGTCTATTCCCAGAGCCATGGACCTTGTGAAACTTAAATATTATTCCCACAGCCACAGACCGTGTGAAAGATAAAGTCTACTCCCACAGCCACGGACCGTATGAAAGATAAAGTCTACACCACAGCCACGGACCGTGTGAAAGATAAAGTCTACTCCCACAGCCACGGACCGTGTGAAAGATAAAGTCTACCACAAAGACACGGACCGTGTGAAAGATAAAGTCTATCCCACAGCCACGGAGCTTGTGAAAGATAAAATCTACCCCACAGCCACGGACCGTGTGAAAGATAGTGGCTATCCCACAGCCACGGACCATGTGAAAGATAGAGGCTATCCCACAGTCACGGACCATGTGAAAGATAGAGTCTATCCCACAGGCATGGACTGTGTGAAAGATAAAGTCTATTCCCACAGCCACGGACAGTGTGAAAGATAGAGGCTATCCCAGAGGTATGGACCGAGTGAAAGATAGAGTCTATCCCACAGCCACGGACCGTGTGAAAGATAAAGGCTATCCCACAGGCACGGACCGTGTGAAAGATAAACTCTATTCCCACAGCCATGGACCGTGTGAAACATAAAGTCTATTCCCACAGCCACGGACCGTGTGAAAGATAAAGTCTATTCCCACAGCCACGGACCGTGTGAAAGATAAAGTATACCCCACAGCAACGGGCCGGGTGAAAGATTAAGTCTACCCCACAGGCACAGGCCTTGTGAAAGATAAAGTCTATGCCACAGGCACGGGCCGTGTGAAAGAGAAAGTCTACCTCACAGCAATGGACCGTGTGAAAGATAGAGTCTATTCCCACAGCCACGGACCGTTTGAAAGATAGAGGCTATCCCACAGCCACGGACCGTGTGAAAGATAGAGTCTTTCCCACAGGCACAGACCGTGTGAAAGATAAAGTCTACCCCACAGCCATGGACCGTGTAAATGGTAAAGTCTAATCCACAGCCACGGGCCGTGTGAAAGAGAAAGTCTACCGCACAGCCACGGACCGTGTTAAAGATAAAGTCCACTTCACACCACGGGCCGCTGAAAGATAAAGTCTATCCCACAGCCACGGACCATGTGAAAAAGATAAAGTCTATCCACAGCACTGACAGTGTGAAAGATAAAGTCTATCCCACAGCACTGACCGTGTGAAAGATAAAGTCTATCCCACAGCCACGGACCGTGTGAAAGATAAAGTCTACCCCACAGCAACGGATCATGTGAAAGAGAAAGTCTATTCCCAGAGCCAAGGACCTTGTGAAACATAAAGTCTATTCCCACAGCCACAGACCGTGTGAAAGATAAAGTCTACTCCCACAGACACGGACCTTATGAAAGATAAAGTCTACACCACAGGCACGGACCGTGTGAAAGATAAAGTCTATCCCACAGGCACGGACCGTGTGAAAGATAAAGTCTATCCCACAGCCATGGACCCTGTGAAAAAGTCTATCCCTCAGCCACGGACCATGTGAAAGATAAAGTCTATCCCACAGGCACGGACCGTGTGAAAGATAAAGTCTACCCCACAGCCGCGGACAGGGTGAATGATAGAGTCTGTTCCCACAGCCACGGACCGGGTGAAAGTTTAAGTCTACCCCACAGGCACGGGCCGTGTAAAAGATAAAGTCTGCCCCACAGACACGGACCGTGTGGAAGATAAAGTCTGCCTCACAGCCACGGACCGTGTGAAAGATAAAGTCTGCCCCACAGCCACGGAGGGTGTGAAAGATAAAGTCTATCCCACATCCACGGACCGTGTGAAAGATGAAGTCTACCCCACAGCCACGGACCGTGTGAAAGATATAGTCTATTCCCACAGATACGCTCCGTGCTTTCTGGATACACTTTATCTTTCACACGGTCTGTGCCTGTGGGATAGACTTTTCTTTCTCACGGTCCGTGGCTGTGGGGTAGACTTTATCTTTCACACGGTCCATGCCTGTGGGATAGACTTTATCTTTCACATGTTCCGTGTCTGTGGGGTAGACTTTATCTTTCACACGGTCCCAGGCTGTGGGAGTAGACTTTATCGTTCATACGGTCCATGTCTGTGGGAATAGACTTTATGTTTCACAAGGTCCGTAGCTCTGGGAAGAGACTTTATCTTTCACATGGTCCGTGGCTGTGGGGTAGACTTTATCTTTCACATGGTCCGTGGCTGTGGGATAGACTTTATCTTTCACATGGTCCGTGGCTGTCGGGTAGACTTTAACTTTCACATGGCCCGTGGCTGTGGGATAGCCTCTATCATTCACACAGTCCGTGGCTGTGGGAATAGACTCTATCTTTCACAGGGTCCATGGCTGTGGGATAGACTTTATCTTTCACACGGTCCGTGGCTGTGGGGTAGACTTTATTTTTCACACGGTCCGTGGCTGTGGTAGTAGACTTTATCTTTCACACGGTCCGTGGCTGTGAAAATAGACTTTATGTTTCACACAGTCCGTGGCTCTGCGAATAGACTTTATCTTTCACACGGTCCGTGCCTGTGGGGTAGACTTTATCTTTCACATGGTCCGTGCCTGTGGGATAGACTGTATCTTGCACATGGTCTGTCGCTGTGGGAATAGACTCTATCTTTCACACGGTCCGTGCCTGTGGGATAAACTTTATCTTTCACATGGTCCGTGGCTGTGGGGTAGACTTTATCATTCACATGGTCCGTGCCTGTGGGATAGACTCTATCTTTCACATGGTCCGTGCCTGTGGGATAGACTCTGTCTTTCAAATGGTCCGCTGCTGTGGGATTAGACTCTATCTTTCACATTGTCCATGGCTGTGGGATTAGACTCTATCTTTCACACGGTCCATGGCTGTGGGTTAGACTTTATCTTTCACATGGTCCGTGGCTGTGGGGTAGACTTTATCATTCACATGGTCCGTGCCTGTGGGATAGACTCTAACTTTCACATGGTCCGTGCCTGTGGGATAGACTCTGTCTTTCAAATGGTCCGCTGCTGTGGGATTAGACTCTATCTTTCACACGTTCCATGGCTGTGGGGTGGACTTTATCTTTCACATGGTCCGAGGATGTGGGGTAGACTTTATCTTTCACACGGTATGTGGCTGTGGGGTAGATTTTATCTTTCTCACGGTCCGTGGCTGTGGGGAAGACTTTATCTTTCACACGGTCCGTGCCTGTGGCATAGACTTTATCTTTCACATGATCCGTTGCTGTGGGATAGACTTTATCTTTCACACGTTCCGTGTCTGTGGGGTAGACTTTATCTTTCACACGGTCCCAGGCTGTGGGAGTAGACTTTATCGTTCATACAGTCCATGTCTGTGGGAATAGATATTATGTTTCACAAGGTCCGTGGCTCTGGGAAGAGACTTTATCTTTCACATGGTCCGTGGCTGTGGGGTAGACTTTATCTTTCACATGGTCCGTGGCTGTGGGATAGACTTTATCTTTCACATGGTCCGTGTCTGTGGGGTAGACTTTAACTTTCACATGGCCCGTGGCTGTGGGATAGCCTCTATCATTCACACAGTCCGTGGCTGTGGGAATAGACTCTATCTTTCACATGGCCCGTGGCTCTGGGATAGCCTCTATCATTCACACAGTCCGTGGCTGTGGGGTAGACTTTATTTTTCACACGGTCCGTGGCTGTGGTAGTAGACTTTATCTTTCACACGGTCCGTGGCTGTGGGAATAGACTTTATGTTTCACACAGTCCGCGGCTCTGCGAATAGATTTTATCATTCACATGGTCCATGCCTGTGGGATAGACTCTATCTTTCACATGGTCTGTGCCTGTGGGATAGACTCTGTCTTTCAAATGGTCCGTTGCTGTGGGATTAGACTCTATCTTTCACACGATTCGTGGCTGTGGTGTAGACTTTATCTTTCACACGGTCCGTGGCTGGGGGGTAGACTTTATCTTTCACATGGTCCGTGGCTTTGGGAATAGACTCTATCTTTCCCACGGTCCGTGCTTTTGGGATAGACTTTATCTTTCACACGGTCCATGCCTGTGGGATAGACTTTATCTTTCACACGGTCCGTGGCTGTGGGGTAGACTTTATCTTTCACACGGTCCGTGGCTGTGGGATAGACTTTATCTTTCACACGGTCCGTGTCTGTGGGGTAGACTTTATCTTTCACATGGTCCCAGGCTGTGGGAGTAGACTTTATCGTTCATATGGTCCATGTCTGTGGGAATAGACTTTATGTTTCACGAGGTCCGTGGCTCTGGGAAGAGACTTTATCTTTCACATGGTCCGTGGCTGTGGGGTAAACTTTATCTTTCACATGGTCCGTGACTGTGGGATAGACTTTATCTTTCACATGGTCCGTGGCTGTGGGGTAGACTTTATCTTTCACATGGTCCGTGGCTGTGGGATAACCTCTCTTTCACACAGTCCGTGGCTGTTGGATAGACTCTATCTTTCATACGGTCCATGGCTGTGGGATAGACTTTATCTTTCACACGGTCCTTGGCTGTAGGGTAGACTTTATTTTTCACATGGTCCGTGGCTGTGGTAGTAGACTCTATCTTTCACACGGTCCGTGGCTGTGGGAATAGACTTTATGTTTCACACGGTTTGTGGCTCTGGGAATACACTTTATCTTTCACACGGTCCGTGCCTGTGGGGTAGACTTTATCTTTCACACGGTCCGTGCCTGAGGGATAGACTCTATCTTGAACATGGTCTGTCGCTGTGGGAATAGACTCTATCTTTCACACGGTCTATCGCTGTGGGTTAGACTTTATCTTTCACACGGTCCCTGGCTGTGGGGGAGACTTTATCTTTCACACGGTCCGTGGTTGTCGGATAGACTTTATCTTTCACACGGTCCGTGCCTGTGGGATAGACTTTTTCACACGGTCTGTGGCTGTGGGTTAGACTTTATCTTTCACACGGTCCGTGGCTCTGGGAATAGACTTTATGTTTCACAAGTTCCGTGGCTCTGGGAATAGAATTTATCTTTCACATGGTCCGTGGCTCTGGGGTAGAATTTATCTTTCATACGGTCCGTGCCTGTGGGATAGACTTTATATTTCACACGGTCCGTGCCTGTCGGATAGACTTTTTCACACGGTCCGTGGCTGTGGGATAGACTTTATCTTTCACACGGTCCGTGGTTGTGGGATAGACTTTATCTTTCACACGCTCCGTGCCTGTGGGATAGACTTTATCTTTCACATGGTCCGTGGCTGTGGGGTAGACTTCATCTTTCACACGGTCCGTGGCTGTGGGTAGACTTTATCTTTCACACGGTCCGTGGCTGTGCTGTAGACTTTAGCTTTCACACGGTCCGTGGCTGTGGGATAGACTTTATCTTTCACACGGTCCGTGGCTGTGGGATAGACTTTTTCACACGGTCCTTGGCTGTGGGGTAGACTTTATCTTTCACATTGTCCGTGGCTGTGGGAGTAGTCTTTATGTTTCACACGGTCCGTGGCTGTGGGAATAGACTTTATGTTTCACAAGGTCCGTGGCTCTGGGAAGAGAATTTATCTTTCACATGGTCCGTGGCTGTGCGATAGACTGTATCTTTCACATGGTCCGTGGCTGTGGGATAGACTTTATCTTTCACACGGTACGTGCCTGTGGAATAGACTTTATCTTTCACACGGTCCGTGCCTCTAGGACAGACTTTATCTTTCACACGGTCCGTGCCTGTGGGATAGACTTTTTCACACGGCCCGTGCCTGTGGGATAGACTTTATCTTTCACACGGTCCATGCCTGTGGAATAGACTTTATCTTTCACACGGTCCGTTCCTGTGGGATAGACTTTATCTTTCACACGGTCCGTGACTGTGGGATAGACTTTATCTTTCACATGATCCGTTGCTGTGGGATAGACTTTATCTTTCACACGTTCCGTGTCTGTGGGGTAGACTTTATCTTTCACACGGTCCCAGGCTGTGGGAGTAGACTTTATCGTTCATACGGTCCATGTCTGTGGGAATAGACTTTATGTTTCACAAGGTCCGTAGCTCTGGGAAGAGACTTTATCTTTCACATGGTCTGTGGCTGTGGGGTAGACTTTATCTTTCACATGGTCCGTGGCTGTGGGATAGACTTTATCTTTCACATGGTCCGTGGCTGTCGGGTAGACTTTAACTTTCACATGGCCCGTGGCTGTGGGATAGCCTCTATCATTCACACAGTCCGTGGCTGTGGGAATAGACTCTATCTTTCACATGGCCCGTGGCTCTGGGATAGCCTCTATCATTCACACAGTCCGTGGCTGTGGGGTAGACTTTATTTTTCACACGGTCCGTGGCTGTGGTAGTAGACTTTATCTTTCACACGGTCCGTGGCTGTGGGAATAGACTTTATGTTTCACACAGTCCGTGACTCTGGGAATAGACTTTATCTTTCACACGGTCCGTGCCTGTGGGGTAGACGTTATCTTTCACATGGTCCGTGCCTGTGGGATAGACTCTATCTTGCACATGGTCTGTCGCTGTAGGAATAGACTCTATCTTTCACACGGTCCGTGCCTGTGGGATAAACTTTATCTTTCACACGGTCCGTGGCTGTAGGATAGACTTTATCTTTCACACGGTCCGTGTCTGTGGGGTAGACTTTATCTTTCACATGGTCCCAGGCTGTGGGAGTAGACTTTATCGTTCATATGGTCCATGTCTGTGGGAATAGACTTTATGTTTCACGAGGTCCGTGGCTCTGGGAAGAGACTTTATCTTTCACATGGTCCGTGGCTGTGGGGTAAACTTTTTCTTTCACATGGTCCGTGACTGTGGGATAGACTTTATCTTTCACATGGTCCGTGGCTGTGGGGTAGACTTTATCTTTCACATGGTCCGTGGCTGTGGGATAACCTCTATCTTTCACACAGTCCGTGGCTGTTGGAATAGACTCTATCTTTCATACGGTCCATGGCTGTGGGATAGACTGTATCTTTCACACGGTCCTTGGCTGTAGGGTAGACTTTATTTTTCACATGGTCCGTGGCTGTGGTAGTAGACTCTATCTTTCACACGGTCCGTGGCTGTGGGAATAGACTTTATGTTTCACACGGTCTGTGGCTCTGGGAATAGACTTTATCTTTCACCCGGTCCGTGCCTGTGGGGTAGACTTTATCTTTCACACAGTCCGTGCCTGAGGGATAGACTCTATCTTGCACATGGTCTGTCGCTGTGGGAATAGACTCTATCTTTCACACGGTCCATCGCTGTGGGTTAGACTTTATCTTTCACACGGTCCGTGCCTGTGGGATAGACTTTTTCACACGGTCTGTGGCTGTGGGTTAGACTTTATCTTTCACATTGTCCGTGGCTGTGGGAGTAGTCTTTACCTTTCACACGGTCCGTGGCTCTGGGTATAGACTTTATGTTTCACAAGGTCCTTGGCTCTGGGAATAGAATTTATCTTCACATGGTCCGTGGCTCTGGGGTTGTGGTGGGATATCTTAATTCACACGGTCCGTGCCTGTCGGATAGACTTTTCACAAAGTCCGTGGCTGTGGGATAGACTTTATCACACGGTCCGTGCCCACGTCCGTGCCTGTGGGATAGACTTTATCTTTTCACATGGTCCGTGTCTGTGGGGTAGACTTCATCTTTCCCAACACCCGTGCCTGTGGGGTAGGCTTTATCTTTCACACGGTCGTGGCTGTGGAGTAGACTTCATCTTTCACACGGTCCGTGGCTGTGGGTAGACTTTATCTTTCACACGGTCCGTGGCTGTGTGTAGACTTTAGCTTTCACACCGGTCCGTGGCTGTGGATAGACTTTATCTTCACACGGTTCCGTGGCTGTGGGATAGACTTATCTTCACACGGTCCGTGCCTTGGGATTAGACTTTTTCACATGGTCCGTGGCTGTGGGGTAGACTTTATCTTTCACATGGTCCGTGACTGTGGGATAGACTTTATCTTTCACATGGTCCGTGGCTGTGGGGTAGACTTTATCTTTCACATGGTCCGTGGCTGTGGGATAACCACTATCTTTCAACAGTCCGTGGCTGTTGGAATAGACTCTATCTTTCATACGGTCCATGGCTTTGGGATAGACTTTATCTTTCACACGGTCCTTGGCTGTGGGAATAGACTTTATGTTTCACACGGTCCGTGGCTCTGGGAATAGACTTTATCTTTCACACGGTCCGTGCCTGTGGGGTAGAATTTACTTTCACAAGGTCCGTGCCTGAGGGATAGACTCTATCTTGCACATGGTCTGTCGCTGTGGGAATAGACTCTATCTTTCACACGGTCCATCGCTGTGGGTTAGACTTTATCTTTCTCTCGGTCCGTGGTTGTCGGATAGAGTTTATCTTTCACAAGGTCCGTGGCTGTGGGAATAGACTCTATCTTTCATACGCTCCGTGCTTGTGGGATAGACTTTATCTTTCACACGGTCTGTGCCTGTGGGATAGACTTTTCTTTCTCACGGTCCGTGGCTGTGGGGTAGACTTTATCTTTCACACGGTCCGTGCCTGTGGGATAGACTTTATCTTTCACACGTTCCGTGTCTGTGGGGTAGACTTTATCTTTCACACGGTCCCAGGCTGTGGGAGTAGACTTTATCGTTCATACGGTCCATGTCTGTGGGAATAGACTTTATGTTTCACAAGGTCCGTAGCTCTGGGAAGAGACTTTATCTTTCACATGGTCCGTGGCTGTGGGGTAGACTTTATCTTTCACATGGTCCGTGGCTGTGGGATAGACTTTATTTTTCACATGTCCGTGGCTGTCGGGTAGACTTTAACTTTCACATGGCCCGTGGCTGTGGGATAGCCTCTATCATTCACACAGTCCGTGGCTGTGGGAATAGACTCTATCTTTCACAGGGTCCATGGCTGTGGGTTAGACTTTATCTTTCACACGGTCCGTGGCTGTGGGGTAGACTTTATTTTTCACACGGTCCGTGGCTGTGGTAGTAGACTTTATCTTTCACACGGTCCGTGGCTGTGGGAATAGACTTTATGTTTCACACAGTCCGTGGCTCTGCGAATAGACTTTATCTTTCACACGGTCCGTGCCTGTGGGGTAGACTTTATCTTTCACATGGTCCGTGCCTGTGGGATAGACTGTATCTTGCACATGGTCTGTCGCTGTGGGAATAGACTCTATCTTTCACACGGTCCGTGCCTGTGGGATAAACTTTATCTTTCACATGGTCCGTGGCTGTGGGGTAGACTTTATCATTCACATGGTCCGTGCCTGTGGGATAGACTCTAACTTTCACATGGTCCGTGCCTGTCGGATAGACTCTGTCTTTCAAATGGTCCGCTGCTGTGGGATTAGACTCTATCTTTCACATTGTCCATGGCTGTGGGATTAAACTCTATCTTTCACACGGTCCATGGCTGTGGGTTAGACTTTATCTTTCACATGGTCCGTGGCTGTGGGGTAGACTTTATCATTCACATGGTCCGTGCCTGTGGGATAGACTCTAACTTTCACATGGTCCGTGCCTGTGGGATAGACTCTGTCTTTCAAATAGTCCGCTGCTGTGGGATTAGACTCTATCTTTCACACGTTCCATGGCTGTGGGGTGGACTTTATCTTTCACATGGTCCGAGGATGTGGGGTAGACTTTATCTTTCACACGGTATGTGGCTGTGGGGTAGATTTTATCTTTCACACTGTCCGTGGCTGTGGGATAGACTTTATCTTTCACACGGTCCGTGGCTGGGGGGTAGACTTTATCTTTCAAATGGCCCGTGGCAGTGGGGTAGACTTTATCTTTCACACGGCCCATGCCTGTTGGATAGACGTTTTCTTTCACACTGCCCGTGGCTGTGGGGTAGACTTTATCTTTCATATGGCCCGTTCCTGTGGGATAGACTTTATCTTTCACACGGTCCGTGCCTATGGGATAGACTTTGTCTTTCACACGGCCCGTGGCTGCGGGGTAGACTTTATCTTTCACACGGCCAGTGGCTGTGGATTAGACTTTATCTTTCACACGTTCCGTGCCTGTGGGGTAGACTTTATCTTCACACGGTCCGTGCCTGTGGGATAGATTTTATCTTTCACATGGTCCGTGCCTGTGGGATAGACTCTATCATTCATCCGGTCCGTGGCTGTGGAATAGACTCTATCTTTCACATGGTCCGTGGCTGTGGGATTAGACTCTATCTTTCACACGGTCCATGGCTGTGGGGTAGACTTTATCTTTCACATGGTCCGTGGCTGTGGGGTAGACTTTATCTTTCACACGGTAATGGCTGTGGGATAGATTTTATCTTTCACATGATCCGTGGCTGTGGGGTACACTTTATCTTTCACACGGTCCGTGGCTGTGGGAACAGACTCTATCTTTCACACTGTCCGTGCCTGTGGGATAGACTTTATCTTTCACACGGTCCGTGGCTGTGCGGTAGACTTTATCTTTCACACGGTCCGTGCCTGTGGGATAGACTTTATCTTTCACACGGTCCATGCCTGAGGGATAGACTTTTTCACACGGTTCGTGCCTGGGGGGTAGACTTTATCTTTCACACGGTCCATGCCTGAGGGATAGACTTTTTCACACGGTCTGTGCCTGTGGGGTAGACTTTATCTTTCACACGGTCCGTGCCTGTGGGATAGACTTTATCTTTCACACGGTCCGTGGCTGTTTGCATTGGGCGCTCAGGTCTCTTTAATCTCCTCTCATCTGGAACGTTTTCATAGCCTTTCTTTGGGGTTCGCCTGATGTTTCCTAGTAATTAGATTTAGGTGATGCATTCCTGGCTGGAATATCACATAAGTGATGCTGATTTGCTCACATTAATGATGTTAATTTCCATCACCCTGTCTAGTGTTTGTCCTATGTCTTCACTGTAGAGTTACTTTTTTTTTTTCCTTACAACTAATAAGCAATCTGTGGGAAACACATTGAGATCATGCAAGTATTCTGCCCCTCCTTGAACTTTCTCCTAGATTGAGCATCTGTTGCTGATTCTTGCTTGAACTCATTTTCTCTGTGATGGTTGCAAAATGTACAAAATTCCAGTATATTCTGCCTTTACCAGTTGGCACTTGACATTCTGCTGTAAATAGATCTCTCCTTTCCCCCTCATTTCTTTATGTGCTCATTAATAGTAAGCGCTTATAGATTCCTTTTTTCTCTCAATAGTTTATAGTTCATCACTGTCCGTAAACGTTTGATAGTCACTCACCCCAGACTTGGCCAGGGGAACCCCTTCAAGCTGATTCTCATGTTTTTGTGACGCGGATTCACGATTTCTGTGAGCACGTCCTTATGAGATATTCCAAGCTCATCTTGAATCTATTCTTCCCTGGCCCAAGAACTGGCCATTTTTCAGGAGCCCTGTTTCCTTTTAGTGGGGAATGGTATTAAAAAAACACAGATCCATGTGTTCATTGCTACTGAGGTATCTTTGCTCCTGGGCCTTTCAGCAGACAAAGTTAATATTTATTTGCATGCATATATTTATATGCATGTATGTACACATATGTAAACACACACTCACACATACACACATACATGCAGTGGCCCCACCGTCTATCCCACAGGAACGGGACGTATGAAAAATAAAGTCTACCCCACAGACACGGACCGTGTGAAAGATAAAGTCCATCAAACAGCCACGGACCGTGTGAAAGATAAAGTCTACCCCACAGCCACGGACCGTGTGAAAGATAAAGACTATCCCACAGGCACGTACCGTGTGAAAGATAAAGCTTATCCCACAGCCACGGACCGTGTGAAAGATAAAGTCTATCCCACAGCCACGGACCATGTGAAATATAAAGTCTATCCCACAGGCACGGACCGTGTGAAAGATAAAGTCTATCCCACAACCACGGACCGTGTGAAAGATAAACTCTATCCCACAGGCACGGACCGTGTGAAAAAGTCTATCGCACAGCCACGGACCGTGGGAAACATAAAGTCTATCCCACAGGCATGGACCGTGTGAAAGATAAACTCTATCCCACAGGCACGGACCGTGTGAAAAAGTCTATCGCACAGCCACGGACCGTGTGAAAGATAAAGTCTACCCCGCAGCCACAGACCGTGTGAAAGATAAAGTCTACCCCGCAGCCAGGGACCGTGTGAAAGATACAGTCTATTCCCACAGCCACTGACCATGTGCAAGATAGAGTCTATCCCACAGCCATGGACAGTGTGAAAGATAAAGACTACTCCCACAGCCACGGACAATGTGAAAGATAAATTCTATTCCCAGAGCCACGGACCTTGTGAAACATAAAGTCTATTCCCACAGCCACGGACCATGTGAAAGATAAAGACTACTCCCACAGCCACGGACCATGTGAAAGATAAAGTCTACCCCACAGCCACGGACCGTTTGAAAAATAAAGTCTATCCCACAGCCATGGACCGTGTGAAAGATAGAGTCTTTTCCCAAGGCATGGACCGTGTGAAAGATAAAGTCTACCCAACAGACATGGACCATGTGAAAGATAAATTCTATTCCCAGAGCCACGGACCTTGTGAAACATAAAGTCTATTCCCACAGCCACGGACCGAATGAAAGATAAAGTCTACTCCCACAGGCAGGGACCGTGTGAAAGATAAAGTCTATCCCACAGCCACGGACTGTGTGAAGAAGTCTATCCCACAGGCATGGACCGCGTGAAAGATAAAGTCTATCCCACAGAAACGGACCGTGTGCAAGATAGAGTCTATCCCACAGGCACGGACCGTATGAAAGATAAAGTCTACCCCACAGCCACGGACCATGTGAAAGCTAAATTCAATTCCCAGAGCCACGGACCTTGTGAAACATAAAGTCTATTCCCACAGCCACAGACCCTGTGAAAGATAAAGACTACTCCCACAGCCACGGACCATGTGAAAGATAAAGTCTACCCCACAGCCACGGACCATGTGAAAGATAAAGTCTATCCCACAGGCACAGACCATGTGAAAGATAAATTCTATTCCCACAGGCACGGACCGTGTGAAAGATAAAGTCTATCTCACAGCCACGGACCATGTGAAAGATAAAGTCTATCCCACAGTCACGGACCGTGTGAAAGATAAAGTCTATCCCACAGGCACGGACCGTGTGAAAGATAAAGTCTATCCCACAGGCACGGACCGTGTGAAAGATAAAGTCTACCCCACAGTCACGGACCGTGTGAAAGATAAAGTCTACACCACAGCCAAGGACCATGTGAAAGATAAAGTCTATCCCAAAGGCACGGACCGTATGAAAGATAAAGTCTACCCCACAGCCACGGACCATGTGAAAGATAAATTCAATTTCCAGAACCACGGACCTTGTGAAACATTAAGTCTATTCCCACAGCCACGGACCGTGTGAAAGATAAAGACTACTCCCACAGCCACAGACCATGTGAAAGATAAAGTCTACCCCACAGCCACGGACCATGTGAAAAAGTCTATCGGACAGACACGGACCGAGTGAATGATAAAGTCTATCCCACAGGCATGGACCATGCGAAAGATAAAGTCTATCCCACAGCTACGGACCGTGTGAAAGATAAAGTCAACACCCAGCCACGGACCGTGAGTAAGATAAAGTCTACCCCACAGACACGGACCGTGTGAAAGATAAAGTCTATCAAACAGCCACGGACCGTGTGAAAGATAAAGTCTACCCCACAGCCACGGACCGTGTGAAAGATAAAGTCTACCCCACAGCACGGGCCGTGTGAAAGATAAAGTCTACCCCACAGACACGGGCCGTGTGAAAGATAAAGTCTGCCCCACAGCCACGGACCGTGTGAAAGATAAAGTCTGCCCCACAACCATGGACCGTGTGAAAGATAAAGTCTATCCCACAGCCACGGATCGTCTGAAAGATAAAGTCTATCCCACAGCCACGGACTGTGGGAAAAACTCTATCCCACAGGCATGGACCATGTGAAAGATAAAGTCTATCCCACAGCCACGGACCGGGTGAATGATAGAGTCTATCCCACAGGCACGGACCGTATGAAAGATAAAGTCTATCCCACACGCACGGACCGTGTGAAAGATAAAGTCTACCCCACAGGCACGGAACGTGTGAAAGATAAAGTCTAATCCACAGCCACTGGCCGTGTGAAAGATAGAGTCTACCCCGCAGCCACGGGCCGTGTGAAAGACAAAGTCTATCCCATAGGCACGGACCGTGTGAAAGATAAAGACTATCCCACAGGAACGGGCCATATGAAAGATAAAGTCTACCCCACAGCCACGGGCCGTGTGAAAGATAAAGTCTATCCCACAGGCATGGGCCGTGTGAAAGATAAAGTCTACCCCACTGCCACGGGCCATTTGAAAGATAAAGTCTACCCCCCAGCCACGGAACGTGTGAAAGATAAAGTCTATCCCACAGCCACGGACCGTGTGAAAGATAAAGTCTACCCCACAGCCACATACCGTGTGAAAGGTAAAGTCTACCCCACATCCACGGACCATGTGAAAGATAAAGTCCACCCCACAGCCATGGACCGTGTGAAAGATAGATTCTAATCCCACAGCAACGGACCATTTGAAAGACAGAGTCTATCCCACAGGCACGGACCATGTGAAAGATAGAGTCTATCCCACAGGCACGGACCATGTGAATGATAAAGTCTACCCCACTACCACGGACCATGTGAAAGATAAAGTCTACCCCACAGCCACGGACCGTGTGAAAGATAAAGTCTATCCCACAGCCACGGACCGTGTGAAAGATAGAGTCTATTCCCACAGCCATGGACCATGTGAAAGATAGAGTTTATCCCAGAGCCACGGACCGTGTGAAAGATAGAGTCTATCCGCACGGCACGGACTGTGAGAAAGATAACTCTATTCCCAGAGCCCATACGGACCGTGTGGAAAGATAAAGTCTATCCCACAGCCACGGACCGTGTGAGAAAGATAAAGATTATCCCACATGGCACGGACCGTTGAAAGAATAGAGTCTAATTCCCACAGCGACAGACCATGTGCAAAATAGAGTTATCGCCACAGGCACGGACAATATGAAAGATAAGTCCTACCCACAGGCACGGACCGTGTGAAAGGATAAAGTCTATTCGCAGAGCCACGGACTGTGTGAAACATAAAGTCTAATTCCCCAGCCACGGACCGTGTGAAAGATAAAGTGCTACTACCAACAGCCACGGAACCGTGTGAAGATAAAGTCTAACCCTCACAGCCACGACGTGTTGAAAGATAAAGTCTATCCACAAGCCAGGGACCGTGTGAAGATAGAGTCTTTTCTCACAGGCCATGGAACGTGATGAAAGATAAAGTCTACCCAACAGCCACGGACCATGTGAAAGATAAATTCTATTCCCAGAGCCACGGACCTTGTGAAACATAAAGTCTATTCCCACAGCCACGGACCGAATGAAAGATAAAGTCTACTCCCACAGGCAGGGACCGTGTGAAAGATAAAGTCTATCCCACAGCCACGGACTGTGTGAAGAAGTCTATCCCACAGGCATGGATCGCGTGAAAGATAAAGTCTATCCCACAGCCACGGACCATGTGCAAGATAGAGTCTATCCCACAGGCACGGACCGTATGAAAGATAAAGTCTACCCCACAGCCACGGACCATGTGAAAGCTAAATTCAATTCCCAGAGCCACGGACCTTGTGAAACATAAAGTCTATTCCCACAGCCACAGACCCTGTGAAAGATAAAGACTACTCCCACAGCCATGGACCATGTGAAAGATAAAGTCTATCCCACAGGCACAGACCATGTGAAAGATAAATTCTATTCCCACAGCCACGGACCGTGTGAAAGATAAAGTCTATCTCACAGCCACGGACCATGTGAAAGATAAAGTCTATCCCACAGTCACGGACCATGTGAAAGATAAAGTCTATCCCACAGGCACGGACCGTGTGAAAGATAAAGTCTATCCCACAGGCACGGACCGTGTGAAAGATAAAGTCTACCCCACAGCCACGGACCGTGTGAAAGACAAAGTCTATACCACAGCCAAGGACCATGTGAAAGATAAAGTCTATCCCAAAGGCACGGACCGTATGAAAGATAAAGTCTACCCCACAGCCACGGACCATGTGAAAGATAAATTCAATTTCCAGAACCACGGACCTTGTGAAACATAAAGTCTATTCCCACAGCCAAGGACCGTGTGAAAGATAAAGACTACTCCCACAGCCACAGACCATGTGAAAGATAAAGTCTACCCCACAGCAACGGACCATGTGAAAGATAAAGTCTCTTCCCAGAGCCACGGACCTTGTGAAACATAAAGTCTATCCCACAGACATGGACCGTATGAACGATAAAGTCTACTCCCACAGCCTGGGACCGTGTGAAAGATAAAGTCTACCCCACAGACACGGAACGTGTGAAAGATAAAGTCTATCCCACAGGCACGGACCGTGTGAAAGATAAAGTCTACCCCACAGCCACGGACCGTGAGAAAGATAAAGTCTATCCCACAGGCACGGACCGTGTGAAAGATAAAGTCTATCCCACAAGCACGGAGCGTGTGAAAGATAGAGTCTATTCCCACAGCCACGGACCGTGTGAACGATAAAGTCTATCCCACAGCAACGGACCATGTGAAAGATAAAGTCTATCCCACAGTCACAGACCGTGTGAAAGATAAAGTCTATCCCACAGGAACGGACCGTGTGAAAGATAAAGTCTATCCCACAGGCACGGACCGTGTGAAAAAGTCTATTCCACAGCCACGGACCGTGTGAAAGATAAAGTCTATCCCACAGGCACGGGCCGTGTGAAAAACTCTATCCCACAGGAACGGACCGTTTGAAAGATAAAGTCTGTCCTAGAGGCACGGACAGTGTGAAAGATAAAGTCTATTCCACAGGCACGTACCGTGTGAAAGATAAAGTCTATCCCACAGCCACGGACCGTTTAAAGATACAGTCTATCACACAGACACGGACCATGTGAAAGCTAAAGTCTACACCACAGCCACAGACCGTGTGAAATATAAAGTCTACCCACAGCCACGGACCGTGTGAAAGCTAAAGTCTACAACACAGCCACGGACCGTGTGAAATATAAAGTCTACCCACAGCCACGGACCGTGTGAAAGATAAAGTCTACTCCACAGCCACGGACCGTGTGAAAGATAAAGCCTACCCCACAGCCACGGGTGTAGTGAAAGATAAAGTCTACCCCACAGACATGGACCATGTGAAAAATAAAGTCTATCCCACAGCCACAGACCATGTGAAAGATAAAATCTACCCCACAGCCACGGACCATGTGAAACATAAAGTCTATCCCACAGGCACGGACCGTGTGAAAGATAAAGTCTATCCCACAACCACGGACCGTGCGAAAGATAAAGTCTGTCCCACATTCACGGACTGTGTGAAATATAAAGTCTATCCCACAGGCACGGACCGGATGAAAGATAAATTCTACCCCAGAGCCACGGACCATGTGAAAGATAAATTCTATTCCCAGAGCCACGGACCTTGTGAAACATAAAGTCTATTCCCAGAGCCACGGACCGTGTGAAAGATAAAGACTACTCCCACAGCCACGGACCATGTGAAAGATAAAGTCTAACCCACAGCCACAGACCGTGTGAAAAAGTCTATCCCACAGGCACGGACCGTGTGAAAGATAAAGTCTATCCGACAACCACGTACAGCCAGGGACCGTGTGAAAGATAAAGTCTAACCCAAAGCGATGGACCGTGTGAAAGATAGAGTCTATTCCCACAGCGACAGACCATGTGCAAGATAGAGTCTATCCCTCAGGCACGGACCGTGTGAAAGATAAAGTCTACCCCACAGGCACGGACCGTGTGAAAAATAAAGTCTATTCCCAGAGCCACGGACCGTGTGAAACATAAAGTCTATTCCCACAGCCACGGACCGTGTGAAAGATAAAGTCTACTACCACAGCCACGGACCATGTGAAAAATAAAGTCTACCCCGCAGCCAAGGACCGTGTGAAAGATAAAGTCTATCCCACAGCCATGGACCGTATGAAAGATAGAGTCTATTCCAACAGCCATGGACTATGTGAAAGATAGAGGTTATCCCACAGCCATGGACCATGTGAAAGGTAAAGTCTACCCCACAGCCACGGATCATGTGAAAGATAAAGTCTACCCCACAGCCACGGACCTTGTGAAACATAAAGTCTATTCCCACAGCCACGGACCGTGTGAAACATAAAGACTACTCCCACAGCCACGGACCATGTGAAAATAAAGTCTACCCCACAGCCAAGGACCGTGTGAAAAAGTCTATCCCACAGGCAACAGACCGTGTGAAAGATAAAGTCTATCCCACAGCCACGGACCGTGTGAAAGATAAAGTCTATACCACAACCCCGGACCATGTGAGAGATAAAGTCTATCCCACAGGCACGGACCGTATGAAAGATAAAGTCTACCCCACAGCCACGGACAATGTGAAAGATAAAATCAATTCCCAGAGCCACGGACCTTGTGAAACATAAAGTCTATTCCCACAGGCACGGACCGTGTGAAAGATAAACACTACTCCCACAGCCACGGACCATGTGAAAGATAAAGTCTACCCCACAGCCAAGGACCATGTGAAAGATAAAGTCTACTCCACAGCCACGGACCATGTGAAAGATAAAGTCTCTTCCGAGAGCCACGGACCTTGTGAAACATAAAGTCTATTCCCACAGACATGGACCGTATGAACGATAAAGTCTACTCCCACAGCCTGGGACCGTGTGAAAGATAAAGTCTACCCCACAGACACGGAACGTGTGAAAGATGAAGTCTATCCCACAGGCACGGACCGTGTGAAAGATAAAGTCTACCCCACAGCCACGGACCGTGTGAAAGATAAAGTCTATCCCACAGGCACTGACCGTGTGAAAGATAAAGTCTATCCCACAAGCACGGAGCGTGTGAAAGATAGAGTCTATTCCCACAGCCACGGACCGTGTGAAAGATAAAGTCTATCCCACAGCAACGGACCATGTGAGAGATAAAGTCTATCCCACAGTCACGGACCGTGTGAAAGATGAAATCTATCCCACAGGAACGGAACGTGTGAAAGATAAAGTCTATCCCACAGGCACGGACCGTGTGAAAAAGTCTATCCCACAGCCACGGACCATGTGAAAGATAAAGTCTATCCCACAGGCACGGGCCATGTGAAAGATAAAGTCTATCCCACAGGCACGGGCCAGGTGAAAAAGTCTATCCCTCAGCCACGGACCGTGTGAAAGATAAAGTTTAATCCACAGCCACGGGCCGTGTGAAAGATAAAGTCTACACCACAGCCATGGACTATGTGAAAGATAAAGTCTATCCCACAGGCACGGACAGTGTCAAAGATAGAGTAGGTTCCCACAGCCATGGACCGTGTGAAAGATAAAGTCTACCCCACAGCCACGGACCGTGTGAAAGATAAAATCTATCCCACAGCCACATACCGTGTGAAAGATAAAGTCTACCCCACAGCCACGGACCATGTGAAAGATAAAGTCTACTCCACAGCCATGGACCGTGTGAAAGATAGAGTTTAATCCCACAGCCACAGACCATGTGAAAGTTAGAGTCTATTCCACAGCCACGGACCGTGTGAAAGATAGAGTCCATCCCACAGGCACGGACCATGTGAAAGATAAAATCTATCCTACAGGAACGGGCCCATGAAAGAAATGTCTACTCCACAGCCATGGGCCGTGTGAAAGAAAAAGTCTACCCTGTAGCCACGGGCCGTATGAAAGATAAAGTCTACCCCACTGCCACAGGCCGTGTGAAAGATAAAGTCTATCCTACAGGAACGGGCCATATGAATGAAATGTCTACCCCACAGCCACGGGCCATGTGAAAGATAAAGTCTACTCCACAGGCACGGGCCGTGTGAAAGATAAAGTCTACCCCACTGCCACAGGCCATGTGAAAGATAAAGTCTACCCCCCAGCCATGGACCGTGTGAAAGATAAAGTCTATCCCATAGCCACGGACCGTGTGAAAGATAAAGTCTACCCCCCAGCCACGGACCGTGTGAAAGATAAAGTCTACCCCACAGCCACGGACCATGTGAAAGATAAAGTCTACCCCACAGCCATGGACCGTGTGAAAGATAGAGTCTATCCCACAGCCACGGACCATGTAAACGATGAAGTCAATCCCACAGCCTCGGACCGTGTGAAACATAAAGTCGATTCCCACAGGCATGGACCGTGTGAAAGAAAAACTCTATTAAATAGCAACGTACCGTGTGAAAGATAAAGTCTACCCGACAACCACGGACCGTGTGAAAGATAAAATCTATCCCACAGGCACGGACCGTGTGAAAGACAAAGTCTATTCCACAGCAACGGACCGTGTGAAAAAGTCTATCCCACAGCCACGGACCGTGTGAAACATAAAGTCTATCCAACAGGCACCGACCGTGTGAAAGATAGAGTCTGTTCCCACAGCCATGGACCATGTGAAAGATAAAGTCTACCCCACAGCCACGGACCGTGTGAAAAAGTCTATCCCACAGCCACGGACCGTGTGAAACATAAAGTCTATCCCACAGTCACGGACAGTGTGAAAGATAGAGTCTGTTCCCACAGCCACGGACCATGTGAAAGATAAAGTCTACCCCACAGCCACGGACCGTGTGAAAAAGTTTATCCCACAGGCACGGACCGTGTGAAAGATGAAGACTACCCCACAGCCACGGACCATGTGAAAGATAAAGTCGATTCCACAGGCACAGACCACGTGAAAGATAAAGTCTATTTCCACAGCCACGGACCGTGTGAAAGATAAAGTCTATCCCACAGGCACGGACCGTGTGAAAGATAAAGTCTATCCCACAGGCACAGACCGTGTGAAAAAGTCTATCCCACAGCCACGGATCGTGTGAAAGATAAAGTCTATCCCACAGGCACGGACCGTGTGAAAAAGTCTATCCCACAGCCAATTACCGTGTGAAAGATAAAGTCTACACCAGAGCCACAGACCATGTGAAAGATAAAGTCTATCCCACAGGCACGGACCGTGTGAAAGATAAAGTCTATCCCACAGCCACGGACCATGTGAAAGATAAAGTCTATTCGCAGAGCCACGGACCTTGTGAAACATAAAGTCTATTCCCACAGCCACGGACCGTGGGAAAGATAAAGTCTACTCCCACAGCCACGGAATGTATGAAAGATAAAGTCTACCACACAGCCACGGACCGTGTGGAAGATAAAGTCTATCCCACAGCTATGGACCGTGTGAAAGATAGAGTCTATTCCCACAGCCACGGACCATGTGAAAGAAAAACTCTATCCCACAGCCACTGACCGTGTGATAGATAGAGTCTTTCCCACAGGCACGGACCGTGTGAAAGATAAAGTCTACCCCACAGCCACAGGCCGTGTGAAAGATAAAATCTATCCCACAGGCACGGACCGTGTGAAAGATAAAGTATATTCCACAGCAACGGACCGTGTGAAAATGTCTATCCCACAGCCACGGACCGTGTGAATCATAAAGTCTATTCCCACAGCCATGGACTGTGTGAAAGAAAACTCTATTACCTAGCAACGTACCGTGTGAAAGATAAAGTCTATCCCACAGCCAGGGACCGTGTCAAAGATAACGTCTATCCCACAGGCACGGACTGTGTGAAAGATGAAGTCTATCCCACAACCACGGACCGTGTGAAAGATAAAGTCTACCCCACAGGCACGGACCGTGTGAAAGATAAAGTTTTGCCCACAGCCACGGACCGTGTGAAAGATAAAGTCTACCAAACATCCACGGACCGTGTGAAAGATAAAGTCTACCCCACAGCCACGGATCGTGTGAAAGATAAAGTCTACATCACAGCCACGGACCGTGTGAAAGATAAAGTCTAACCCACAGCCATGGACCGTGTGAAAGATAGAGTCCATTCCCACAGTGACAGACCATGTGCAAGATAGAGTCTATCCCACAGGCACGGACCGTGTGAAAGATAAAGTCTACCCCACAGGCACGGACCGTGTGAAAGATAAAGTCTATTCCCAGAGCCACGGACCGTCTGAAACATAAAGTCTATTCCCACAGCCACGGACCGTGTGGAAGATAAAGTCTACTACCACAGCCACGGACCGTGTGACAAATAAAGTCTACCTCACAGCCACGGTCCGTGTGAAGGATAAAGTCTATCCCACAGCCATGGACCGTGTGAAAGATAGAGTCTATTCCCACAGCCACGGACTGTGTGAAAGATAGAGTCTATCCCACAGGCATGGACCGTGTTAGAGATAAAGTCTATTCCCAGATAGCCAACGGACCGTGTGAAAAATAAAGTTATCCCCCAGCACGACCGTGAAAGACAAAGTCTACCCCACAGCCACGGACCATGTGAAAGATTAAGTCTACCCCACAGCCATGGACCGTGTGAAAGATAGAGTCTATCCCACAGCCACGGACCATGTAAACGATGAAGTCTATCCCACAGTCTCGGACCGTGTGAAACATAAATTCTATTCCAACAGCCATGGACCGTGTGAAAGAAAAACTCTATTAAATAGCAACGTACCGTGTGAAAGATAAAGTCTACCCCACAACCACGGACCGTGTGAAAGATAAAATCTATCCCACAGGAACGGACCGTGTGAAAGATAAAGTCTATTCCACAGCAACGGACCGTGTGAAAAAGTCTATCCCACAGCCACGGACCGTGTGAAACATAAAGTCTATCCCACAGGCACCGACAGTGTGAAAGATAGAGTCTGTTCCCACAGCCACGGACTATGTGAAAGATAAAGTCTACCCCACAGCCACGGACCGTGTGAAAAAGTCTATCCCTCAGGCATGGACCGTGTGAATGATAAAGTCTATCCCACAGGCACGGACCGTGTGAAAGATAAAGTCTATCCCACAGGCACGGACCGTGTGAAAGATAAATTCTATACCACAGCCACGGACCATGTGAAAGATAAAGTCTATCCCACAGGCACGGACCGTATGAAAGATAAATTCTATCCCACAGCCACGGACCGTGAGAAAGATAAATTCTATACCACAGCCACGGACCATGTGAAAGATAAAGTCTACCCCACAGCCACAGACCATGTGAAAGATAAATTCTATTCCCAGAGCCACGGACCTTGTGAAACATAAAGTCTATTCCCACAGCCACGGACCGTGTGAGAGATAAAGACTACGCCCACAGCCACGGACCATGTGAAAGATACAGTCTACCCCACAGCCACGGACCGTGTGAAAAAGTCTATCCCACAGGAATGGACTGTGTGAAAGATAAAGTCTACCCCACTGCCACGGACCATGTGAAAGATAAAGTCTATCCCACAGGCACAAACCATGTGAAAGATAAAGTCTATCCCACAGCCACGGACCATGTGAAAGATAAAGTCTTTCCCACCGGCACGGACCGTGTGAAAAAGTCTATCCATCAGGCACGGACCGTGCGAAAGATAAAGTCTACCGCACAGCCACGGACCGTGTGAAAGATAAAGACTATCCCACAGGCACGAACAGTGTGAAAGATAGAGTCTGTTCCCACAGCCACGGACCGTGTGAAAGATAAAGTGTACCCCACAGCCACGGATCATGTGAAAGATAAAATCTATCCCACAGCCATTACCGTGTGAAAGATAAAGTCTACCCCACAGCCACGGACCATGTGAAAGATAAAGTCTACCCGACAGCCATGGACCGTGTGAAAGATAGAGTCTAATTCCACAGCCATGGACCATGTGAAAGATAGAGTCTATTCCACAGCCACGGACCGGGTGAATGATAGAGTCTATCCCACAGGCACGGACCATGTGAAAGATAAAGTCTATCCCACAGTCACGGACCGTGTGAAAGATAAAGTCTACCCCATAGGCACGGAACGTGTGAATGATAAAGTCTAATCCACAGCCACTGGCCGTGTGAAAGACAAAGTCTATCCCATAGGCATGAACCGTGTGAAAGATAAAGTCTATCCCACAAGAACGGGCCATATGAAAGATAGAGTCTACCCCACAGCCACGGGCCGTGTGAAAGATAAAGTCTATCCCACAGCCACGGACCGTGTGAAAGATAAGTCTATACCACAGCCACGGACCATGTGAAAGATAAAGTCTACCCCACAGACATGGACCATGTGAAAGATAAAGTCTATTCCCAAGCCACGGACCTTGTGAAACATAAAGTCTATTCCCACAGCCACGGACCGTATGAAAGATAAAGTCTACTCCCACAGGCAAGGACCATGTGAAAGATAAAGTCTACCCCACAGACATGGACGGTGTGAAAGATAAAGTCTATCCCACAGTCACGGACCGTGTGAAAAAGTCTATCCCACAGCCACGGACCGTGTGAAAGATAAAGTCTAACCCACAGGAACGGACCGTGTGAAAGATAAAGTCTATCCCACAGCAACGGACCATATGAAAGATAAAGTCTATCCCACAGTCACGGACCGTGTGAAAGATAAAGTCTATCCCACAGGAACGGACCGTGTGAAAGATAAAGACTATCCCACAGGCACAGACCGTGTGAAAAAGTCTATCCCACAGCCAAGGACCGTGTGAAAGTTAAAGTCTATTCCACAGGCATGGACCGTGTGAAAGATAAAGTCTATCCCACAGGCACGGGCCGTGTGAAAAAGTCTATCCCACAGGCACGGACCGTGTGAAAAATAAAGTCTGTCCTAGAGGCACGGACCGTGTGAAACATAAAGACTACTCCCACAACCACGGACAATGTGAAAGATAAAGTCTACCCCACAGCCAAGGACCGTGTGAAAAAGTCTATCCCACAGGCATGGACCGTGTGAAAGATATAGACTATCCCACAGCCACGGACCGTGTAAAAGATAAAGTCTATACCACAGCCCCGGACCATGTGAAAGATAAAGTCCATCCCACAGGCACGGACTGTATGAAAGATAAAGTCTACCCCACAGCCACGGACAATGTGAAAGATAAATTCAATTCCCAGAGCCATGGACCTTGTGAAACATAAAGTCTATTCCCACAGCCACAGACCGTGTGAAAGATAAAGACTACTCCCACAGCCACGGACCATGTGAAAGTTAGAGTCTATTCCACAGCCACGGACCGTGTGAAAGATAGAGTCCATCCCACAGGCACGGACCATGTGAAAGATAAAGTCTATCCCACAGGCACGGCCCGTGTGAAAGATAAAGTCTACCCCACAGGCACGGACCATGTGAAAGATAAAGTCTACCGCACAACCACGGACCGTGTGAAAGATAAAGTCTACCCTGTAGCCACGGGCCGTGTGAAAGATAAAGTCTATCCTACAGGAATGGGCCATATGAAAGAAATGTCTACCCCACAGCCACAGGCCGTGTGAAAGATAAAGTCTTCCCCATGGGCACGGGCCATGTGAAAGATAAAGTCTACCCCACTGCCACAGGCCGTGTGAAAGATAAAGTCTACCCCCCAGCCACGGACCGTGTGAAAGATAAAGTCTACCCTCCAGCCATGGACCGTGTGAAAGATAAAGTCTACCCCACAGCCACGGACCATGTGAAAGATAAAGTCTACCCCACAGCCATGGATCGTGTGAAAGATAGAGTCTTTCCCACAGCCCCGGACCATGTAAACGATGAAGTCTATTCCACAGCCTCGGACCGTGTGAAACATAAAGTCTATTCCCACAGCCATGGACTGTGTGAAAGAAAAACTCTATTACCTAGCAACGTACCGTGTGAAAGATAAAGTCTACCTCACAGCCACGGACCGTGGGAAAGATAAAATCTATCCCACAGGCACGGACCGTGGGAAAGATACAGTCTATTCCACAGCAACGGACCATGTGAAAAAGTCTATCCCACAGCCACGGACCGTGTGAATCATAAAGTCTATCCCACAGGCACGGACCGTGTGAAAGATAAAGTCTATCCCAAAGCCACATACCGTGTGAAAGATAAAGTCTACCGCACAGCCACAGACCATGTGAAATATAAAGTCTATCCCACAGCCATGGACCGTGTGAAAGATAGAGTCTAATCCCACAGCCACGGACCATGTGAAAGATAGTCTATCCCACAGCCACGGACCGTGTGAAAGATAGATTCTATCCCACAGGCACGGACCATGTGAAAGATAAAGTCAATCCCACAGGCACGGACCGTGTGAAAGATAAAGTCTACCCCACAGGCAAGGACCATGTGAAAGATAAAGTCTATCCCACAGCCATGGGCCGTGTGAAAGATAAAGTCTACCCCACAGCCATGTGCCGTGTGAAAGATAAAGTCTTCCCCATGGGCACGGGCCGTGTGAAAGATAAAGTCTACCCCACTGCCACGGGCCGTGTCAAAGATAAAGTCTACCTCCGAGCCATGGACCGTGTGAAAGATAAAGTCAATCCCACAGCCACGGACCGTGTGAAAGATAAAATCTATCC
Organism: Cervus canadensis; assembly: GCF_019320065.1. NCBI lineage: Eukaryota > Metazoa > Chordata > Mammalia > Artiodactyla > Cervidae > Cervus > Cervus canadensis. The sequence continues at coordinate 13,458,380 of NC_057411.1, read as the reverse complement.
CACAGCCACATACCGTGTGAAAGATAAAGTCTACCCCACAGCCACGGACCATGTGAAAGATACCATGTGAAAGATAAAAGTTACCCACAGCCCATGGACGTGTGAAAAGCCGTGCCTCTAGGACAGACTTTGTCTTTCACACGGTCCGTGCTTGTGGGATAGACTTTATCTTTCACACGGTCCGTGCCTGTGGGATAGACTTTATCTTTCACATGGTCCGTGCCTTTGGGATAGACTCTATCATTCACCCGGTCCGTGGCTGTGGGATAGACTTTATCTTTCACACGGTCCGTGCCTGTGGGATAGACTTTATCTTTCACATGGTCCGTGCCTGTGGGATAGACTCTATCATTCACCCGGTCCGTGCCTGTGGGAAAGACTTTATCATTCACATGGTCCGTGGCTGTGGGATTGACTTTTTCACACGGTCCGTGGCTGTGGGATAGACTTTATCTTTCACATTGTCCGTGCCTGTGGGATAGACTTTATCTTTCACACGGTCCATGGCTGTGGGATACTGTGGGGTTAGACTTTATCTTTCACACGGTCCGTGCCTGTGGGACAGACTTTATCTTTCACATGATCCGTGGCTCTGGTATAGACTTTATCTTTCACACGGTAAGTGGCTGTGTGATAGACTTTTTCACACGGTCCGTGCCTGTGGGATAGACTTTATCTTTCACACGGTCCGTGGCAGTGGGGTAGACTTTATCTTTCATACGGTCCATGGCTGTGGGAATAGATTTTATGTTTCACATGGTCCGTGGATGTGGAGTAGACTTTATCTTTCACACGGTCCGTGGCTGTGGGATTGACTTTTTCGCATGGTCCGTGGCTGTGGGATAGACTTTATCTTTCACACGGTCCGTGGCTGTGGGATAGACTTTATCTTTCACACGGTCCGTGGCTGTGGGATACACTTTACCTTTCACACGGTCCGTGGCTGTGGGATAGACTTTATCTTTCACACGGTCCGTGGTTGTGGGGTAGACTTTATCTTTCACATGGTCCGTGGCTGTGGGGTAGACTTTATCTTTCACACGGTCCGTGGCTGTGGGATAGATTTATCTTTCACACGGTCCGTGGCTGTGGGATAGACTTTATCTTTCACACGGTCCGTGGCTGTGGGAAAGACTTTATCTTTCACACGGTCCGTGCTTGTGGGATAGACTTTATCTTTCACACGGTCCGTGGCTGTGGGGTAGACTTTATCTTTCACACGGTCCGTGGCTGTCGGGTAGACTTTATCTTTCACACGGTGCGTGGCTGTGGGATAGACTTTATCTTTCACAAGGTCCGTGGCTGTGGGATAGACTTTATCTTTCACACGGTCCGTGGCTTTGGGGTAGACTTTACCTTTCACATGGTCCATGCCTGTGGGATAGACTTTTTCACACGGTCCGTGCCTGTGGGATAGACTTCATCTTTCACACGGTCCCTGCCTGTGGGATAGACTTCATCTTTCACACGGTCCGCTGCCGTGGGGCAGACTTTATCTTTCACACAGTCCGTGTCTGTGGGATAGACTTTATCTTTCACTCGGCCCGTGCCTGTGGGGTAGACTTTATCTTTCACACGGTCCGTGGCTGTGGGGTAACCTTTATCTTTCACATGGTCCGGGGTGTTTGATAGACTTTATCTTTCACATGGTCCGTGGCTGTGGGGTAGACTTTATCTTTCACACCGTATGTGGCTGTGGGCTAGATTTTATCTTTCACACGGTCCGAGGATGTGGGATTGACTTTATCTTTCACACGGTCCATGGCTCGGGGGTAGACTTTATCTTTCACACGGCCTGTGGCAGTGGGGTAGACTTTATCTTTCACACGGCCCGTGCCCATGGGGTAGACTTTATCTTTCACACGGCACATGGCTGTGGGGTAGACTTTATCTTTCATACGGCCCGTTCCTGTGGGATAGACTTTATGTTGCACACGGTCCGTGCCTGTGGGATACGCTTAGTGTTTATCAACAGCAGCGGGCCCGTGGCTGGGGGTAGACTTTATTCTTCAGCACGGCCCATGGCTCTGGGGCAGACTCTTATCTTTCATCAGGTCGACTGGGGATAGAACTTTTCTTTCACACGGTCCGTGCTGTGGGATAGACTTTATCTTTCACATGTCCGGTGGTTCCTGTAGTGGATATGCCCGACGTCGCTATCTTTCACACGGTCCGTGGCTGTGGGATAGACTCTATCTTTCACATGGTCCGTGTCTGTGGGATTAGACTCTATCTTTCACACGGACCATGGCTGTGGGTTAGAGTTTATATTTCACATGGTCTGTGGCTGTGGGGTAGACTGTATCTTTTACACGGTATGTGGCTTTGGGATAGATTTTATCTTTCACACGGTATGTGGCTTTGGGATAGATGTTATCTTTCACACGGTCAGTGGCTGTGGGGTAGACTTTATCTTTCACACGGTCCATGGCTGTGGGAACAGATTCTATCTTTCAAACTGTCCGTGCCTGTGGGATAGACTTTATCGTTCACACTGTCCGTGGCTGTGGGGTAGACTTTATCTTTCACACGGTCCGTTCCTGTGGGATAGACTTTATCTTTCACGCGGTCCACGCCTGAGGGATAGACTTTTTCACATGGTCCGTGCCTGTGGGATAGACTTTATCTTTCACACGGTCCGTGCTTGTGGGATAGACTTTATATTTCACACGGTCCGTGGCTGTGGGATAGACTTTTTCACACGGTCCGTTGCTGTGGAATAGACTTTATCTTTCACACGATCTGTGCCTGTGGGATAGATTTCATCTTTCACACGGTCCGTGGCTGTGGGGTCGACTTTATCTTTCACACGGTACGTTGCTAGGTAATAGAGTTTTTCTTTCACACGGTCCATGGCTGTGGGAATAGACTTTATGTTTCACACGGTCCGAGGCTGTTGGATGGACTTCATCGTTTACATGGTCCGTGGCTGTGGGATAGTCTCTATCTTTCACACGGTCCATGGCTGTGGGGTAGACTTTATCTTTCACATGGTCCGTGGCTGTGGGGTAGACTTTATCTTTCACAAGGTCCGTGGCTGGGGGGTAGACTTTATCTTTCATACGGTCCGTGGCTGTGGGATAGACTTTATCTTTCACACGGTCCATGGCTGGGGGGTAGACTTTATCTTTCACACGGCCTGTGGCAGTGGGGTAGACTTTATCTTTCACACGGCCCGTGACTGTGGGGTAGACTTTATCTTTCACACGGCCCGTGGCTCTGGGGTAGACATTTCTTTCATATGGCCCGTTCCTGTAGGATAGACTTTATCTTTCACACGGTCCGTGCCTATGGGATAGACTTTGTCTTTCACACGGCCCGTGGCTGCAGGGTAGACTTTATCTTTCACACGGTCTGTGGCTGTGGGATAGACTTTATCTTTCACATGGTCCATGCCTGTGGGGTAGACTTTATCTTTCACACGGCCCGTGCCTGTGGGATAGACTTTATCTTTCACATGGTCCGTGCCTGTGGAATGGACTCTATCTTTCACACGGTCCGTGGCTGTGGAATAGCCTCTAACTTTCACATGGTCCGTGGCTGTGGGATTAGACTCTATCTTTCCCACGGTCCATGGCTGTGGGGTAGACTTTATCTTTCACATGGTCCGTGGCTGTGAGGTAGAATTTATCTTTCACACGGTATATGGCTGTGGGATAGATTTTATCTTTCACACGGTCCGTGGCTGTGGGGTAGACTTTACCTTTCACACGGTCCGTAGCTGTGGGGTAGACTTAATCTTTCACACGGTCCATGGCTGTGGGAACTGACTGTATCATTCACACTGTCCGTGCCTGTGGGATAGACTTTATCTTTCACACGGTCCATGGCTGTGGGAACAGACTCTCTCTTTCACACTGTCCGTGCCTGTGGGATAGACTTTATCTTTCACACGGTCCTTGGCTTTGCGGTAGACTTTATCTTTCACACGGTCCGTACCTGTGGGATAGACTTTATGTTTCACACGGTCCATGCCTGAGGGATAGACTTTTTCACACGGTCCGTGCCTGTGGGAAAGACTTTCTCTTTCACACGGTCCGTGCCTGTGGAATAGACTTTATCTTTCACACGGTCCGTGGCTGTGGGGTAGACTTTATCTTTCACAAGGTCCGTGGCTGTGGGGTTAACTTTATCTTTCACACGGTCCGTGGCTGTTTGATAGACTTTATCATTCACACGGTCCGTGTCTGTGGAGTAGACTTTATCTGACTCACGGTCCGTGGCTGTGGGGTTGATTTATCTTTCACAGTGTCCGTGGCTGTGGGATAGACTCTATCTTACACATGGTCATTGGCTGTGGGAATAGACTGTATTTTTCACACGGTCCCTGGCTGTGGGGTAGACTTTACCTTTCACACGGTCCGTGGCTGCGGGGTAGACTTTATCTTTCACACGGTCCGTGGCTGTGCGATAGACTGTATCTTTCACACGGTCCGTGCCTGTGGGATAGACTTTATCTTTCACACGGTCCGTGGCTGTGGGATAGACTTTATCTTTCACATGGTCTGTGCCTGTGGGATAGACTTTATCTTTCACACGGTCCGTGCCTGTGGGATAGACTTTATCTTTCACACGGTCCGTGGCAGTGGGATAGACTTTTTCACACAGTCCGTGGCTGTGGGATAGACTTTATCTTTCACACAGCCCATGCCTGTGGGATAGACTTTATCTTTCACACGGTCCGTGGCTGTGGGATAGACTTTTCACACGGTCTGTGCCTGTGGGATAGACTTTATCTTTCACACGGTCCGTGGTTGTGGGATAGACTTTATCTTTCACACAGTCCATGCCTGTGGGATAGACTTTATCTTTCACACGGTCCGTGGCTGTGGATAGACTTTTTCACACGGTCTGTGCCTGTGGGATAGACTTTATCTTTCACACGGTCCGTGGCTTTCGGATAGACTTTATCTTTCACACGGTCCGTGGCTGTGGGTAGACTTTGTCCTTCACACGGTCCGTGGCTGTGGTGTAGACTTTATCTTTCACACGGCCCGTGGCTGTGCGGTAGACTTTATGTTTCACACGGCCCGTGGATGTGGGGTAGACTTTATCTTTCACACGGACCGTGGCTGTGGGGTAGACTTTATCTTTCACATTGCCCGTGGCTGTGGGGTAGACTTTATCTTTCACACGGTCCGTGCCTGTGTGAAAGACTCTATCTTTCACACGGTCAGTGGCTGTGGGATAGACTTTTTCTTTCACATGGTCCGTGGCTGTGGGAATAGACTCTATCTTTCACACGGTCCATGGCTGTGGGATAGACTTTATCTTTCACACGGTCCGTGGCTGTGTGGTAGACTTTATCTTTATATATTCCGTGGCTGTGGGAGTAGACTTTATCTTTCACACGGTCCGTGGCTTTGGATTGATTTTTTCACACGGTCCGTGGCTGTGGGATAGAGTTTATCTTTCACCCGGTCCGTGCATGTGGGATAGACTTTATCTTTCACACGGTCCGTGCCTGTGGGATAGCCCCTATCTTTCACCCGGTCCATGGCTGTGGGAATAGACTCTATCTTTCACATGGTCCGTGGCTGTGTGAGTAGACTTTATCTTTCACATGGTCCGTGGATGTAGGAATAGACTTTATCTTTCACACGGTCCGTGGCTGTGGGGTAGACTTTATCTTTCACACGGTACGTTACTAGGTAATAGAGTTTTTCTTTCACACGGTCCATGGCTGTGGGAACAGACTCTATCTTTCAAACTGTCCGTGCCTGTGGGATAGACTTTATCGTTCACACTGTCCGTGGCTGTGGGGTAGACTTTATCTTTCACACGGTCCGTGCTTGTGGGATAGACTTTATCTTTCACACGGTCCACGCCTGAGGGATAGACTTTTTCACATGGTCCGTGCCTGTGGGATAGACTTTATCTTTCACACGGTCCGTGGCTGTGGGATAGTTTTCATCTTTCACACGGTCCGTGGCTGTGGGGTAGACTTTATCTTTCACACGGTACGTTACTAGGTAATAGAGTTTTTCTTTCACACGGTCCATGGCTGTGGGAATAGACTTTATGTTTCACACGGTCCGAGGCTGTTGGATAGACTTCATCGTTTACATGGTCCGTGGCTGTTGGATAGACTTTATCTTTCACACGGTCCATGGCTGTGGGGTAGACTTTATCTTTCACACGGCCCTTGCCTGTGGATTAAACTTTATCTTTCACACGGTCCGTGGCTGAGGGATAGACTTTTTCACACTGTCCGTGCCTGTGGGATAGACTTTATCTTTCACAAGGTCCGTGCCTGTGGGATAGACTATGTTTCACACGGTCCCTGGCTGTGGGATAGACTTTTTCACACGATCCGTTGCTGTGGGATAGACTTTATCTTTCACACGGTCCATTGCTTTGGGATAGAATTTATCTTTCACACGGTCAGTGCCTGTCGGATAGACTTTATCTTTCACATGGTCCGTGGCTGTGGGATAGACTTTATCTTTCACACGGTCCGTGGCTGTGGGAATAGACTTTATCTTTCACGTGGTCTGTGCCTGTGAGATAGACTTTATCTTTCACATGGTCCGTGGCTGTGGGGTAGTCTTTATCTTTCACACGGTCCGTGCCTGTGGGATAGACTTTTTCACACGGTCCGTGGCTGTGGGGTAGACTTTATCTTTCACATGGTCCGTGGCTGTGGGAGTAGTCTTTATCTTTCACACGGTCCGTGGCTGTTGGAATGGACTTTATGTTTCACAAGGTCCGTGGCTCTGGGAATTGAATTTATCTTTCACATTGTCCGTGGCTGTGGGGTAGACTTTATCTTTCATACGGTCCGTGCCTGTGGGATAGACTTTATTTTTCACATGGTCCGGGGCTGTGGTATAGACTTTATCTTTCACACAGTCCGTGGCTGTGGGATAGACTTTTTCACACGGTCCTTGGCTGTGGGGTAGACTTTATCTTTCACATGGTCCGTGGCTGTGGAAGTAGTCTTTATGTTTCACACGGTCCGTGGCTGTGGGAATAGACTTTATGTTTCACAAGGTCCGTGACTCTGGGAATAGAATTCATCTTTCACATGGTCCGTGGCGGTGCGATAGACTGTATCTTTCACACGGTCTGTGGCTGTGGGATAGATTTTATCTTTCACACGGTACGTGCCTGTGGAATAGACTTTATCTTTCACACGGTCCGTGCCTGTGGGATAGAATTTTTCACACGGCCCGTGCCTCTGGGATAGACTTTATCTTTCTCATGGTCCATGCCTGTGGGATAGACTTTATCTTTCACACGGTCCGTGGCTGTGGGGTAGACTTTATCTTTCACAAGGTCTGTGGCTGTGGGGTAAACTTTATCTTTCACACGGTCCGTGGCTGTTTGATAGACTTTATCATTCACACGGTCCGTGTCTGTGGAGTAGAATTCATCTGACTCACGGTCCGTGGCTGTGGGGTTGACTTTATCTTTCACAGTGTCCGTGGCTGTGGGATAGACTCTATCTTGCACATGGTCATTGGCTGTGGGAATAGACTGTATTTTTCACATGGTCCCTGGCTGTGGGGTAGACTTTATCTTTCACACGGTCCGTGGCTGCGGGGTAGACTTTATCTTTCACTCGGTCCGTGCCTGTGGGATAGACGTTATCTTTCACACGGTCCCTGGCTGTGGGATAGACTTTATCTTTCACACGGTCCGTGGCTGTGGGATGGACTTTATCTTTCACACGGTCAGTGCCTGTGGGATAGTCTTTAGCTTTCACACGGTCCGTGGCTGTGGGGTAGGCTTTATCTTTCACACGGTCCGTGGCTGTTTGATAGACTCTATCTTTCACACGGTCTGTGTCTGTGGGGTAGACTTTATCCTTCACACGGCCTGTGCCTGTGGGCTAGACTTTATCTTTTACTCGGCCCTTGGCTGTGCTGTAGACTTTATCTTTGACATGTTCCGTGGCTCTGGGAATAGAGTTTATCTTTCACACGGTCCGTGGCTGTGGGATGGACTCTATCTTTCACACGGTCCGTGCCTGTGGGATAGACTCTATCTTTCACACGATCCGTGGATGAGGGAATAGACTTTATCTCAAACACGGTCCATGCTTGTGGGATAGACTCTAACTTTCACATGGTCCATGGCTGTGGGATAGCCTCTATCTTTCACACAGTCCGTGGCTGTGGGAATAGACTCTATCTTTCACACGTTCCATGGCTGTGGGATAGACTTTATCTTTCACACGGTCCGTGGCTGTGAGGTAGACTTTATTTGTCACACGGTCCGTGGCTGTGGTAGTAGACTTTATCTTTCACACGGTCCGTGGCTGTGGGAATAGACTTTATGTTTCACACGGTCCCTGGCTCTGGGAATAGACTTTATCTTTCACACGGTCCGTGTCTGTGGGGTAGACTTTTTCTTTCACACGGTCCGTGCCTGTGGGATAGACTCTATCTTCTACATGGTCTGTCGCTGTGGGAATAGACTCTATCTTTCACACGGTCCATGGCTGGGGGTTAGACTTTATCTTTCACACGGTCCGTGGCTGTGGGGTAGACTTTATCTTTCACACGGTCCATGCCTGTGGGACAGACTTTATCTTTCACACGGTCCATGCCTGTGGGATAGACTTTTTCACACGGTCTGTGGCTGTGGATAGACTTTATCTTTCACACGGTCCGTTCCTGTGGGTTAGACTTTATCTTTCACACGGTCCGTGGCTGTGGGATAGACTTTTTCACACGGTCAGTGACTGTGGGATAGACTTTATCTTTCACACTGTCCGTGTCTGTGGGATACACTTTATCTTTCACACGGTACGTGCCTGTGGATAGACTGTATCTTTCACATGGTCCGTGGCTGTGGGATAGACTTTATCTTTCACACGGTCCGTGGCTGTGGGAATAGACTATATCTTTCACATGGCCCGTGGCTGTGGGATAGACTTTATCTTTCACACGGTGGTTGGCTGTGGGAATAGACTCTATCTTTAACACTCTCCGTGCCTGTGGGATAGACTTTATCTTTCACACGGTCCGTGGCTGTGGGGTAGACTTCATCTTTCACACGGTCCGTGGCTGTGGGGTAGACTTCATCTTTCACACGGTCCGTGGCTGTGGGGCAGACTTTATCTTTCACACGGTCCGTGGCTGTGGGGCAGACTTTATCTTTCACACGGTCCGTGTCTGTGGGGCAGACTTTATTTTTTACACGGCCCGTGCCTGTGGGGTAGACTTAATCTTTCACACGGTCCGTGGCTGTGGGAACAGACTCTATCATTCACACTGTCCGCGGCTGTGGGGTAGACTTTATCTTTCAAACGGTCCGTGCCTGTGGGATAGACTTTATCTTTCACATGGTCCGTGGCTGAGGGATAGACTTTTTCACACGGTCCATGGCTGTGGGATAGACTTTATCTTTCACACGGTCCGTGCCTGTGGGATAGACTTTATCTTTCACACGGTCCGTGCCTGTAGTGTAGACTTTATCTTTCACACGGTCCGTGGCTGTGGGAGTAGACTTTATCTTTCACACGTGGCTCTGGGAATAGCCTTTATCTTTCACATGATCCGTTGCTGTGGGGTAGACTTTATCTTTCACACGGTCCGTGCCTGTGGGATAGACTTTATCTTTCACACGGTCCGTGGCTGTGGGGTAGACTTTATCTTTCACACGGTCCGTGCCTGTGGGATAGACTTTATCTTTCACATGGTCCGTACCTGTGGGATAGACTTTATCTTTCAGACGGCCCGTGGGTGTGAAGTGGTCTTTATCTTTAACACGGTCCGTGGCTGTGCGGTAGACTTTCTCTTTCACACGGCCCGTGGCTGTGGATTAGACTTTATCATTTACACGGTCCATAGCTTTGGGGTAGACTTTATCTTTCACACGGTCCGTGCCTGTGGGAAAGACTCTATCTTTCACACGGTCCGTGGCTGTGGGATAGCCTCTATCTGTCACACGGTCCGTGGCTGTGGGAATAGACTCTATCTTTCACACGGTCCATTGCTGTGAGGTAGACTTTCTCTTTCACACGGCCCGTGCCTGTGGCATAGACTTTATCTTTCAGAAGGCCTGTGCCTGTGGGGTAGACTTAATCTTTCACCCGGCCCGTTGCTGTGGGGTATACTTTATCTTTCACATGGTCCGTGGCTGTGGGAATAGACTTTATCTTTCACACGGTCCGTGGCTGTGGGAATAGACTTTATGTTTCACACGGTCCATGGCTGTGGGAATAGAGTTTATCTTTCACACGGTCCGTGCCTGTGGGATAGCCTTTATCTTTCACACGGTCCGTGGCTGTGGGATAGACTCTATCTTTCACTCGGTCCATACCTCTGGGATAGCCTCTATCTTTCACACGGTCCGTGGCTGTGGGAATAGACTTTATCTTTCACACAGTCCATGCCTGTGGGATAGACTCTATCTTTCACATGGTCCGTGGCTGTGGAATAGCCTCTATCTTTCACACGGTCCGTGGCTGTGGGAATAGGCTTTATCTTTCACACGGTCCGTGGCTGTGGGGTAGACTTTATCTTTCACAAGCTCCGTGGCTGTGGGATAGACTTTATCTTTTACACGGTCCGTGTCTTTGTGGTAGACTTTATCTTTCACACGGTAGGTGGCTCTGGGAGTAGACTTTATCTTTCACACGGTCCGTGGCTGTGCGAATAGACTTTATCTTTCACATGGTCCGTCGCTGTGGGATAGACTTTTTCACACGGTCCGTGGCTGTGGATAGACTTTATCTTTCACACGGTCCGTGCCTGTGGGATAGACTTTATCTTTCACATGGTCCGTGCCTGGGGATAGACTTTACCTTTCACATGATCCGTGGCTGTGGGATAGACTTTATCTTTCACACGGTCGTTAGATGTGGGAACAGACTCTATCTTTCACACGGTCCGTGGCTGTGGGATAGACTCTATCTTTCACACGGTCCGTGGCTGTGGGGTAAACTTTATCTTTCACACGGTCCGTGGCTTTGGGGTAGACTTCATCTTTCACACGGCCCGTGGCTGTCGGGTAGACTTTATCTTTCACACGGCCTGTGGCTGTGGGGCAGACTTTATCTTTCACAAGGTCCGTGCCTGTGGGGTAGACATTATCTTTCACACGGTCCGTGGATGTGGGGTAGACTTTATCTTTCACACGGTCCGTGGCTGTGGGGTAGACTTTATCTTTCACACGGCCCGTGGCTGTGGGGTAGAGTTTATCTTTCACACGGCCTGTGGCTGTGGAGTAGACTTTATCTTTCACACGATCCGTGGCTGTGGGGTAGACTTTATCTTTCACATGGTCCGGTCCGTGCCTGTGGGATAGACTTTATGGTCTTTCACACACGGTCCGTGGCTGTGGGATAGACTCTATCTTTCACACGGTCCGTGGTGTGGGATAGACTCTATCTTTCACACGGGCTCCGGTCCGTGCTGTGGGAAAGACTTTATCTTTCGCACGGTCCGTGGCTGTGTGGTAAACTTTATCTTTCATACAGTCTGTGGCTTGGGGTAGACTTTATCTTTCACACGGTCGGTGCCTGTGGGGTAGACTTTATCTTTCACATGGTCCGTGGCTCTGGTATAGACTTTATCTTTCACACGGTAAGTGGCTGTGTGATAGACTTTTTCACACGGTCCATGCCTGTGGGATAGACTTTATCTTTCACATGGTCCGTGGCTGTGGGATAGACTCTTTGACACGGTCCGTGCCTGTGGGATAGACTTTATCTTTCACACGGTCCGTGGCTGTTGGATAGACTTTATCTTTCACAAGGTCCGTGCCTGTGGGATAGACTTTATCTTTCACACGGTCCGTGCCTGTGGGATAGACTTTATCTTTCACACGGTCCGTGGCTGTGGGGTAGACTTTATCTCTCACACGGCCCGTGGCCGTTTGGTAGAGTTTATGTTTCACACGGCCCGTAGCTGTTGATTAGACTTTATCTTTCACACGGTCCGTGGCTGTGGGGTAGACTTTATCTTTCATACGGTCCATGCCTGTGGGAAAGACTCTATCTTTCACACGGTCTGTGGCTGTGGGATAGACTTTATCTTTCACTCGGTCCGTGCCTGTGGGATAGACTTTATTTTTCACACGGTCCGTGGCTGTGGTATAGACTTTATTTTTCACACGGTCCGTGGCTGTGGGGTAGACTTTATCTTTCACACGGTCCGTGCCTGTGGGATAGAATTTGTCTTTCACACGGGCCGTGGCTGTGGGATAGACTCTATCTTTCACATGGTCCTTTCCTGTGGAATGACTCTATCTTTCACACGGTTCATGGCTGTTGGAATAGACTTTATCTTTCACGCGGTCCGTGGCTGTGGGATAGACTTTATTTTTCACAGGGACGTGACTGTCGGGTAGACTTTATCTTTCACACAGTCCGTGCCTGTCAACAGACTTTATCTTTCACACGGTCCGTTCCTGTGGGATAGACTCTATCTTTCACACGGTCCATGGCTGTGGGGTAGACTTTGTCTTTCACATGGTCCCTGGCTGTGGGGTAGACTTTATCTTTCACAAGGTCCGTGGTTGGGGGGTAGACTTTATCTTTCACACGGTCCGTGGCTGTGTGACAGACTTTATCTTTCACACGGTCCATGGCTTGGGGGTAGACTTTATCTTTCACACGGCCTGTGGCAGTGGGGTAGACTTTATCTTTCACACGGCCCGTGCCCATGGGGAAGACTTTATCTTTCACACGGCCTGTGGCTGTGGGGTAGACATTTCTTTCATATGGCCCGTTCCTGTAGGATAGATTTATCTTTCACACGGTCCGTTCGTATGGGATAGACTTTGTCTTTCACACGGCCCGTGGCTACAGGGTAGACTTTATCTTCCACACGGCCCGTGGCTGTGCGGTAGACTTTATCTTTCACATGGTCCGTGCCTGTGGGGTAGACTTTATCTTTCACACGGTCCGTGCCTGTGGGATAGACTTTATCTTTCACATGGTCCGTGCCTGTGGGATGGACTCTATCTTTCACACGGTCCGTGGCTGTGGAATAGACTCTAACTTTCACATGGTCCGTGGCTGTGGGATTAGACTCTATCTTTCACACGGTCCATGGCTGTGGGGTAGACTTTATCTTTCACATGGTCCGTGGCTGTGAGATAGACGTTATCTTTCACAAGGTATTTGGCTATGGGATAGATTTTATCTTTCACACGGTCCGTGGCTGTGGGGTAGACTTTACCTTTCACACGGTCCGTAGCTGTGGGGTAGACTTAATCTTTCACACGGTCCATGGCTGTGGGAACAGACTGTATCATTCACACTGTCCGTGCCTGTGGGATAGACTTTATCTTTCACACGGTCCATGGCTGTGGGGTAGACTTTATCTTTCACACGGCCCTTGGCTGTGGATTAAACTTTATCTTTCACACGGTCCGTGGCTGAGGGATGGACTTTTTCACACTGTCCGTGCCTGTGGGATAGACTTTATCTTTCACAAGGTCCGTGCCTGTGGGATAGACTATGTTTCACACGGTCCCTGGCTGTGGGATAGACTTTTTCACACGATCCGTTGCTGTGGGATAGACTTTATCTTTCCCACGGTCCATTGCTTTGGGATAGAATTTATCTTTCACACGGTCAGTGCCTGTCGGATAGACTTTATCTTTCACATGGTCCGTGGCTGTGGGATAGACTTTATCTTTCACACGGTCCGTGGCTGTGGGAATAGACTTTATCTTTCACGTGGTCTGTGCCTGTGAGATAGACTTTATCTTTCACATGGTCCGTGGCTATGGGGTAGTCTTTATCTTTCACACGGTCCGTGCCTGTGGGATAGACTTTTTCACACGGTCCGTGGCTGTGGGGTAGACTTTATCTTTCACATGGTCCGTGGCTGTGGGAGTAGTCTTTATCTTTCACACGGTCCGTGGCTGTGGGAATAGACTTTATGTTTCACAAGGTCCGTGGCTCTGGGAATTGATTTTATCTTTCACATTGTCCGTGGCTGTGGGGTAGACTTTATCTTTCATACGGTCCGTGCCTGTGGGATAGACTTTATCTCTCACATGGTCCGGGGCTGTGGTATAGACTTTATCTTTCACACGGTCCGTGGCTGTGGGATAGACTTTATCTTTCACACGGTCTGTTGCCTGTGGGATAGACTTTTTCACACGGTCCTTGGCTGTGGGGTAGACTTTATTTTCACATGGTCCGTGGCTGTGGGAGTAGTCTTTATGTTTCACACGGTCCGTGGCTGTGGGAATAGACTTTATGTTTCACAAGGTCCGTGGCTCTGGGAATAGAATTCATCTTTCACATGGTCCGTGGCGGTGCGATAGACTGTATCTTTCACACGGTCTGTGGCTGTGGGATAGATTTTATCTTTCACACGGTACGTGCCTGTGGAATAGACTTTATCTTTCACACGGTGCATGCCTCTAGGACAGACTTTATCTTTCACACGGTCCGTGCCTGTGGGATAGAATTTTTCACACGGCCCGTGCCTCTGGGATAGACTTTATCTTTCTCATGGTCCATGCCTGTGGGATAGACTTTATCTTTCACACGGTCCGTGGCTGTGGGGTAGACTTTATCTTTCACAAGGTCCGTGGCTGTGGGGTAAACTTTATCTTTCACACGGTCCGTGGCTGTTTGATAGACTTTATCATTCACACGGTCCGTGTCTGTGGAGTAGAATTCATCTGACTCACGGTCCGTGGCTGTGGGGTTGACTTTATCTTTCACAGTGTCCGTGGCTGTGGGATAGACTCTATCTTGCACATGGTCATTGGCTGTGGGAATAGACTGTATTTTTCACACGGTCCCTGGCTGTGGGGTAGACTTTATCTTTCACACGGTCCGTGGCTGCGGGGTAGACTTTATCTTTCACTCGGTCCGTGCCTGTGGGATAGACGTTATCTTTCACACGGTCCCTGGCTGTGGGGTAGACTTTATCTTTCACACGGTCCGTGGCTGTGGGATGGACTTTATCTTTCACACGGTCAGTGCCTGTGGGATAGTCTTTAGCTTTCACACGGTCCGTGGCTGTGGGGTAGGCTTTATCTTTCACACGGTCCGTGGCTGTTTGATAGACTCTATCTTTCACACGGTCTGTGTCTGTGGGGTAGACTTTATCCTTCACACGGCCTGTGCCTGTGGGCTAGACTTTATCTTTCACTCGGCCCTTGGCTGTGCGGTAGACTTTATCTTTGACATGTTCCGTGGCTCTGGGAATAGAGTTTATCTTTCTCACGGTCCGTGGCTGTGGGATGGACTCTATCTTTCACACGGTCCGTGCCTGTGGGATAGACTCTATCTTTCACACGATCCGTGGATGAGGGAATAGACTTTATCTCAAACACGGTCCATGCTTGTGGGATAGACTCTAACTTTCACATTGTCCATGGCTGTGGGATAGCCTCTATCTTTCACACAGTCCGTGGCTGTGGGAATAGAGTCTATCTTTCACACGTTCCATGGCTGTGGGATAGACTTTATCTTTCACACGGTCCGTGGCTGTGAGGTAGACTTTATTTGTCACACTGTCCGTGGCTGTGGTAGTAGACTTTATCTTTCACACGGTCCGTGGCTGTGGGAATAGACTTTATGTTTCACACGGTCCCTGGCTCTGGGAATAGACTTTATCTCTCACACGGTCCGTGCCTGTGGGGTAGACTTTATCTTTCACACGGTCCGTGCCTGTGGGATAGACTCTATCTTCTACATGGTCTGTGGCTGTGGGAATAGACTCTATCTTTCACACGGTCCATGGCTGGGGGTTAGACTTTATCTTTCACACGGTCCGTGGCTGTGGGGTAGACTTTATCTTTCACACGGTCCGTGGCTGTGGGTTAGACTTTATCTTTCACACGGTCCATGCCTGTGGGACAGACTTTATTTTTCACACGGTCCATGCCTGTGGGATAGACTTTTTCACATGGTCCGTGGCTGTGGATAGACTTTATCTTTCACACGGTCCGTTCCTGTGGGTTAGACTTTATCTTTCACACGGTCCGTGGCTGTGGGATAGACTTTTTCACACGGTCCGTGACTGTGGGATAGACTTTATCTTTCACACTGTCCGTGTCTGTGGGATAGACTTTATCTTTCACATGGTACGTGCCTGTGGGATAGACTGTATCTTTCACATGGTCCGTGGCTGTGGGATAGACTTTATCTTTCACACGGTCCGTGGCTGTGTGAATAGACTATATCTTTCACACGGCCCGTGGCTGTGGGATAGACTTTATCTTTCACACGGTGGTTGGCTGTGGGAATAGACTCTATCTTTAACACACTCCGTGCCTGTGGGATAGACTTTATCTTTCACACGGTCCGTGGCTGTGGGGTAGTCTTCATCTTTCACACGGTCCGTGGCTGTGGGATAGACTTTATCTTTCACACGGTCCGTGGCTGTGGGGCAGACTTTATCTTTCACACGGTCCGTGGCTGTGGGGCAGACTTTATCTTTCACACGGTCCGTGTCTGTGGGGCAGACTTTATCTTTTACACGGCCCGTGCCTGTGGGTTAGACTTAATCTTTCACACGGTCCGTGGCTGTGGGAACAGACTCTATCATTCACACTGTCCGCGGCTGTGGGGTAGACTTTATCTTTCAAACGGTCCGTGCCTGTGGGATAGACTTTATCTTTCACATGGTCAGTGGCTGAGGGATAGACTTTTTCACACGGTCCATGGCTGTGGGTAGACTTTATCTTTCATACGGTCCGTGCCTGTGGGATAGACTTTATCTTTCACACGGTCCGTGCCTGTAGTGTAGACTTTATCTTTCATACGGTCCGTGGCTGTGGGAGTAGACTTTATCTTTCACACGGTCTGTGGCTGTGGGAATAGACTTTATGTTTCACAAGGTCCGTGGCTCTGGGAATAGACTTTATCTTTCACATGATCCATTGCTGTGGGGTAGACTTTATCTTTCACACGGTCCGTGGCTGTGGGATAGACTTTATCTTTCACACGGTCCGTGGCTGTGGGATAGACTTTATCTTTCACACGGTCCGTGCCTGTGGGATAGACTTTATCTTTCACATGGTCCGTACCTGTGGGATAGACTTTATCTTTCAGACGGCCCGTGGGTGTGAAGTGGTCTTTATCTTTAACACGGTCCGTGGCTGTGCGGTAGACTTTCTCTTTCACACGGCCCGTGGCTGTGGATTAGACTTTATCATTTACACGGTCCATGGCTGTGGGGTAGACTTTATCTTTCACACGGTCCGTGCCTGTGGGAAAGACTCTATCTTTCACACGGTCCGTGGCTGTGGGATAGCCTCTATCTTTCACACGGTCCGTGGCTGTGGGAATAGACTCTATCTTTCACACGGTCCATTGCTGTGAGGTAGACTTTCTCTTTCACACGGCCCGTGCCTGTGGCATAGACTTTATCTTTCAGAAGGCCTGTGCCTGTGGGGTAGACTTAATCTTTCACCCGGCCCGTTGCTGTGGGGTATACTTTATCTTTCACATGGTCCGTGGCTGTGGGAATAGACTTTATCTTTCACACGGTCCGTGGCTGTGGGAATAGACTTTATGTTTCACACGGTCCATGGCTGTGGGAATAGAGTTTATCTTTCACACGGTCCGTGCCTGTGGGATAGCCTTTATCTTTCACACGGTCCGTGGCTGTGGGATAGACTCTATCTTTCACTCGGTCCATACCTCTGGGATAGCCTCTATCTTTCACACGGTCCGTGGCTGTGGGAATAGACTTTATCTTTCACACAGTCCATGCCTGTGGGATAGACTCTATCTTTCACATGGTCCGTGACTGTGGGATAGCCTCTATCTTTCACATGGTCCGTGGCTTGTGGATAGCCTCTATCTTTCACAACGGTGCAGTGGCTGTGGGGTAGACTTTATCTTTCAACAACTCCGTGGCTGTGGGAAGACTTTAGTCTTTCACGACGGTCCCGTGTCTTTGTGGTAACTTTAATCTTTCAACGATCCCGTGGCTTGTGGGAGTAGACTTTATCTTTCACACGGTCCGTTGGCTGTGGGAATAGACTTTATCGGGTTCCACATGGTCCGTGGGCTGTGAGAATAGACTTTTTCACACGGTCCGTGGCTGTGGGATAAGACTTTAATCTTTCACATGGTCCGTCCCTGTGGGATAGACTTTTCTTTCACACGTCCGTGCCTGTGGGATAGACTTTACCTTTCACATGACCGTGGCTGTGGGATAGACTTTTAATCTTTCACACGGTGCGTTTAGCATGTGGGACAGACTCTACTCTTCACACGGATCGTGCTGTGGGATAGACTTAATCTTTCAGCACGGTCCGTGCTGTGGGGTTAAACTTTAATCTTTCACACGGCCCCGTGGCTGTCGGGCTAGACTTTATCTTTCACACGCCTGTGGCTGTGGGGCAAGACTTTATCTTTCAACAAGGTCCGTGCCTGTTGGGGTAGACATTATCTTTTCACACGGGTCCCGTGGATGTGGGGTAGACTTTATCTTTCACACGGTCCGTGCTGTGGGTAGACTTGATCTTTCACAGGCCCTGGTGTGGGGTAGAGTTTATCTTCACATCGGCCTGTGCCTGTGGAGTAGACTTTATCTTTCACACGGTCCGTGGCTGTGGGGTAGACTTTATCTTTCACATGGTCCGTGCCTGTGGGAAAGATTCTATCTTTCACACGGTCCGTGGCTGTGGGATAGACTTTTTCTTTCACATGGTCCGTGGCTGTGGGAATAGACTCTATCTTTCACACGGTCCGTGGCTGTGGGATAGACTCTATCTTTCACACGGTCCATGGTTGTGGGAATAGACTCTATCTTTCACACGGTCCGTGGCTGTGGGAAAGACTTTATCTTTCGCACGGTCCGTGGCTGTGTGGTAAACTTTATCTTTCATACAGTCTGTGGCTTGGGGTAGACTTTATCTTTCACACGGTCGGTGCCTGTGGGGTAGACTTTATCTTTCACATGGTCCGTGACTCTGGTATAGACTTTATCTTTCACACGGTAAGTGGCTGTGTGATAGACTTTTTCACACGGTCCATGCCTGTGGGATAGACTTTATCTTTCACATGGTCCGTGGCTGTGGGATAGACTCTTTGACACGGTCCGTGCCTGTGGGATAGACTTTATCTTTCACACGGTCCGTGGCTGTTGGATAGACTTTATCTTTCACAAGGTCCGTGCCTGTGGGATAGACTTTATCTTTCACACGGTCCGTGGCTGTGGGAATAGATTCTATCTTTCACACGGTCCGTGCCTGTGGGATAGACTTTATCTTTCACACGGTCCGTGGCTGTGGGGTAGACTTTATCTCTCACACGGCCCGTGGCCGTTTGGTAGAGTTTATGTTTCACACGGCCCGTAGCTGTTGATTAGACTTTATCTTTCACACGGTCCGTGGCTGTGGGGTAGACTTTATCTTTCATACGGTCCATGCCTGTGGGAAAGACTCTATCTTGCACACGGTCTGTGGCTGTGGGATAGACTTTATCTTTCACTCGGTCCGTGCCTGTGGGATAGACTTTATTTTTCACACGGTCCGTGGCTGTGGTATAGACTTTATTTTTCACACGGTCCGTGGCTGTGGGGTAGACTTTATCTTTCACACGGTCCGTGCCTGTGGGATAGAATTTGTCTTTCACACGGGCCGTGGCTGTGGGATAGACTCTATCTTTCACATGGTCCTTTCCTGTGGAATGACTCTATCTTTCACACGGTTCATGGCTGTTGGAATAGACTTTATCTTTCACGCGGTCCGTGGCTGTGGGATAGACTTTATTTTTCACAGGGACGTGACTGTCGGGTAGACTTTATCTTTCACACAGTCCGTGCCTGTCAACAGACTTTATCTTTCACACGGTCCGTTCCTGTGGGATAGACTCTATCTTTCACACGGTCCATGGCTGTGGGGTAGACTTTGTCTTTCACATGGTCCCTGGCTGTGGGGTAGAATTTATCTTTCACAAGGTCCGTGGTTGCGGGGTAGACTTTATCTTTCACACGGTCCGTGGCTGTGTGACAGACTTTATCTTTCACACGGTCCATGGCTTGGGGGTAGACTTTATCTTTCACACGGCCTGTGGCAGTGGGGTAGACTTTATCTTTCACACGGCCCGTGCCTGTGGGGTAGACTTTATCTTTCACACGGCCCGTGGCTCTGGGGTAGACATTTCTTTCATATGGCCCGTTCCTGTAGGATAGACTTTATCTTTCACACGGTCCGTGCCTATGGGATAGACTTTGTCTTTCACACGGCCCGTGGCTGCAGGGTAGACTTTATCTTTCACACGGTATGTGGCTGTGGGACAGACTTTATCTTTCACATGGTCCATGCCTGTGGGGTAGACTTTATCTTTCACATGGCCCGTGCCTGTGGGATAGACTTTATCTTTCACATGGTCCATGCCTGTGGAATGGACTCTATCTTTCACACGGTCCGTGGCTGTGGAATAGCCTCTAACTTTCACATGGTCCGTGGCTGTGGGATTAGACTCTATCTTTCACACGGTCCATGGCTGTGGGGTAGACTTTATCTTTCACATGGTCCGTGGCTGTGAGATAGACGTTATCTTTCACAAGGTATTTGGCTATGGGATAGATTTTATCTTTCACATGGTCCGTGGCTGTGGGGTAGACTTTACCTTTCACACGGTCCGTAGCTGTGGGGTAGACTTAATCTTTCACACGGTCCATGGCTGTGGGAACAGACTGTATCATTCACACTGTCCGTGCCTGTGGGATAGACTTTATCTTTCACACGGTCCATGGCTATGGGGTAGACTTTATCTTTCACACGGCCCTTGGCTGTGGATTAAACTTTATCTTTCACACGGTCCGTGGCTGAGGGATAGACTTTTTCACACTGTCCGTGCCTGTGGGATAGACTTTATCTTTCACAAGGTCCGTGCCTGTGGGATAGACTATGTTTCACACGGTCCCTGGCTGTGGAATAGACTTTTTCACACGATCCGTTGCTGTGGGATAGACTTTATCTTTCACACGGTCCATTGCTTTGGGATAGAATTTATCTTTCACACGGTCAGTGCCTGTCGGATAGACTTTATCTTTCACATGGTCCGTGGCTGTGGGATAGACTTTATCTTCCACAGGGTCCATGGCTGTGGGAATAGACTTTATCTTTCACGTGGTCTGTGCCTGTGAGATAGACTTTATCTTTCACATGGTCCGTGGCTGTGGGGTAGTCTTTATCTTTCACACGGTCCGTGCCTGTGGGATAGACTTTTTCACATGGTCCGTGGCTGTGGGGTAGACTTTATCTTTCACATGGTCCGTGGCTGTGGGAGTACCCTTTATCTTTCACACGGTCCGTGGCTGTGGGAATAGACTTTATGTTTCACAAGGTCCGTGGCTCTGGGAATTGAATTTATCTTTCACAGTGTCCGTGGCTGTGGGGTAGACTTTATCTTTCATACGGTCCGTGCCTGTGGGATAGACTTTATCTTTCACATGGTCCGGGGCTGTGGTATAGACTTTATCTTTCACACAGTCCGTGGCTGTGGGATAGACTTTTTCACATGGTCCTTGGCTGTGGGGTAGACTTTATCTTTCACATGGTCCGTGGCTGTGGGAGTTGTCTTTATGTTTCACACGGTCCGTGGCTGTGGGAATAGACTTTATGTTTCACAAGGTCCGTGACTCTGGGAATAGAATTCATCTTTCACATGGTCCGTGGCGGTGCGATAGACTGTATCTTTCACACGGTCTGTGGCTGTGGGATAGATTTTATCTTTCACACGGTACGTGCCTGTGGAATAGACTTTATCTTTCACACGGTCCATGGCTCTAGGACAGACTTTATCTTTCACACGGTCCGTGCCTGTGGGGTAGACTTTATCTTTCACACGGCACGTGGCTGTGGGGTAGACTTTATCTTTCATACGGCCCGTTCCTGTGGGATAGACTTTATGTTGCACACGGTCCGAGGCTGTTGGATAGACTTCATCGTTTACATGGTCCGGGCTGTGGGATAGACTCTATCTTTCACACGGTCCATGGCTGTGGGGTAGACTTTGTCTTTCACATGGTCCCTGGCTGTGGGGTAGACTTTATCTTTCAAAAGGTCCGTGGCTGGGGGGTAGACTTTATCTTTCACACGGTCCGTGGCTGTGTGACAGACTTTATCTTTCACACGGTCCATGGCTTGGGGGTAGACTTTATCTTTCACACGGCCTGTGGCAGTGGGGTAGACTTTATCTTTCACACGGCCCGTGCCTGTGGGTTAGACTTTATCTTTCACACGGCCCGTGGCTCTGGGGTAGACATTTCTTTCATATGGCCCGTTCCTGTAGGATAGACTTTATCTTTCACACGGTCCGTGCCTATGGGATAGACTTTGTCTTTCACACGGCCCGTGGCTGCAGGGTATACTTTATCTTTAACACGGCCCGTGGCTGTGGGGTAGACTTTATCTTTCACATGGTCCATGCCTGTGGGTTAGACTTTATCTTTCACACGGTCCGTGCCTGTGGGATAGACTTTATCTTTCACATGGTCCGTGCCTGTGGAATGGACTCTATCTTTCACACGGTCCGTGGCTGTGGAATAGCCTCTAACTTTCACATGGTCCGTGGCTGTGGGATTAGACTCTATCTTTCACACGGTCCATGGCTGTGGGGTAGACTTTATCTTTCACATGGTCCGTGGCTGTGAGGTAGACGTTATCTTTCACAAGGTATTTGGCTATGGGATAGATTTTATCTTTCACACGGTCCGTGGCTGTGGGGTAGACTTTACCTTTCACACGGTCCGTAGCTGTGGGGTAGACTTAATCTTTCACACGGTCCATGGCTGTGGGAACAGACTGTATCCTTCACACTGTCCGTGCCTGTGGGATAGACTTTATCTTTCACACGGTCCATGGCTGTGGGGTAGACTTTATCTTTCACACGGCCCTTGCCTGTGGATTAAACTTTATCTTTCACACGGTCCGTGGCTGAGGGATAGACTTTTTCACACTGTCCGTGCCTGTGGGATAGACTTTATCTTTCACAAGGTCCGTGCCTGTGGGATAGACTATGTTTCACACGGTCCCTGGCTGTGGGATAGACTTTTTCACACGATCCGTTGCTGTGGGATAGACTTTATCTTTCACACGGTCCATTGCTTTGGGATAGAATTTATCTTTCACACGGTCAGTGCCTGTCGGATAGACTTTATCTTTCACATGGTCCGTGGCTGTGGGATAGACTTTATCTTTCACACGGTCCGTGGCTGTGGGAATAGATTTTATCTTTCACGTGGTCTGTGCCTGTGAGATAGACTTTATCTTTCACATGGTCCGTGGCTGTGGGGTAGTCTTTATCTTTCACACGGTCCGTGCCTGTGGGATAGACTTTTTCACACGGTCCGTGGCTGTGGGGTAGACTTTATCTTTCACATGGTCCGTGGCTGTGGGAGTAGTCTTTATCTTTCACACGGTCCGTGGCTGTGGGAATGGACTTTATGTTTCACAAGGTCCGTGGCTCTGGGAATTGAATTTATCTTTCACATTGTCCGTGGCTGTGGGGTAGACTTTATCTTTCATACGGTCCGTGCCTGTGGGATAGACTTTATTTTTCACATGGTCCGGGGCTGTGGTATAGACTTTATCTTTCACACAGTCCGTGGCTGTGGGATAGACTTTTTCACACGGTCCTTGGCTGTGGGGTAGACTTTATCTTTCACATGGTCCGTGGCTGTGGAAGTAGTCTTTATGTTTCACACGGTCCGTGGCTGTGGGAATAGACTTTATGTTTCACAAGGTCCGTGACTCTGGGAATAGAATTCATCTTTCACATGGTCCGTGGCGGTGCGATAGACTGTATCTTTCACACGGTCTGTGGCTGTGGGATAGATTTTATCTTTCACACGGTACGTGCCTGTGGAATAGACTTTATCTTTCACACGGTCCGTGCCTGTGGGATAGAATTTTTCACACGGCCCGTGCCTCTGGGATAGACTTTATCTTTCTCATGGTCCATGCCTGTGGGATAGACTTTATCTTTCACACGGTCCGTGGCTGTGGGGTAGACTTTATCTTTCACAAGGTCTGTGGCTGTGGGGTAAACTTTATCTTTCACACGGTCCGTGGCTGTTTGATAGACTTTATCATTCACACGGTCCGTGTCTGTGGAGTAGAATTCATCTGACTCACGGTCCGTGGCTGTGGGGTTGACTTTATCTTTCACAGTGTCCGTGGCTGTGGGATAGACTCTATCTTGCACATGGTCATTGGCTGTGGGAATAGACTGTATTTTTCACATGGTCCCTGGCTGTGGGGTAGACTTTATCTTTCACACGGTCCGTGGCTGCGGGGTAGACTTTATCTTTCACTCGGTCCGTGCCTGTGGGATAGACGTTATCTTTCACACGGTCCCTGGCTGTGGGATAGACTTTATCTTTCACACGGTCCGTGGCTGTGGGATGGACTTTATCTTTCACACGGTCAGTGCCTGTGGGATAGTCTTTAGCTTTCACACGGTCCGTGGCTGTGGGGTAGGCTTTATCTTTCACACGGTCCGTGGCTGTTTGATAGACTCTATCTTTCACACGGTCTGTGTCTGTGGGGTAGACTTTATCCTTCACACGGCCTGTGCCTGTGGGCTAGACTTTATCTTTTACTCGGCCCTTGGCTGTGCTGTAGACTTTATCTTTGACATGTTCCGTGGCTCTGGGAATAGAGTTTATCTTTCACACGGTCCGTGGCTGTGGGATGGACTCTATCTTTCACACGGTCCGTGCCTGTGGGATAGACTCTATCTTTCACACGATCCGTGGATGAGGGAATAGACTTTATCTCAAACCCGGTCCATGCTTGTGGGATAGACTCTAACTTTCACATGGTCCATGGCTGTGGGATAGCCTCTATCTTTCACACAGTCCGTGGCTGTGGGAATAGACTCTATCTTTCACACGTTCCATGGCTGTGGGATAGACTTTATCTTTCACACGGTCCGTGGCTGTGAGGTAGACTTTATTTGTCACACGGTCCGTGGCTGTGGTAGTAGACTTTATCTTTCACACGGTCCGTGGCTGTGGGAATAGACTTTATGTTTCACACGGTCCCTGGCTCTGGGAATAGACTTTATCTTTCACACGGTCCGTGTCTGTGGGGTAGACTTTTTCTTTCACACGGTCCGTGCCTGTGGGATAGACTCTATCTTCTACATGGTCTGTCGCTGTGGGAATAGACTCTATCTTTCACACGGTCCATGGCTGGGGGTTAGACTTTATCTTTCACACGGTCCGTGGCTGTGGGGTAGACTTTATCTTTCACACGGTCCATGCCTGTGGGACAGACTTTATCTTTCACACGGTCCATGCCTGTGGGATAGACTTTTTCACACGGTCTGTGGCTGTGGATAGACTTTATCTTTCACACGGTCCGTTCCTGTGGGTTAGACTTTATCTTTCACACGGTCCGTGGCAGTGGGATAGACTTTTTCACACGGTCAGTGACTGTGGGATAGACTTTATCTTTCACACTGTCCGTGTCTGTGGGATACACTTTATCTTTCACACGGTACGTGCCTGTGGATAGACTGTATCTTTCACATGGTCCGTGGCTGTGGGATAGACTTTATCTTTCACACGGTCCGTGGCTGTGGGAATAGACTATATCTTTCACATGGCCCGTGGCTGTGGGATAGACTTTATCTTTCACACGGTGGTTGGCTGTGGGAATAGACTCTATCTTTAACACTCTCCGTGCCTGTGGGATAGACTTTATCTTTCACACGGTCCGTGGCTGTGGGGTAGACTTCATCTTTCACACGGTCCGTGGCTGTGGGGTAGACTTCATTTTTCACACGGTCCGTGGCTTGTGGGAACAGACTCTATCATTCACACTGTCCGCGGCTGTGGGGTAGACTTTATCTTTCAAACGGTCCGTGCCTGTGGGATAGACTTTATCTTTCACATGGTCCGTGGCTGAGGGATAGACTTTTTCACACGGTCCATGGCTGTGGGATAGACTTTATCTTTCACACGGTCCGTGCCTGTGGGATAGACTTTATCTTTCACACGGTCCGTGCCTGTAGTGTAGACTTTATCTTTCACACGGTCCGTGGCTGTGGGAGTAGACTTTATCTTTCACACGGTCTGTGGCTGTGGGATAGACTTTATGTTTCACAAGGTCCGTGGCTCTGGGAATAGCCTTTATCTTTCACATGATCCGTTGCTGTGGGGTAGACTTTATCTTTCACACGGTCCGTGCCTGTGGGATAGACTTTATCTTTCACACGGTCCGTGGCTGTGGGGTAGACTTTATCTTTCACACGGTCCGTGCCTGTGGGATAGACTTTATCTTTCACATGGTCCGTACCTGTGGGATAGACTTTATCTTTCAGACGGCCCGTGGGTGTGAAGTGGTCTTTATCTTTAACACGGTCCGTGGCTGTGCGGTAGACTTTCTCTTTCACACGGCCCGTGGCTGTGGATTAGACTTTATCATTTACACGGTCCATAGCTTTGGGGTAGACTTTATCTTTCACACGGTCCGTGCCTGTGGGAAAGACTCTATCTTTCACACGGTCCGTGGCTGTGGGATAGCCTCTATCTGTCACACGGTCCGTGGCTGTGGGAATAGACTCTATCTTTCACACGGTCCATTGCTGTGAGGTAGACTTTCTCTTTCACACGGCCCGTGCCTGTGGCATAGACTTTATCTTTCAGAAGGCCTGTGCCTGTGGGGTAGACTTAATCTTTCACCCGGCCCGTTGCTGTGGGGTATACTTTATCTTTCACACGGTCCGTGGCTGTGGGAATAGACTTTATCTTTCACACGGTCCGTGGCTGTGGGAATAGACTTTATGTTTCACACGGTCCATGGCTGTGGGAATAGACTTTATCTTTCACACGGTCCGTGCCTGTGGGATAGCCTTTATCTTTCACACGGTCCGTGGCTGTGGGATAGACTCTATCTTTCACTCGGTCCATACCTCTGGGATAGCCTCTATCTTTCACACGGTCCGTGGCTGTGGGAATAGACTTTATCTTTCACACAGTCCATGCCTGTGGGATAGACTCTATCTTTCACATGGTCCGTGGCTGTGGGATAGCCTCTATCTTTCACACGGTCCGTGGCTGTGGGAATAGGCTTTATCTTTCACACGGTCCGTGGCTGTGGGGTAGACTTTATCTTTCACAAGCTCCGTGGCTGTGGGATAGACTTTATCTTTCACACGGTCCGTGTCTTTGTGGTAGACTTTATCTTTCACACGGTAGGTGGCTGTGGGAGTAGACTTTATCTTTCACACGGTCCGTGGCTGTGCGAATAGACTTTATCTTTCACATGGTCCGTCGCTGTGGGATAGACTTTTTCACACGGTCCGTGGCTGTGGATAGACTTTATCTTTCACACGGTCCGTGCCTGTGGGATAGACTTTATCTTTCACACGGTCCGTGCCTGTGGGATAGACTTTACCTTTCACATGATCCGTGGCTGTGGGATAGACTTTATCTTTCACACGTTCGTTAGATGTGGGAACAGACTCTATCTTTCACACGGTCCGTGGCTGTGGGATAGACTCTATCTTTCACACGGTCCGTGGCTGTGGGGTAAACTTTATCTTTCACACGGTCCGTGGCTTTGGGGTAGACTTCATCTTTCACACGGCCCGTGGCTGTCGGGTAGACTTTATCTTTCACACGGCCTGTGGCTGTGGGGCAGACTTTATCTTTCACAAGGTCCGTGCCTGTGTG
The DNA here is from genome assembly GCF_019320065.1 of Cervus canadensis. Taxonomy (NCBI): domain Eukaryota; kingdom Metazoa; phylum Chordata; class Mammalia; order Artiodactyla; family Cervidae; genus Cervus; species Cervus canadensis. The sequence continues at coordinate 13,430,805 of NC_057411.1, read as the reverse complement.
GTAGACATTATCTTTCACACGGTCCGTGGATGTGGGGTAGACTTTATCTTTCACACGGTCCGTGGCTGTGGGGTAGACTTTATCTTTCACACGGCCCGTGGCTGTGGGGTAGAGTTTATCTTTCACACGGCCCGTGGATGTGGAGTAGACTTTATCTTTCACATGGTCCGTGGCTGTGGGGTAGACTTTATCTTTCACACGGTCCGTGCCTGTGGGATAGACTTTATCTTTCACACCGTCCGTGGCTGTGGGATAGACTCTATCTTTTTCAATGGGGGTTCGGTGCTGTGGGAATAGACTCTATCTTTCACACGGTCCGTGGCTGTGGGATAGACTCTATCTTTCACACGGTCCATGGCTGTGGGAATAGACTCTATCTTTCACACGGTCCGTGGCTGTGGGAAAGACTTTATCTTTCGCACGGTCCGTGGCTGTGTGGTAAACTTTATCTTTCATACAGTCTGTGGCTTGGGGTAGACTTTATCTTTCACACGGTCGGTGCCTGTGGGGTAGACTTTATCTTTCACATGGTCCGTGGCTCTGGTATAGACTTTATCTTTCACACGGTAAGTGGCTGTGTGATAGACTTTTTCACACGGTCCATGCCTGTGGGATAGACTTTATCTTTCACATGGTCCGTGGCTGTGGGATAGACTCTTTGACACGGTCCGTGCCTGTGGGATAGACTTTATCTTTCACACGGTCCGTGGCTGTTGGATAGACTTTATCTTTCACAAGGTCCGTGCCTGTGGGATAGACTTTATCTTTCACACGGTCCGTGGCTGTGGGAATAGATTCTATCTTTCACACGGTCCGTGCCTGTGGGATAGACTTTATCTTTCACACGGTCCGTGGCTGTGGGGTAGACTTTATCTCTCACACGGCCCGTGGCCGTTTGGTAGAGTTTATGTTTCACACGGCCCGTAGCTGTTGATTAGACTTTATCTTTCACACGGTCCGTGGCTGTGGGGTAGACTTTATCTTTCATACGGTCCATGCCTGTGGGAAAGACTCTATCTTTCACACGGTCTGTGGCTGTGGGATAGACTTTATCTTTCACTCGGTCCGTGCCTGTGGGATAGACTTTATTTTTCACACGGTCCGTGGCTGTGGTATAGACTTTATTTTTCACACGGTCCGTGGCTGTGGGGTAGACTTTATCTTTCACACGGTCCGTGCCTGTGGGATAGAATTTGTCTTTCACACGGGCCGTGGCTGTGGGATAGACTCTATCTTTCACATGGTCCTTTCCTGTGGAATGACTCTATCTTTCACATGGTTCATGGCTGTTGGAATAGACTTTATCTTTCACGCGGTCCGTGGCTGTGGGATAGACTTTATTTTTCACAGGGACGTGACTGTCGGGTAGACTTTATCTTTCACACAGTCCGTGCCTGTCAACAGACTTTATCTTTCACACGGTCCGTTCCTGTGGGATAGACTCTATCTTTCACACGGTCCGTGGCTGTGGGGTAGACTTATCTTTCACAAGGTCCGTGGTTGGGGGGTAGACTTTATATTTCACACGGTCCGTGGCTGTGTGACAGACTTTATCTTTCACACGGTCCATGGCTTGGGGGTAGACTTTATCTTTCACACGGCCTGTGGCAGTGGGGTAGACTTTATCTTTCACACGGCCCGTGCCTGTGGGTTAGACTTTATCTTTCACACGGCCCGTGGCTCTGGGGTAGACATTTCTTTCATATGGCCCGTTCCTGTAGGATAGACTTTATCTTTCACACGGTCCGTGCCTATGGGATAGACTTTGTCTTTCACACGGCCCGTGGCTGCAGGGTATACTTTATCTTTAACACGGCCCGTGGCTGTGGGGTAGACTTTATCTTTCACATGGTCCATGCCTGTGGGTTAGACTTTATCTTTCACACGGTCCGTGCCTGTGGGATAGACTTTATCTTTCACATGGTCCGTGCCTGTGGAATGGACTCTATCTTTCACACGGTCCGTGGCTGTGGAATAGCCTCTAACTTTCACATGGTCCGTGGCTGTGGGATTAGACTCTATCTTTCACACGGTCCATGGCTGTGGGGTAGACTTTATCTTTCACATGGTCCGTGGCTGTGAGGTAGACGTTATCTTTCACAAGGTATTTGGCTATGGGATAGATTTTATCTTTCACACGGTCCGTGGCTGTGGGGTAGACTTTACCTTTCACACGGTCCGTAGCTGTGGGGTAGACTTAATCTTTCACACGGTCCATGGCTGTGGGAACAGACTGTATCCTTCACACTGTCCGTGCCTGTGGGATAGACTTTATCTTTCACACGGTCCATGGCTGTGGGGTAGACTTTATCTTTCACACGGCCCTTGGCTGTGGATTAAACTTTATCTTTCACACGGTCCGTGGCTGAGGGATAGACTTTTTCACACTGTCCGTGCCTGTGGGATAGACTTTATCTTTCACAAGGTCCGTGCCTGTGGGATAGACTATGTTTCACACGGTCCCTGGCTGTGGGATAGACTTTTTCACACGATCCGTTGCTGTGGGATAGACTTTATCTTTCACACGGTCCATTGCTTTGGGATAGAATTTATCTTTCACACGGTCAGTGCCTGTCGGATAGACTTTATCTTTCACATGGTCCGTGGCTGTGGGATAGACTTTATCTTTCACACGGTCCGTGGCTGTGGGAATAGATTTTATCTTTCACGTGGTCTGTGCCTGTGAGATAGACTTTATCTTTCACATGGTCCGTGGCTGTGGGGTAGTCTTTATCTTTCACACGGTCCGTGCCTGTGGGATAGACTTTTTCACACGGTCCGTGGCTGTGGGGTAGACTTTATCTTTCACATGGTCCGTGGCTGTGGGAGTAGTCTTTATCTTTCACACGGTCCGTGGCTGTGGGAATGGACTTTATGTTTCACAAGGTCCGTGGCTCTGGGAATTGAATTTATCTTTCACATTGTCCGTGGCTGTGGGGTAGACTTTATCTTTCATACGGTCCGTGCCTGTGGGATAGACTTTATTTTTCACATGGTCCGGGGCTGTGGTATAGACTTTATCTTTCACACAGTCCGTGGCTGTGGGATAGACTTTTTCACACGGTCCTTGGCTGTGGGGTAGACTTTATCTTTCACATGGTCCGTGGCTGTGGAAGTAGTCTTTATGTTTCACACGGTCCGTGGCTGTGGGAATAGACTTTATGTTTCACAAGGTCCGTGACTCTGGGAATAGAATTCATCTTTCACATGGTCCGTGGCGGTGCGATAGACTGTATCTTTCACACGGTCTGTGGCTGTGGGATAGATTTTATCTTTCACACGGTACGTGCCTGTGGAATAGACTTTATCTTTCACACGGTCCGTGCCTGTGGGATAGAATTTTTCACACGGCCCGTGCCTCTGGGATAGACTTTATCTTTCTCATGGTCCATGCCTGTGGGATAGACTTTATCTTTCACACGGTCCGTGGCTGTGGGGTAGACTTTATCTTTCACAAGGTCCGTGGCTGTGGGGTAAACTTTATCTTTCACACGGTCCGTGGCTGTTTGATAGACTTTATCATTCACACGGTCCGTGTCTGTGGAGTAGAATTCATCTGACTCACGGTCCGTGGCTGTGGGGTTGACTTTATCTTTCACAGTGTCCGTGGCTGTGGGATAGACTCTATCTTGCACATGGTCATTGGCTGTGGGAATAGACTGTATTTTTCACACGGTCCCTGGCTGTGGGGTAGACTTTATCTTTCACACGGTCCGTGGCTGCGGGGTAGACTTTATCTTTCACTCGGTCCGTGCCTGTGGGATAGACGTTATCTTTCACACGGTCCCTGGCTGTGGGATAGACTTTATCTTTCACACGGTCCGTGGCTGTGGGATGGACTTTATCTTTCACACGGTCAGTGCCTGTGGGATAGTCTTTAGCTTTCACACGGTCCGTGGCTGTGGGGTAGGCTTTATCTTTCACACGGTCCGTGGCTGTTTGATAGACTCTATCTTTCACACGGTCTGTGTCTGTGGGGTAGACTTTATCCTTCACACGGCCTGTGCCTGTGGGCTAGACTTTATCTTTTACTCGGCCCTTGGCTGTGCTGTAGACTTTATCTTTGACATGTTCCGTGGCTCTGGGAATAGAGTTTATCTTTCACACGGTCCGTGGCTGTGGGATGGACTCTATCTTTCACACGGTCCGTGCCTGTGGGATAGACTCTATCTTTCACACGATCCGTGGATGAGGGAATAGACTTTATCTCAAACACGGTCCATGCTTGTGGGATAGACTCTAACTTTCACATGGTCCATGGCTGTGGGATAGCCTCTATCTTTCACACAGTCCGTGGCTGTGGGAATAGACTCTATCTTTCACACGTTCCATGGCTGTGGGATAGACTTTATCTTTCACACGGTCCGTGGCTGTGAGGTAGACTTTATTTGTCACACGGTCCGTGGCTGTGGTAGTAGACTTTATCTTTCACACGGTCCGTGGCTGTGGGAATAGACTTTATGTTTCACACGGTCCCTGGCTCTGGGAATAGACTTTATCTTTCACACGGTCCGTGTCTGTGGGGTAGACTTTATCTTTCACACGGTCCGTGCCTGTGGGATAGACTCTATCTTCTACATGGTCTGTCGCTGTGGGAATAGACTCTATCTTTCACACGGTCCATGGCTGGGGGTTAGACTTTATCTTTCACACGGTCCGTGGCTGTGGGGTAGACTTTATCTTTCACACGGTCCATGCCTGTGGGACAGACTTTATCTTTCACACGGTCCATGCCTGTGGGATAGACTTTTTCACACGGTCCGTGGCTGTGGATAGACTTTATCTTTCACACGGTCCGTTCCTGTGGGTTAGACTTTATCTTTCACACGGTCCGTGGCTGTGGGATAGACTTTTTCACACGGTCCGTGACTGTGGGATAGACTTTATCTTTCACACTGTCCGTGTCTGTGGGATAGACTTTATCTTTCACATGGTACGTGCCTGTGGATAGACTGTATCTTTCACATGGTCCGTGGCTGTGGGATAGACTTTATCTTTCACACGGTCCGTGGCTGTGGGAATAGACTATATCTTTCACATGGCCCGTGGCTGTGGGATAGACTTTATCTTTCACACGGTGGTTGGCTGTGGGAATAGACTCTATCTTTAACACTCTCCGTGCCTGTGGGATAGACTTTATCTTTCACACGGTCCGTGGCTGTGGGGTAGACTTCATCTTTCACACGGTCCGTGGCTGTGGGGTAGACTTCATTTTTCACACGGTCCGTGGCTGTGGGGCAGACTTTATCTTTCACACGGTCCGTGGCTGTGGGGCAGACTTTATCTTTCACACGGTCCGTGTCTGTGGGGCAGACTTTATTTTTTACACGGCCCGTGCCTGTGGGGTAGACTTAATCTTTCACACGGTCCGTGGCTGTGGGAACAGACTCTATCATTCACACTGTCCGCGGCTGTGGGGTAGACTTTATCTTTCAAACGGTCCGTGCCTGTGGGATAGACTTTATCTTTCACATGGTCCGTGGCTGAGGGATAGACTTTTTCACACGGTCCATGGCTGTGGGATAGACTTTATCTTTCACACGGTCCGTGCCTGTGGGATAGACTTTATCTTTCACACGGTCCGTGCCTGTAGTGTAGACTTTATCTTTCACACGGTCCGTGGCTGTGGGAGTAGACTTTATCTTTCACACGGTCTGTGGCTGTGGGAATAGACTTTATGTTTCACAAGGTCCGTGGCTCTGGGAATAGACTTTATCTTTCACATGATCCATTGCTGTGGGGTAGACTTTATCTTTCACACGGTCCGTGGCTGTGGGATAGACTTTATCTTTCACACGGTCCGTGGCTGTGGGATAGACTTTATCTTTCACACGGTCCGTGCCTGTGGGATAGACTTTATCTTTCACATGGTCCGTACCTGTGGGATAGACTTTATCTTTCAGACGGCCCGTGGGTGTGAAGTGGTCTTTATCTTTAACACGGTCCGTGGCTGTGCGGTAGACTTTCTCTTTCACACGGCCCGTGGCTGTGGATTAGACTTTATCATTTACACGGTCCATAGCTTTGGGGTAGACTTTATCTTTCACACGGTCCGTGCCTGTGGGAAAGACTCTATCTTTCACACGGTCCGTGGCTGTGGGATAGCCTCTATCTTTCACACGGTCCGTGGCTGTGGGAATAGACTCTATCTTTCACACGGTCCATTTCTGTGAGGTAGACTTTCTCTTTCACACGGCCCGTGCCTGTGGCATAGACTTTATCTTTCAGAAGGCCTGTGCCTGTGGGGTAGACTTAATCTTTCACCCGGCCCGTTGCTGTGGGGTATACTTTATCTTTCACACGGTCCGTGGCTGTGGGAATAGACTTTATCTTTCACACGGTCCGTGGCTGTGGGAATAGACTTTATGTTTCACACGGTCCGTGGCTGTGGGAATAGACTTTATCTTTCACACGGTCCATGCCTTTGGGATAGCCTTTATCTTTCACACGGTCCGTGGCTGTGGGATAGACTCTATCTTTCACTCGGTCCATACCTCTGGGATAGCCTCTATCTTTCACACGGTCCGTGGCTGTGGGAATAGACTTTATCTTTCACACAGTCATGCCTGTGGGATAGACTCTATCTTTCACATGGTCCGTGGCTGTGGGATAGCCTCTATCTTTCACACGGTCGGTGGCTGTGGGATAGCCTCTATCTTTCACACGGTCCGTGGCTGTGGGGAAACTTTATCTTTCAAAAGCTCCGTGGCTGTGGGATAGACTTTATCTTTCACACGGTCCGTGTCTTTGTGGTAGACTTTATCTTTCACACGGTCCGTGGCTGTGGGAGTAGACTTTATCTTTCACACGGTCCGTGGCTGTGGGAATAGACTTTATCTTTCACATGGTCCGTGGCTGTGGGATAGACTTTTTCACACGGTCCGTGGCTGTGGGATAGACTTTATCTTTCACATGGTCCGTCCCTGTGGGATAGACTTTATCTTTCACACGGTCCGTGCCTGTGGGATAGACTTTACCTTTCACATGATCCGTGGCTGTGGGATAGACTTTATCTTTCACACGGTCGTTAGATGTGGGAACAGACTCTATCTTTCACACGGTCCGTGGCTGTGGGATAGACTCTATCTTTCACACGGTCCGTGGCTGTGGGGTAAACTTTATCTTTCACACGGTCCGTGGCTTTGGGGTAGACTTCATCTTTCACACGGCCCGTGGCTGTCGGGTAGACTTTATCTTTCACACGGCCTGTGGCTGTGGGGCAGACTTTATCTTTCACACGGTCCGTGCCTGTGGGGTAGACATTATCTTTCACACGGTCGGTGGATGTGGGGTAGACTTTATCTTTCACACGGTTCGTGGCTGTGGGGTAGACTTTATCTTTCACACGGCCCGTGGCTGTGGGGTAGAGTTTATCTTTCACACGGCCTGTGGCTGTGGAGTAGACTTTATCTTTCACATGGTCCGTGGCTGTGGGGTAGACTTTATCTTTCACATGGTCCGTGCCTGTGGGAAAGACTCTATCTTTCACACGGTCCGTGGCTGTGGGATAGACTTTTTCTTTCACATGGTCCGTGGCTGTGGGAATAGACTCTATCTTTCACACGGTCCGTGGCTGTGGGATAGACTCTATCTTTCACACGGTCCATGGCTGTGGGAATAGACTCTATCTTTCACACGGTCCGTGGCTGTGGGAAAGACTTTATCTTTCGCACGGTCCGTGGCTGTGTGGTAAACTTTATCTTTCATACAGTCTGTGGCTTGGGGTAGACTTTATCTTTCACACGGTCGGTGCCTGTGGGGTAGACTTTATCTTTCACATGGTCCGTGGCTCTGGTAGAGACTTTATCTTTCACACGGTAAGTGGCTGTGTGATAGACTTTTTCACACGGTCCATGCCTGTGGGATAGACTTTATCTTTCACATGGTCCGTGGCTGTGGGATAGACTCTTTGACACGGTCCGTGCCTGTGGGATAGACTTTATCTTTCACACGGTCCGTGGCTGTTGGATAGACTTTATCTTTCACAAGGTCCGTGCCTGTGGGATAGACTTTATCTTTCACACGGTCCGTGGCTGTGGGAATAGATTCTATCTTTCACACGGTCCGTGCCTGTGGGATAGACTTTATCTTTCACACGGTCCGTGGCTGTGGGGTAGACTTTATCTCTCACACGGCCCGTGGCCGTTTGGTAGAGTTTATGTTTCACACGGCCCGTAGCTGTTGATTAGACTTTATCTTTCACACGGTCCGTGGCTGTGGGGTAGACTTTATCTTTCATACGGTCCATGCCTGTGGGAAAGACTCTATCTTTCACACGGTCTGTGGCTGTGGGATAGACTTTATCTTTCACTCGGTCCGTGCCTGTGGGATAGACTTTATTTTTCACACGGTCCGTGGCTGTGGTATAGACTTTATTTTTCACACGGTCCGTGGCTGTGGGGTAGACTTTATCTTTCACACGGTCCATGCCTGTGGGATAGAATTTGTCTTTCACACGGGCCGTGGCTGTGGGATAGACTCTATCTTTCACATGGTCCTTTCCTGTGGAATGACTCTATCTTTCACACGGTTCATGGCTGTTGGAATAGACTTTATCTTTCACGCGGTCCGTGGCTGTGGGATAGACTTTATTTTTCACAGGGACGTGACTGTCGGGTAGACTTTATCTTTCACACAGTCCGTGCCTGTCAACAGACTTTATCTTTCACACGGTCCGTGGCTTTCGGATAGACTTTATCTTTCACACGGTCCGTGGCTGTGGGTAGTCTTTGTCCTTCACACGGTCCGTGGCTGTGGTGTAGACTTTATCTTTCACACGGCCCTTGGCTGTGCGGTAGACTTTATGTTTCACACGGCCCGTGGATGTGGGGCAGACTTTATCTTTCACACGGACCGTGGCTGTGGGGTAGACTTTATCTTTCACATGGCCCGTGGCTGTGGGGTAGACTTTATCTTTCACACGGTCCGTGCCTGTGGGAAAGACTCTATCTTTCACACGGTCAGTGGCTGTGGGATAGACTTTTTCTTTCACATTGTCCGTGGCTGTGGGAATAGACTCTATCTTTTACACGGTCCATGGCTGTGGGATAGACTTTATCTTTATATATTCCGTGGCTGTGGGAGTAGACTTTATCTTTCACACGGTCCGTGGCTGTGGGAATAGACTTTATGTTTCACAAGGTCCGTGGCTCTGCGAATAGACTTTATCTTTCACATGGTCCGTGACTGTGGGGTAGACTTTATCTTTCACACGGTCCTTGCCTGTGGGATAGACTTTATCTTTCACACGTTCCGTGGCTGTGGGAATACACTCTATCTTTCACACGGTCCGTGGCTGTGGGATAGACTTTATCTTTCACACGGTCCGTGACTGTGGGTTGGACTTTATGTTTCACACGGTCCGTGGTTGTGGGAAGACTTTATCTTTCACACGGTCGTTGCTGTGGGGTAGAGTTTATGTTTCACTCGGCCCGTGGCTTTGGATTAGACTTTATCTTTCACATGGTCCGTGGCTGTGGGGTAGACTATATCTTTCACACGGTCCGTGCCTGTGGGAAAGACTCTGTCTTTCACATGGTCTGTGGCTGTGGGATAGACTTTTTCTTTCAAACAGTCCGTGGCTGTGGGAATAGACTCTATCTTTCACACGGTCCATGGCTGTGGGATAGACTTTATCTTTCACACGGTCCGTGGCTGTGGTGTAGACTTTATCTTTCATACGGTCCGTGGCTGTGGGAGTAGACTTTATCTTTCACACGGTCTGTGGCTGTGGGATAGACTTCATCTTTCACACGGTCCGTGTCTGTGGGATAGACTTTATCTTTCACATGGTCCGTGGCTGTGGGATAGACTTTATCTTTCACACGGCCCGTGGGTGTGAAGTGGACTTTATCTTTAACACGGCCCGTGGCTGTGCGGTAGACTTTGTCTTTCACACCGTCCGTGGCTGTGGGGTAGACTTTATCTTTCACATGGTCCGAGGCTGTGGGAATAGACTTTATTTTTCACACGCTCCGTGGCTCTGGGATAGACTTTATCTTTCACACGGTCCGTGGCTGTGGGATAGACTTTGTCTTTCACACAGTCCGTGGCTTTGGGGTAGACTTTGTCTTTCACATGGTCCATGCCTGTGAGATAGACTTTTTCACACGGTCCGTGCCTGTGGGATAGACTTTATCTTTCACACTGTCCGTGGCTTTGGGATTGATTTTTTCACACGGTCCGTGGCTGTGGGATAGAGTTTATCTTTCACCCAGTCCGTGCCTGTGGAATAGACTTTATCTTTCACACGGTCCGTGCCTGTGGGACACACTTTAGCTTTCACACGGTGCGTGGCTGTGGGGTAGACTTTATCTTTCACACGGTCCGTGCCTGTGGGATAGACTTTATCTTTCACACGGTCCGTGGCTCTGGGGTAAACTTTATCTTTCACACGGTCCATGGCTCTGGGTAAACTTTATCTTTCACACGGTCCGTGCCTGTGGGATAGACTTTATTTCACACGGTCCGTGGCTGGTCCGTGGCTGTGGTATAGACTTTATCTTTCACACGACTTTATGTTTCACACGGTCCGTGGCTGTGGGATAGACTTTATCTTTCACACGGTCCGTGCCTGTGGGATAGACTTTATCTTTCACACGGTCCGTGCCTGTGGGATAGACTTTTTCACACGGTCCGTGGCTGTGGGATAGACTTTATCTTTCACACGGTCCGTGGCTGTGGGATAGACTTTATCTTTCAACGACCGTGGAATAGACTCTATCTTGTCAGTGCTGTGGGATAGACTCTATCTGTCACCGGTCCGTGGCTGTGGATAGACTTTATCTTTCACACGGTCCGTGGCTGTGGGATAGACTTTATCTTTCAGACGGCCCGTGGCTGTGGGGTAGACGTTATCTTTCACACGGTCCGTGTCTGTGGTGTAGACTTTATCTTACACACGGCCCGTGCCTGTGGGTTAGACTTTATCTTTCACACGGTCCGTGGCTGTTTGATAGACTCTATCTTTCACACGGTCTGTGTATGTGGGGTAGACTTTATCCTTCACACGGCCAGTGCATGTGGGGTAGACTTTATCTTTCACTCGGCCCTTGGCTGTGCGGTAGACTTTATCTTTCACATGTTCCGTGGATCTGGGAATAGAGTTTATCTTTCACACGGCCTGTGGCTGTGGACTCGACTTTATCTTTCAAATGGTCCGTGGCTGTGGGGTAGACTTTATCTTTCACACGGTCCGTGCCTGTGGGAAAGACTCTATCTTTCACACGGTCCGTGGCTGTGGGATAGACTTTTTCTTTCACATGGTCCGTAGCTGTGGGAATAGACTCTATCTTTCACACGGTCCGTGGCTGTGGGATAGACTCTATCTTTCACACAGTCCATGGCTGTGGGAATAGACTCTATCTTTCACACGGTCCCTGGCTGTGGGAAAGACTCTATCTTTCACACGGTCAGTGGCTGTGGGATAGACTTTTTCTTTCACATGGTCCGTGGCTGTGGGAATAGACTCTATCTTTCACACGGTCCATGGCTGTGGGATAGACTTTATCTTTCACACGGTCCGTGGCTGTGTGGTAGACTTTATCTTTATATATTCCGTGGCTGTGGGAGTAGACTTTATCTTTCACACGGTCCGGGGCTGTGGGAATAGATTTATGTTTCACAAGGTCCGTGGCTCTGCGAATAGAGTTTATCTTTCACATGGTCCGTGACTGTGGGGTAGACTTTATCGTTCACACGGTCCGTGCCTGTGGGATAGACTTTATCTTTCACCGGTCCGTGGCTGTCGGTAGACTTTATCTTTCACACGGTCCGTGGCTGTGGTGTAGACTTTTTCTTTCACACGGTCCGTGGCTGTGGGGTAGACTTTATCTTTCACATGGTTCGTGCCTGTGGAATGGACTCTATCTTTCACACGTTCCGTGGCTGTGGGGTAGACTTTATCTTTCACACGGTCCGTGCCTGTGGGATAGAGTTTATCTTTCACACGGTCCGTGGCTGTGGGGTAGACTTTTTCACACGGTCCGTGCCTGTGGGATAGACTTTATCTTTCACACGGTCCGTGGCTGTGGGGTAGACTTTATCTTTACACGGTCCGTGGCTGTGGGATAGACTTTATCTTTCACACGGTCCGTGGCTGTGAGGTAGAGTTTATGTTTCACACGGCCCGTGGCTGTGGATTAGACTTTATCTTTCACATGGTCCGTGGCTGTGGGATAGACTATATCTTTCACACGGTCCGTGCCTGTGGGAAAGACTCTATCTTTCACATGATCTGTGGCTGTGGGATAGACTTTTTCTTTCGAACGGTCCGTGGCTGTGGGAATAGACTCTATCTTTCACATGGTCCATGGCTGTGGGATAGACTTTATCTTTCACACGGTCCGTGGCTGTGGCGTAGACTTTATCTTTCATACGGTCCGTGGCTGTGGGAGTAGACTTTATCTTTCACACGGTCTGTGGCTGTGGAAATAGACTTTATGTTTCACAAGGTCCGTGGCTCTGGGAATAGACTTTATCTTTCACATGATCCGTTGCTGTGGGGTAGACTTTATCTTTCACACGGTCCGTGCCTGTGGGATAGACTTTATCTTTCACACGGTCCGTGGCTCTGGGATAGACTTTATCTTTCACACGGTCCGTGGCTGTGGAGTAGACATTATCTTTCACACGGTCCGTGCCTGTGGGATAGACTTTATCTTTCACACGGTCCGTGGCTGTGGGATAGACCCTATCTTTCACATGGTCCGTGGCTGTGGGATAGACTTTATCTTTCACACTGCCCGTGGGTGTGAAGTGGACTTTATCTTTAACACGGTCCGTGGCTGTGGTGTAGACTTTTTCTTTCACACGGTCCGTGGCTGTGAGGTAGACTTTATCTTTCACATGGTCCGAGGCTGTTGGAATACACTTCATTTTTCACACGGTTCGTGGCTGTGGGAATACACTTTATGTTTCACACGGTCCGTGGCTGTGGGAATAGACTCTATCTTTCACACGGTCCATGGCTGTCGGATAGACTTTATCTTTCACACGCTCCATGGCTCTGGGATACACTTTATCTTTCACACGTTCCGTGGCTGTGGGAATAGCCTGCATCTTTCACACGGTCCGTGCCTGTGGGGAAGACTTTATCTTTCACACGGTCCGCGGTTGTGGGTTAGACTTTATCTTTCACAAGCTACGTGGCTCTGGGATATACTTTATCTTTCACACTGTCCGTGGCTGTGAGATAGACTTTATCTTTCACACGGTCCGAGCCTGTGGGATAGACTTCATCTTTCACACGGTCCGTGGCTGTGGGATAGACTCTATCTTTCACATGGTCCGTGCCTGTGGGATAGACTCTATCTTTCACATGGTCCGTGGCTGTGGGATAGCCTCTATCTTTCACACGGTCCGTGGCTGTGGGAATAGACTCTATCTTTCACACAGTCCATGGCTGTGGGATAGACTTTATCTTTCACACGGTCCGTGGCTGTGGGATAGACTTTATCTTTCACACGGTCCGTGGCTGTTGGAGTAGACTTTATCTTTCACACGGTCCATGGCTGTGGGAGTAGACTTTATGTTTCACACAGTCCGTTGCTGTGGGAATAGCCTGTATCTTTCACACGGTCCGTGCCTGTGGGGTAGACTTTATCTTTCACACGGTCCGTGGCTGTCGGATAGACTTTATCTTTCACACGCTCCGTGGCTCTGGGATAGACTTTATCTTTCACACGGTCCGTGGCTGTGGGATAGACTTTGTCTTTCACACGGTCCGTGGCTTTGGGGTAGACTTTGTCATTCACATGCTCCATGCCTGTGAGATAGACTTTTTCACACGGTCCGTGGCTGTGGGATAGACTTTATCTGTCACACGGTCCGTGCCTGAGGGATAGACTTTATCTTTCACAAGGTCCATGGCTGTGAGGTAGACTTTATCTTTCACACGGTATGTGGGTGTGGGATAGATTTTATCTTTCACACGGTCCGTTGCTGTGGGATAGACTTTATCTTTCACACGGTCCATGGCTGGGGGTAGACTTTATCTTTCACATGGCCTTTGGTTGTGGGGTAGACTTTATCTTTCACACGGCCCGTGCCTGTGGGATAGACTTTATCTTTCACACGGTCCGTGGCTGTGGGATAGACTTTTTTGTTTCACACGGCCCGTGGCTGTGGGAAAAGACTCTATCTTTCACACGGTCCGTGCCTGTGGGTTAGACTCTATCTGTCACACCGTCCGTGGCTGTGGGGTAGACTTTATCTTTCACACGGTCCGTGGCTGTGGGATAGACTTTATCTTTCACATGGCCTGTGGCTGTGAGGTAGACGTTATCTTTCACACGGTCCGTGTCTGTGGTGTAGACTTTATCTGACCGTGTGAAAGATAAAGTGTATCCCACAGGCACGGACCGTGTGAAAGATAAGGTCTACCCCACAGCCACGGACAGTGTGAACGATAAAGTCTATCCCACAGGCACGGACAGTTTGAAAGATAGAGTCTGTTCCCACAGCCATGGACCGTGTGAAAGATAAAGTCTACCCCACAGCCACTGACCTTGTGAAAGATAAAATCTATCCCAAAGACAACTATCGTGTGAAAGATAAAATCTATCCCAAAGCCACATACCGTGTGAAAGATACAGTCTACCCCACAGCCACAGACCATGTGAAATATAAAGTCTACCCACAGCCATGGACCGTGTGAAAGATAGAGTCTAATCCCACAGCCACGGACCATGTGAAAGATAGAGTCTATCCCACAGTCACGGACCGTGTGAAAGATAGAGTCTATCCCACAGGCACGGACCATGTGAAAGATAAAGTCTATCCCACAGGCACGGACCGTGTGAAAGATAAAGTCTATCCCACAGGCTCGGACCGTGTGAAAGATAAAGTCTGCCCCACAGCCATGGGCCGTGTGAAAGATAAAGTCTACCCCGCAGCCACGGGCCGTGTGAAAGACAAAGACTATCCCATAGGCACGGACCGTGTGCAACATAAAGTCTATCCCACAGGAACGGGCCGTATGAAAGATAAAGTCTACCCCACAGCCATGTGCCGTGTGAACGATAAAGTCTACCCCATGGGCACGGGCCGTGTGAAAGATAAAATCTACCCCACTGCCACGGGCCGTGTGAAAGATAAAGTCTACCCCCGAGCCATGGACCGTGTGAAAGATAAAGTCAATCCCACATCCTCGGACCGTGTGAAAGATAAATTCTAGCCCACAGCCACATACGGTGTGAAAGATAAAGTCTACCCCACAGCCATGGACCATGTGAAAGATAAAGTCTATCCCAAAGCCACGGACCGTGTGAAAGATAAAATCTATCCCACAGCCACGGACCGTGTGAAAAATACAGTCTACCCCACAGCCATGGACCGTGTGAAAGATAAAGTCTATCTCACAGGCATGGACCATGAGAAAGATAAAGTCTATCCCACAGCCACGGACGGTGTGAAAGATAAAGTCAACCCAACAGCCACGGACCGTGAGTCAGATAAAGTCTTCCCCACAGACACGGACCTTGTGAAAGATAAAGTCTATCAAACACCCCGGACCATGTGAAAGATAAAGGTTACCCCACAGCCACGGACCGTGTGAAAGATAAAGTCTACCCCACAGGCACGGGCCGAGTGAAAGATAAAGTCTATCCCACAGACACGGACTGTGTGAAAGATAAAATCTGCCCCACGGCAGCGGACCGTGTGAAAGATGAAGTCTATCCCACAGGCAGGGACCATGTGAAAGATGAAGTCTATCCCAGAGGCACGGACCGTGTGAAAAAGTCTATCCCACAGGCATGGACCATGTGAAAGGTAAAGTCTACCCCAAAGCCACGGACCGTGTGAAAGATAAAGTCTATCCCACAGCCACGGACCTTGTGAAAGATAAAGTCTATCCCACAGCCACGCACCGTGTGAAAGATAAAGTCTACCCGACAGCCACGGACCGTGTGAAAGATAAAGTCTACCCCACAGCCACGGACCATGTGAAAGATAAAGTCTATGCCACAGCCACGGACCGTGTGAAAGATAAAGTCTATCCCACAGCCACGGACCATGTGAAAGATAAAGTCTATGCCACAGCCACGGACCGTGTGATAGATAAAGTCTATCCCACAGCCACGGACCGTGTGAAAGATAAAGTCTACCCCACAGCAACGGATCATGTGAAAGATAAAGTCTATTCCCAGAGCCACGGACCTTGTGAAACATAAAGTCGATTCCCACAGCCACAGACCGTGTCAAAGATAAAGTCTACTACCACAGCCACGGACCGTATGAAAGATAAAGTCTACACCACAGGCACGGAACGTGTGAAAGATAAAGTCTATCCCACAGGCACGGACCGTGTGAAAGATAAAGTCTATCCCACAGCCATGGACCGTGTGAAAAAGTCTATCCCTCAGCCACGGACCATGTGAAAGATAAAGTCTATCCCACAGGCACGGACCGTGTGAAAGATAAAGTCTACCCCACAGCCGCGGACAGTGTGAATGATAGAGTCTGTTCCCACAGCCACCCACCGTGTGAAATATTAAGTCTACCCCACAGGCACGGGCCGTGTGAAAGATAAAGTCTATCCCACAGGCACGGACCGTGTGAAAGATGAAGTCTACCCCACAGCCACGGACCGTGTGAAAGATAAAGTCTATCCCACAGGCACGGACAGTGTTAAAGATAGAGTCTATTCCCACAGCCAACCACCGTGTGAAAGATAAAGTCTACTCCACAGAAACGGACCTTGTGAAAGATAAAGTCTATCCCACAGGCACGGACCGTGTGAAAGATATAGTCTATTCCCACAGCCACGGACCTTGTGAAAGATAAAGTGTATCCCACAGCCCCGGACCATGTGAAAGATACAGTCTAACAAACAGGCACGTACCGTGGAAAGAAAAAGTCTATCCCACAGGCACGGACAGTGTGAAAGATAAAGTCTATCCCACAGTCACGGACCGTGTGAAAAAGTCTATCCCACAGCCACGGACCGTGTGAAAGATAAA
Source organism: Cervus canadensis (assembly GCF_019320065.1). Taxonomy (NCBI): domain Eukaryota; kingdom Metazoa; phylum Chordata; class Mammalia; order Artiodactyla; family Cervidae; genus Cervus; species Cervus canadensis. The sequence goes on along the minus strand of NC_057411.1, from coordinate 13,413,844 downwards.
GTCTATCCCACAGGCACGGACCGTGTGAAAGATATAGTCTATTCCCACAGTCACAGACCGTGTGAAAGATAAAGTCTATCCCACAGCCACGGACCATGTGAAAGATACAGTCTATCCCACAGGGACGTACCGTGTGAAAGATAAAGTCTATCCCACAGTCACTGACCGTGTGAAAAAGTCTATCCCACAGCCACGGACCATGTGAAAGATAAAGTCTACCCCACAGGCACGTTCCGTGTGAAAGATAAAGTCTACACCACAGACACGGACCGTGTGAAAGATAACGTCTACCCCACAGCCACGGGCCGTGTGAAAGATAAAGTCTATCCCACAGCCACGGACCGTGTGAAAGATAAAGACTACCCCACAGCCACGGACCGTGTGACAGATAGAGTCTATCCCAAAGGCACGGACCGTGTGAAAGATAGAGTCTATTCCCACAGCCACGGACCGTGTGAAAGATGAAGTCTACCGACAGCCACGGACCGGTGAAAGATAAAGTCTATCCCACAGGCACGGACCGTGTGAAAGATAAAGTCTACCCCACTGTCACGGACCATGTGAAAGATAAAGTCTATTCGCAGAGCCACGGACCTTGTGAAACATAAAGTCTATTCCCACAGCCACGGACCGTGTGAAAGATAAAGTCTACTTCCACAGCCACGGAATATATAAAGATAAAGTCTACCACACAGCCACGGACCGTGTGAAAGATAAAGTCTATCCCACAGCCATGGACCGTGTGAAAGATAGAGTCTATTCCCACAGCCACGGACCATGTGAAAGAAAAAGTCTATCCCACAGCCACTGACCGTGTGAAAGATAGAGTCTTTCACACAGGCACGGACCGTGTGAAAGATAAAGTCTACCCCACAGCCACGGGCAATGTGAAAGATAAAGTCTACCCCACAGCCACGGTCCGTGTGAAAGATAAAGTCTACCCCACATCCACGGGCCGTGTGAAACATAAAGTCTACCGCACAGCCACGGGCCGTGTGAAAGATAAAGTCTACACCACAGCCACGGACCGTGTGATGGACAAAGTCTACCCACAGCCACGGACCATGTGAAAGATAAAGTCTATCCGAAAGCCACGGACCGTGTGAAAGATAAAGTCTATCCCACAGGCACAGACCGTGTGAAAAAGTCTATCCCACAGCCACGGACCGTGTGAAAGATAAAGTCTATCCCACAGGCATGGGCTTTGTGAAAGATAAAGTCTATCCCACAGCCACGGACTGTGTGAAAAAGTCTATCCCACTGCCACGGACCGTGTGAAAGATAAAGTCTATCCCACAGGCACGGACCGTGTGAAAGATAAAGTCTATCCCACAGGCACAGACCATGTGAAAGATAAAGTCTATCCCACAGCCACGGACCGTGTGAAAGATAAAGTCTATCCCACAGGCACGGACCGTGTGAAAGATACAGTCTATCGCACAGCCACGGACCGTGTGAAAGATAAAGTCTACCCCGCAGCCACGGACCGTGTGAAAGGTAAAGTCTACCCCACAGCCAGGGACCGTGTGAAAAATACAGTCTATTCCCACAGCCAATGACCATGTGTAAGATAGAGTCTATCCCACAGCCACGGACACTGTGAAAGATAAAGTCAACCCCACAGCCACGGACCGTGAGTCAGATGAATTCTACTCCACAGACACGGACCGTGTGAATGATAAAGTCTATCAAACAGCCACGGACCGTGTGAAAGATAAAGTTTACCCCACAGCCACGGACCTTGTGAAAGATAAAGTCTACCCCACAGCCACGGACTGTGTGAAAGATAAAGTCTATCCCACAGGCATGAACCATGAGAAAGATAAAGTCTATCCCACAGCCACGGACCGTGTGAAAGATAAAGTCAACCCAACAGCCATGGACCGTGAGTCAGATAAAGTCTTCCCCACAGACACGGTCCGTGTGAAAGATAAAGTGTATCAAACACCCCGGACCATGTGAAAGATAAAGGTTACCCCACAGCCATGGACCGTGTGAAAGATAAAGTGTACCTCGCAGCAACGGGCCGTGTGAAAGATAAAGTGTACCCCACAGCCACGGACCGTGTGAAAGATAAAGTCTACCCCACAGCCACGGACCATGTGAAAGATAAAGTGTACCTCGCAGCAACGGGCCGTGTGAAAAATAAAGTGTACCCGACAGCCACGGACCGTGTGAAAGATAAAGTCTATCCCACAGCCAGGGACCGTGTGAAAGATACAGTCTATTCCCACAGCCACAGACCATGTGCAAGATAGAGTCTATCCCTCAGGCACGGACCGTGTGAAAGATAAAGACTACCCCACAGCCACGGACCGTGTGAAAGATAAAGTGTACCTCGCAGCAACGGGCCATGTGAAAGATAAAGTGTACCCCACAGCCACGGACCGTGTGAAAGATAAAGTCTACCCCACAGCCAGGGACCGTGTGAAAGATACAGTCTATTCCCACAGCCACAGACCATGTGCAAGATAGAGTCTATCCCTCAGGCACGGACCGTGTGAAAGATAAAGTCTAACCCACAGCCACGGACAGTGTGAATGATAGAGTCTGTTCCCACAGCCACGGACCGTGTGAAAGATTAAGTCTACCCCACAGCCACGGACCATGTGAATCATAAAGTCTATCCCACAGGCACGGACAGTGTGAAAGATAAAGTCTATTCCACAGGCACGGACCGTATGAGAGATAAATACTACTCCCACAGCCACGGACCATGTGAAAGATAAATTCTATTCCCAGAGCCACGGACCTTGTGAAACATAAAGTCTATTCCCACAGCCACGGACCGTGTGAGAGATAAAGACTACTCCCACAGCCACGGACCATGTGAAAGATACAGTCTACCCCACAGCCACGGACCGTGTGAAAAAGTCTATCCCACAGGAATGGACCGTGTGAAAGATAAAGTCTACTCCACTGCCACGGACCATGTGAAAGATAAAGTCTATCCCACAGGCACAAACCATGTGAAAGATAAAGTCTATTTCCACAGCCACGGACCATGTGAAAGATAAAGCCTATCCCACAGCCACGGACCATGTGAAAGATAAAGTCTATCCCACAGGCACGGACCGCGTGAAAGATAAAGTCTATCCCACAGCCACGGACCATGTGAAATATAAAGACTATCCCACAGGCACGGACCGTGTGAAAGAGAAAGTCTTTCCCACAGGCACGGACGGTGTGAAAAAGTCTATCCGTCAGGCATGGACCGTGTGAAACATAAAGTCTATCTCACAGGTACGGACCGTGTGAAAGATAAAGTCTACCGCAAAGCCACGGACCGTGTGAAAGATAAAGTCTATCCCACAGGCACGGACAGTGTGAAAGATAGAGTCTGTTCCCACAGCCATGGACCGTGTGAAAGATAAAGTCTATCCCACAGGCACGGACAGTGTGAATGATACAGTCTGTTCCCACAGCCATGGACCGTGTGAAAGATTAAGTATACCCCACAGCTACGGACCGTGTGAAAGGTAAAGTCTACCCCACAGCCACGGACCGTGTGAAAGATAAAATCTATCCCACAGCCATATACCGTGTGAAAGATAAAGTCTACCTCACAGCCACGGACCATGTGAAAGATAAAGTCTACCCCACAGCCATGGACCGTGTGAAAGATAGAGTCTAATCCCACAGCCACGGACCATGTGAAAGTTAGAGGCTATTCCACAGCCACGGACCGTGTGAAAGATAGAGTCCATTCCACAGGCACGGACCATGTGAAAGATAAAGTCTATCCCACAGGCACGGGCCGTGTGAAAGATAAAGTCTACCCCACAGGCATGGACCATGTGAAAGATAAAGTCTATCCCACAGCCACAGACCGTGTGAAAGATAAAGTCTACCCTGCAGCCACGGGCCGTGTGAAAGACAAAGTCTATCCCATAGGCACGGACCGTGTGAAAGATAAAGTCTTTCCTACAGGAACGGGCCATATGAAAGAAATGTCTACCCCAGAGCCACGGGCCGTGTGAAAGATAAAGTCTACCCCACAGTCACGGGCCATGTGAAAGATAAAGTCTACCCCACTGCCACAGGCCGTGTGAAAGATAAAGTCTACACCCCAGCCATGGACCGTGTGAAAGATAAAGTCTATCCCACAGCCACGGACCGTGTGAAAGATAAAGTCTACCCCCCAGCCACGGACCTTGTGAAAGATAAAGTCTACCCCACAGCCACGGACCATGTGAAAGATAAAGTCTACCCCACAGCCATGGACCGTGTGAAAGATAGAGTCTATCCCACAGCCACGGACCATGTAAACGATGAAGTCTATCCAACAGCCTCGGACCGTGTGAAACATAAAGTCTATTCCCACAGCCATGGACCGTGTGAAAGAAAAACTCTATTACCTAGCAACGTACCGTGTGAAAGATAAAGTCGACCCCACAGCCACGGACCGTGTGAAAGATGAAATCTATCCCACAGGCACAGATCGTGTGAAAGATAAAGTCTATTCCACAGCAACGGACCATGTGAAAAAGTCTATCCCACAGCCACGGACCGTGTGAAACATAAAGTCTATCCCACAGGCACGGACCGTGTGAAAGATAAAGTCTATCCCACAGGCACGGACCATGTGAAAAAGTCTATCCCTCAGGCGTGGACCGTGTGAAAGATAAAGTCTATCCCACAGGCACGGACCGTGTGAAAGATAAAGTCTACCCCACAGCCACGGACAGTGTGAACGATAAAGTCTATCCCACAGGCACGGACAGTTTGAAAGATAGAGTCTGTTCCCACAGCCATGGACCGTGTGAAAGATAAACTCTACCCCACAGCCACTGACCTTGTGAAAGATAAAATCTATCCCAAAGACAAATACCGTGTGAAAGATAAAATCTATCCCAAAGCCACATACCGTGTGAAAGATACAGTCTACCCCACAGCCACAGACCATGTGAAATATAAAGTCTACCCCACAGCCATGGACCGTGTGAAAGATAGAGTCTAATCCCACAGCCAGGGACCATGTGAAAGATAGAGTCTATCCCACAGCCACGGACCGTGTGAAAGATAGAGTCTATCCCACAGGCACGGACCATGTGAAAGATAAAGTCTATCCCACAGGCACGGACCGTGTGAAAGATAAAGTCTATCCCACAGGCTCGGACCGTGTGAAAGATAAAGTCTGCCCCACAGCCATGGGCCGTGTGAAAGATAAAGTCTACCCCGCAGCCACGGGCCGTGTGAAAGACAAAGACTATCCCATAGGCACGGACCGTGTGCAACATAAAGTCTATCCCACAGGAACGGGCCGTATGAAAGATAAAGTCTACCCCACAGCCATGTGCCGTGTGAACGATAAAGTCTACCCCATGGGCACGGGCCGTGTGAAAGATAAAGTCTACCCCACTGCCACGGGCCGTGTGAAAGATAAAGTCTACCCCCGAGCCATGGACCGTGTGAAAGATAAAGTCAATCCCACATCCTCGGACCGTGTGAAAGATAAATTCTAGCCCACAGCCACATACGGTGTGAAAGATAAAGTCTACCCCACAGCCATGGACCATGTGAAAGATAAAGTTTATCCCAAAGCCACGGACCGTGTAAAGTCTATCCCAAAGCCACGGACCGTGTGAAAGATAAAATCTATCCCACAGCCACGGACCGTGTGAAAGATACAGTCTACCCCACAGCCATGGACCGTGTGAAAGATAAAGTCTATCTCACAGGCATGGACCATGAGAAAGATAAAGTCTATCCCACAGCCACGGACCGTGTGAAAGATAAAGTCAACCCAACAGCCACGGACCGTGAGTCAGATAAAGTCTTCCCCACAGACACGGACTGTGTGAAAGATAAAGTCTATCAAACACCCCGGACCATGTGAAAGATAAAGGTTACCCCACAGCCACGGACCGTGTGAAAGATAAAGTCTACCCCACAGGCACGGGCCGAGTGAAAGATAAAGTCTATCCCACAGACACGGACTGTGTGAAAGATAAAATCTGCCCCACGGCAGCGGACCGTGTGAAAGATGAAGTCTATCCCACAGGCAGGGACCATGTGAAAGATGAAGTCTATCCCAGAGGCACGGACCGTGTGAAAAAGTCTATCCCACAGGCATGGACCATGTGAAAGGTAAAGTCTACCCCAAAGCCACGGACCGTGTGAAAGATAAAGTCTATCCCACAGCCACGGACCTTGTGAAAGATAAAGTCTATCCCACAGCCACGCACCGTGTGAAAGATAAAGTCTACCCGACAGCCACGGACCGTGTGAAAGATAAAGTCTACCCCACAGCCACGGACCATGTGAAAAGTCTATGCCACGCCACGGACCGTGTGAAAGAGAAAGTTATCACAGCCACGGGCCATGTGAAGACAAAGTCTATCCACACCACGGACCGTTAAAGATAAAGACCCACGGGCCATGTGAAAGATAAAGCTATCCCACAGCCACGGACCGTGTGAAAGATAAAGTCTATCCCACAGGCACGGACCGTGTGAAAGATAAAGTCTACCCCACAGCAACGGATCATGTGAAAGATAAAGTCTATTCCCAGAGCCACGGACCTTGTGAAACATAAAGTCTATTCCCACAGCCACAGACCGTGTCAAAGATAAAGTCTACTCCCACAGCCACGGACCGTATGAAAGATAAAGAATACACCACAGGCACGGAACGTGTGAAAGATAAAGTCTGTCCCACAGGCACGGACCGTGTGAAAGATAAAGTCTATCCCACAGCCATGGACCGTGTGAAAAAGTCTATCCCTCAGCCACGGACCATGTGAAAGATAAAGTCTATCCCACAGGCACGGACCGTGTGAAAGATAAAGTCTACCCCACAGCCGCGGACAGTGTGAATGATAGAGTCTGTTCCCACAGCCACCCACCGTGTGAAAGATTAAGTCTACCCCACAGGCACGGGCCGTGTGAAAGATAAAGTCTATCCCACAGGCACGGACCGTGTGAAAGATGAAGTCTACCCCACAGCCACGGACCGTGTGAAAGATAAAGTCTATCCCACAGGCACGGACAGTGTTAAAGATAGAGTCTATTCCCACAGCCAACCACCGTGTGAAAGATAAAGTCTACTCCACAGAAACGGACCTTGTGAAAGATAAAGTCTATCCCACAGGCACGGACCGTGTGAAAGATATAGTCTATTCCCACAGCCACGGACCTTGTGAAAGATAAAGTGTATCCCACAGCCCCGGACCATGTGAAAGATACAGTCTAACAAACAGGCACGTACCGTGGAAAGATAAAGTCTATCCCACAGGCACGGACAGTGTGAAAGATAAAGTCTATCCCAAAGTCACGGACCGTGTGAAAAAGTCTATCCCACAGCCACGGACCGTGTGAAAGATAAAGTCTATCCCACAGGCACGGACCGTGTGAAAGATATAGTCTATTCCCACAGTCACGGACCGTGTGAAAGATAAAGTCTATCCCACAGCCACGGACCATGTGAAAGATACAGTCTATCCCACAGGGACGTACCGTGTGAAAGATAAAGTCTATCCCACAGTCACTGACCGTGTGAAAAAGTCTATCCCACAGCCACGGACCATGTGAAAGATAAAGTCTACCCCACAGGCACGTTCCGTGTGAAAGATAAAGTCTACCCCACAGACACGGACCGTGTGAAAGATAACGTCTACCCCACAGCCACGGGCCGTGTGAAAGATAAAGTCTATCCCACAGCCACGGACCGTGTGAAAGATAAAGACTACCCCACAGCCACGGACCGTGTGACAGATAGAGTCTATCCCAAAGGCACGGACCGTGTGAAAGATAGAGTCTATTCCCACAGCCATGGGCCGTGTGAAAGATAAAGTCTATCCCACAGCCACGGACCGTGTGAAAGCTAAAGTCTACACCACAGCCACGGACCGTGTGAAAGATAAAGTCTATGTGAAAGATAAAGTCTACCCGACAGCCACGGACCGTTTGAAAGATAAAGTCTATACCAGAGCCACTGACCATGTGAAAGATAAAGTCTATCCCATAGGCACGGACCGTGTGAAAGATAAAGTCTACCCCACAGCCGCGGACTGTATGAAAGATAAAGTCTACCACACAGCCACGGACCGTGTGAAAGGTAAAGTGTATCCCACAGCCATGGACCGTGTGAAAGATAAAGTCTATCACACAGGCACAGACAATGTGAAAGATAAAGTCTATCCCACAGCCACGGACCGTGTGAAAAAGTCAATCCCACAGCCACGGACCATGTGAATGATAAAGTCTTTCCCACAGGCACGGACCGTGTGAAAGATAAAGTCTACCCCACAACAACGGATCATGTGAAAGATAAAGTCTATTCCCAGAGCCATGGACCTTGTGAAACATAAAGATTATTCCCACAGCCACAGACCGTGTGAAAGATAAAGTCTACTCCCACAGCCACGGACCGTATGAAAGATAAAGTCTACACCACAGCCACGGACCGTGTGAAAGATAAAGTCTATCCCACAGCCATGGACCGTGTGAAAGATAGAGTCTATTCCCACAGCCACGGACTGTTTGAAAGAAAAAGTCTATCCCAGAGCCACAGACAATGTGAAAGATAGAGTCTTTCCCACAGGCACGGACCGTGTGAAAGATATAGTCTACCCCACAGCCACGAACCATGTGAAAGATAAAGTCTAATCCACAGCCACGGGCCATGTGAAACATAAACTCTACCCCACAGCAACGACCGTGTGAAAGATAAAGTCTTCCCACAGCCACGGACCGTGTGAAAGATAAAGTCTACCACACAGTCACAGACTGTGTGAAAGATAAAATCTATCCCACAGGCACGGACCGTGTCAAAGATAGAGTGTATTCCCACAGCCACGGACCGTGTGAAAGATAAAGTCTATCCCACAGGCACGGACCGTGTGAAAGATGAAGTCTACCGACAGCCACGGACCGGTGAAAGATAAAGTCTATCCCACAGGCATGGACCGTGTGAAAGATAAAGTCTACACCACAGTCACGGACCATGTGAAAGATAAAGTCTATTCGCAGAGCCACGGACCTTGTGAAACATAAAGTCTATTCCCACAGCCATGGACCGTGTGAAAGATAGAGTCTATTCCCACAGCCACGGAACATGTGAAAGAAAAAGTCTACCCCACAGCCACCTACCGTGTGAAAGATAAAATCTATCCCACACTCACATACCGTGTGAAAGATAAAGTCTACCCCACAGCCATGGACCATGTGAAAGATAAAGTCTACCCCACAGCCACGGATCGTGTGAAAGATAGAGTCTATTCCCACAGCCACGGACCATGTGAAAGATAGAGTCTATCCCACAGCCACGGACCGTGTGAAAGATAGAGTCTAACCCACAGGCACGGACCGTGGGAAAAAGTCTATCCCACAGGCACGGACCGTGTGAAAGATAAAGTCAATCCCACAGGCACGGACTGTGTGAAAGATAAAGTATACCCCACAGCCACGGACTGTGTGAAAGATAAACTCTATCCCACAGGCACGGACCCCGTGAAAGATAGAGTCTATTCCCACAGCCATGGACCGTGTGAGAGATAAAGTCTAACCCACAGCCACGGACCGTGTGAAAGATAAAGTCTACCCCACATCCACGGACCGTGTGAAAGATAATGTCTACCCCACAGGCACGGACCGTGTGAAAGATAAAGTCTACCCCACAGCCACGGGCCATGTGAAAGATAAAGTCTACCCCACAGCCACGGACCGTGTGAAAGATAGAGTCTATCCCACATGCACGGACCGTGTTAAAGATAGAGCCTACCCCACAGCCACGGACCGTGTGAAAGATAAACTCTATCCCACAGGCACGGACCCCGTGAAAGATAGAGTCTATCCCAAAGCCACGGACCGTGTGAAAGATAAAGTCTAACCCACAGGCACGGACCGTGTGAAAGTTAAAGACTATTCCCACAGCCACCGACCGTGTGAAACATAAAGTATATGACCACAGGAACGGACCGTGTGAAAAATAAAGTCTATTCACACAGCCATGGACCGTGTGAAAGATAAAGTCTACACCACAGCCAAGGACCGTGTGAAAGATAAAGTCTACCGCACAACCACTGACCGAGTTAAAGATAAAGTCCACTTCACAGCCACGGGCCGTGTGAAAGATAAAGTCTACCCCACAGGCACGGGCCGTGTGAAAGATAAAGTCTACACAAAGCCACGGACCTTGTGAAAGTTTATGTCTACCACAACCACTGACCGTGTGAAACATAAAGTCTACCCCACAGCCAAGGATCGTGTGAAAGATAAAGAGTACCCCACAGCCACGGGCCGTGTGAAAGATAAAGTCTACCTCACAGGCACGGGCCGTGTGAAAGATAAAGTCTACACCACAGACACGGACCGTGTGAAAGATAACGTCTACCTCACAGCCACAGGCCATGTGAAAGATAAAGTCTATCCCACAGCCACGGACCTTGTGAAAGATAAAGTCTACCCCACAGCCACGGACGGTGTGACAGATAGAGTCTATCCCACAGGCACGGACCGTGTGAAAGATAGAGTCTTTTCCCACAGCCACGGGCCGTGTGAAACAAAAAAGTCTATCCCACAGCCACGGACCGTGTGAAAGATAAAGTCTATCCCACAGGCACGGGCCGTGTGAAAGATAAAGTCTACCCCACAACCAAAGGCCATGTGAAAGATAAAGTCTACCCCCCAGCCATGGACCGTGTGAAAGATAAAGTCTATCCCACAGCAACGGACCGTGTGAAAGATAAAATCTATCCCACACCCACATACCGTGTGAAAGATAAAGTCTACCTCACAGCCATGGACCTTGTGAAAGATAAAGTCTATCCCTCAGGCACGGACCGTGTGACAGATAAAGTCTATCCCACAGCCACGGACCGTGTGAAAAAGTCTATCTCACAGGCATGGAGCATGTGAATGACAAAGTCTACCCCAAAGCCACGGACCGTGTGAAAGACAAAGTCTATCCCACAGCCACGGACCGTGTGAAAGATAAAGTCTATCCCAGAGCCACGGAACGTGTGAAAGATAAAGTCTATCCGACAGCCACGGACCGTGTGAAAGATAAAGTCTACCCCACAGGCACGGACCGTGGGAAAGATACAGGCTATTCCCACAGCAACGGACTCTGTGAAACATAAAGTCTACTCCCACAGCCATGGACGGTGTGAAAGATAAAGTCTACTCCAACAGCCACGGACCGTGTGAAAGATAAAGTCTATACGACAGCCACGGACCGTGTGAAAGATAAAGTCTATCCCACAGCCATGGACTGTGTGAAAGATAGAGTCTATTCCCACAGCCACGGACCGTGTGAAAGATAGAGGCTATCCCACAGCCACGGACCATGTGAAAGATAGAGTCTATCCCACAGGCACGGACCATGTGAAAGATAGAGTCTATCCCACAGCCACGGACCGTGTGAAAGATGAAGTCTATCCCACAGGCTCGGACCGTGTGAAAGATAAAGTCTATCTCACAGCCACGGACAGTGTGAAAGATAAAGTATATCCCAGAGCCACGTAGCTTGTGAAAGATAAAGTCTAACCCACAACCGCGGACCGTGTGAAAGATAAAGTCTTCCCCACAGGCACGGACCGTGTGAAAGATGCAGGCTATTCCCACAGCCACGGAACGTGTGAAAGATAAAGTGTATCCCAGAGCCATGGAGCGTGTGAAAGATAAAGTCTATCCGACAGCCATGGACCGTGTGAAAGATAGAGTCTATTCCCACAGCCACGGACCGTGTGAAACATAAAGTGTATTCCCACAGCCACGAACCGTGTGAAAAATGAAGTGTATTCCCACAGCCTCGGACCATGTGAAAGATAAAGTCTACCTCACAGCCACGGACCGTGTGAAAGAAAAAGTCTACACCACAGCCACGGACCGTGTTAAAGATAAAGTCCACTTCACACCCACGGGCAGTGTGAAAGATAAAGTCTATCCCACAGCCACGGACCATGTGAAAGATAGGGTCTATCCCACAGCCACGGACCGTGTGAAAGATAAAGTCTATCCCACAGGCACGGACCGTGGGAAAGATAATGTTCTAACCCACAGCCACGGACCGTGTGAAAGATAAATCTATGCCACGACCACGGACCTTGTGGAAAAGACTTTTAAGTCATCCAACAGCCACGGACCGTGTGAAAGATAAAGTCTACCCCACAGCAACGGATCATGTGAAAGATAAAGTCTATTCCCAGAGCCACGGACCTTGTGAAACATAAAGTCTATTTCCACAGCCACAGACCGTGTGAAAGATAAAGTCTACTCCCACAGCCACGGACCGTATGAAAGATAAAGTCTACGCCACAGCCACGGACCGTGTGAAAGATAAAGTCTATCCCACAGCCATGGACCATGTGAAAGATAGAGTCTATTCCCACAGCCACGAACCGTTCGAAAGAAAAAGTCTATCCCACAGCCACAGATCATGTGAAAGATAGAGTCTTTCCCACAGGCACGGACCGTGTGAAAGATATAGTCTATCCCACAGCCACGGACCATATGAAAGATAAAGTCTAATCCACAGCCACGGGCCGTGTGAAACATAAACTCTACCTCACAGCCACGGACCGTGTGAAAGATAAAGTCTATCCCACAGCCACGGACCGTGTAAAGATAAAGTCTACCCCACAGCCACGGACCGTGTGAAAGATAAAGTCTATCCCACAGGCACGGACCGTGTGAAAAAGTCTACCCCACAGCCACGGACCGTGTGAAAGATAAACTCTATCCCACAGGCACGGACCGTGTGAAAGATAAAGTCTACCCCACAGCCACGGAACGTGTGAAAGATAGAGTCCATTCCACAGGCACGAACCATGTGAAAGATAAAGTCTACCCCACAGCCACGGACCGTGTGAAAGAAAAAGTCTACCCCACAGCCACGGACCGTGTGAAAGATAAAGTCTACCGACAGCCACGGACCGGTGAAAGATAAAGTCTATCCCACAGGCACGGACCGTGTGAACGATAAAGTCTACCCCACAGTCACGGACCATGTGAAAGATAAACTCTATTCGCAGAGCCACGGACCTTGTGAAACATAAATCTATTCCCACAGCCCCGGACCGTGTGAAAGATAAAGTCTACTCCCACAGCCACGGAATATATAAAGATAAAGTCTACCACACAGCCACGGACCCTGTGAAAGATAAAGTCTATCCCACAGCCATGGACCGTGTGAAAGATAGAGTCTATTCCCACAGCCACGGACCATGTGAAAGAAAAAGTCTATCCCACAGCCACTGACCGACTGTGAAAGATAGATCTTTTCCCACAGCCAGGGACCGTGGAAAGATAGAGTCATTCCCACAGCCATGGGACTGTGTGAACAGATAGAGTCTATCCCACAGGCCCACGGGACCGTGTAGAAAAAAAGTCTATTCCCCAACAGCTACGACATGTGAAAGAAAAGTCTATCCAAGCGCGACGGCCGTGTGAAAGATAGAGTCTTCCCACAGGCACGGGGACCGTGTGAAAGATAAAGTCTCCCCCACAGCCACGGACCATTTGAAAGATAAAGTCGAGTCCACAGCCACAGGCCGTGTGAAAGATAAACTCTATTCCCAGATCCACGGAACATGTGAAAGATAAAGTCTACCGCACAGCCAAGGGCCGAGTGAAAGATAAAGTCTACCCCACATGCACTGGCCGTGTGAAGGATAAAGTCTACCCCACATACACAGACCGTGTGAAAGATAGAGTCTATCAAACAGCCACGGACCGTGTGAAAGATAAAGTCTAACCCACAGGCACGGGCCGTGTGTAAGATAAAGTCTACACCACAGACACGGACCGTGTGAAAGATAACGTCTACCCCACAGCCACGGGCCGTCTGAAAGATAAAGTCTATCCCACAGCCACGGACCGTGTGAAAGATTAAGTCTACCCCACAGCCACGGACCGTGTGACAGATAGAGTCTATCCCACAGGCACGGACCGTGTGAAAGATAGAGTCTATTCCCACAGCCACGGGTCGTGTGAAAGATAAAGTCTATCCCATAGCCCCGGACCGTGTGAAAGATAAAGTCTATCCCACAGCCACGGACCGTGTGAAAGATAAAGTCTATCCCACAGCCACGGACCGTGTGAAAGATAAAGTCTATCCCACAGCCACGGACCGTGTGAAAAAGTCTATCCCACAGCCACGGACCGTGTGAAAGATAAAGTCTATTCCCACAGGCACAGACCGTGTGAAAGATAAAGTCTATCCCACAGCCACGGACCGTGTGAAAAAGTCTATCCCACAGGCACGAACCGTGTGAAAGATAAAGTCTATCCCACAGGCATGGACCGTGTGAAAGATAAAGTTTACCCCAGAGCCACGGACCGTGTGAAAGATAAAGTCTATCCCACAGGCACGGACCGTGTGAAAGATAAAGTCTACCCCACAGCCACGCACCGTGTGAAAGCTAAAGTGTGTCCCACAGGCACGGACCGTGTGAAAGATAAAGTCTATTCCACAGGCACGGACTGGGTGAAAGATAAACTCTATCCCACAGCCACGGACCGTGTGAAAAAATCAATCCCAAAGCCACGGACAGTGTGAAAGATAAAGTCTATCCCACAGGCACGGACCGTGTGAAAAAGTCTATCTCACAGGCATGGACCATGTGAAAGACAAAGTCTACCCCAAAGCCACGGACTGTGTGAAAGACAAAGTCTATCCCACAGCCACGGACCGTGTGAAAGATAAAGTCTATCCCAGAGCCACGGAGCGTGTGAAAAATAAAGTCTATTCCCACAGCCTCGGACCATGTGAAAGATAAAGTCTACCCCACAGCCACGGACCGTGTGAAAGACAAAGTCTACCGCACAGCCACGGACCGTGTTAAAGATAAAGTCCACTTCACACCCACGGGCCGTGTGAAAGATAAAGTCTATCCCACAGCCACGGACCATGTGAAAGATAAAGTCTATCCCACAGACACGGACCGTGTGAAAGATGAAGTCTATCCCACAGCCACAGACCGTGTGAAAGATAAAGTCTACTCCCACAGCCACGGACCGTATGAAAGATAAAGTCTACACCACAGCCACGGACCGTGTGAAAGATAAAGTCTATCCCACAGCCATGGACCGTGTGAAAGATAGAGTCTATTCCCACAGCCACGGACTGTTTGAAAGAAAAAGTCTATCCCACAGCCACAGACCATGTGAAAGACAGAGTCTTTCCCACAGGCACGGACCGTGTGAAAGATATAGTCTACCCCACAGCCACGGACCATGTGAAAGATAAAGTCTAATCCAAAGCCACGGGCCGAGTGAAACATAAACTCTACCCCACAGCAACGACCGTGTGAAAGATAAAGTCTTCCCACAACCACGGACCGTGTGAAACATAAAGTCCAACCCACAGTCACGGACCGTGTGAAAGATAAAGTCTATCCCACAGCCACGGACCGTGTGAAAGATAGAGTGTATTCCCACAGCCACGGAACGTGTGAAAGATAAAGTCTATCCCACAGGCAAGGACCGTGTGAAAGATAAAGTCTACCCCACAGTCACGGACCATGTGAAAGATAAAGTCTATTCGCAGAGCCACGGACCTTGTGAAACATAAAGTCTATTCCCACAGCCACGGACCGTGTGAAAGATAAAGTCTACTCCCACAGCCACGGAATATATAAAGATAAAGTCTATCCCACAGCCATGGACCGTGTAAAAGATAGAGTCTATTCCCACAGCCACGGACAATGTGAAAGAAAAAGTCTATCCCACAGCCACTGACCGTGTGAAAGATAGAGTCTTTCCCACAGGCACGGACCGTGTGAAAGATAAAGTCTACCCCACAGCCACGGGCCATGTGAAAGATAAAGTCTACCCCACAGCCACGGTCCGTGTGAAAGATAAAGTCTGCCCCACATCCACGGGCCGTGTGAAACATAAAGTCTACCGCACAGCCAAGGGCCGTGTGAAAGATAAAGTCTACACCACAGCCACGGACCGTGTGAAGGACAAAGTCTACCCACAGCCACGGACCGTGTGAAAGATAAAGTCTATCCGAAAGCCACGGACCGTGTGAAAGATAAAGTCTGTTGACAGGCACGGACTGTGTGAAAGATAAAGTCTACCCGACAGTCACGTCCCTGTGAAAAATAAAGTCTATCCCACAGCCACGGACCGCGTGAAAGATAAAGTCTATTCCAACAGCCATGAACCGTGTGAAAGATAGAGTCATTCCACAGGAAAGGACCATGTGAAAGATAGAGTCTATCCCACAGCCACGGCCCGTGTGAAAGACAAAGTCTATCCCACAGGCACGGACCGTGTGAAAGATAAAGTCTACCCCACAGCCACGGACCGTGTGAAAAATAAAGTCTATACCACAGCCACGGACCGTGTGAAAAATAAAGTCTATCCCACAGGCACGGACCGAGTGAAAGATAAAGTCTATCCCACAGCCACAGACCGTGTGAAAGATAGAGTCTTTCCCACAGGCATGGACCGTATGAAAGATAAAGTCTACCCCACAGCCACGGACCGTGTGAAAGATAAAGTCTAATCAACAGCTACGGGCCGTGTGAAACATAAACTCTACCAAACGGCCACGGGCCGTGTGAGAGATAAAGTCTACCCCACAGCCACGGACCGTGTGAAAGATAAAGTCTATCCCACAGGCACGGACCGTGTGAAAGATAGAATCTATTCCCACAGCCACGGACCGTGTGAAAGATAAAGTCTATCCCACAGGCACGGACCTTGTGAAAGATAAAGTCTATCCAACAGCCACGGACCGTGTGAAAGATAAAGTCTATCCCACAGGCACGGACCGTGTCAAAGAGTCTATCCCACAGCCACGGACCATGTGAAAGATAAAGTCTATCCCACAGGCATGGACCGTGTGAAAAAGTCTATCACACAGCCACTTACCGTGTGAAAGATAAAGTCTATACCAGAGCCACGGACCATGTGAAAGATAAAGTCTACCCCACAGGCACCGACCGTGTGAAAGATAAAGTCTACCCCAAGCCACAGACTGTATGAAAGATAAAGTTTACCACACAGCCACGGACCGTGCGAAAGATAAAGTCTTTCCCACAGCCACGGACCGTGTGAAAGATAGAGTCTATTCCCACAGCCACGGACCGTGTGAAAGATAGAGTCTATCCCACAGCCACGGACCGTGTGAAAGATAGAGTCTATTCCCACAGCCACGGACCATGTGAAAGAAAAAGTCTATCCCACAGCCACGGACCGTGTGAAAGATAGAATCTTTCCCACAGGCACGGGACCATGTGAAGATAAAGTCTATCCCACAGCCATGGACCGTGTGAAAGATACAGTCTATCCCACAGGCACGGACCGTGTGAAAGATACAGTCTATCGCACAGCCACGGGGCGTGTGAAAGATAAAGTCTACCCCACAGCCACGGACCGTGTGAAAGATAAAGTCTACCCCACAGCCACGGACCGTGTGAAAGATAATGTCTACCCCACAGGCACGGACCTTGTGAAAGATAAAGTCTGCCCCACAGCCACAGGCCGTGTGAAAGATAAAGTCTACCCGACAGCCACGGGCCGTGTGAAAGATGAAGTCTACCCCAAAGCCACGGACCGTGTGAAAGATAAAGTTTACCCCACAGCCACGGACCGTGTGAAAGATAGAGTCTATCCCACAGCCACGGACCGTGTGAAAGATAGGGTCTGTTCCCACATCTAACGAACGTGTGAAAGATAAAAGTCTATCCCACAGTCACAGACCGTGTGAAAAAGTCTATCCCACAGCCTCGGACCGTGTGAAAGATAAAGTCTAACCCACAGCAACGGACCGTGTGAAAGATAAAGTCTATCCACAGCCACGGACCGTGTGAAAAATTCTATCCCACAGCCACGCACCATGTGAAAGATAAAGTCTACTCCCACAGCCACGGACCGTGTTGAAGATAAAGTCTACTCCCACAGCCACGGACCATGTGAAAGATAAAGTCTACCACAAAGACACGGACCGTGTGAAAGATAAAGTCTATCCCACAACCACGGAGCTTGTGAAAGATAAAGTCTACCCCACAGCCACGGACCGTGTGAAAGATAGAGGCTATCCCACAGCCACGGACCATGTGAAAGATAGAGGCTATCCCACAGTCACGGACCATGTGAAAGATAGAGTCTATCCCACAGGCATGGACTGTGTGAAAGATAAAGTCTATTCCCACAGCCACGGACCGTGTGAAAGATAGAGGCTATCCCAGAGGTATGGACCGAGTGAAAGATAGAGTCTATCCCACAGCCACGGACCGTGTGAAAGATAAAGGCTATCCCACAGGCACGGACCGTGTGAAAGATAAACTCTATTCCCACAGCCATGGACCGTGTGAAACATAAAGTCTATTCCCACAGCCACGGACCGTGTGAAAGATAAAGTCTATTCCCACAGCCACGGACCGTGTGAAAGATAAAGTATACCCCACAGCAACGGGCCGGGTGAAAGATTAAGTCTACCCCACAGGCACAGGCCTTCTGAAAGATAAAGTCTATGCCACAGGCACGGGCCGTGTGAAAGAGAAAGTCTACCTCACAGCAATGGACCGTGTGAAAGATAGAGTCTATTCCCACAGCCACGGACCGTGTGAAAGATAGAGGCTATCCCACAGCCACGGACCGTGTGAAAGATAGAGTCTTTCCCACAGGCACGGACCGTGTGAAAGATAAAGTCTACCCCAAAGCTATGGACCGTGTAAATGATAAAGTCTAATCCACAGCCACGGGCCGTGTGAAAGAGAAAGTCTACCGCACAGCCACGGACCGTGTTAAAGATAAAGACCACTTCACACCCACGGGCCATCTGAAAGATAAAGTCTATCCCACAGGTACGGACCATGTGAAAGATAAAGTCTATCCCACAGGCATGGACCGTGTGAAAGATAAAGTCTATCCCACAGCCACGGACCGTGTGAAAGATAAAGTCTATCCCACAGCCACGGACCGTGTGAAAGATAAAGTCTACCCCACAGCAACGGACCATGTGAAAGATAAAGTCTATTCCCAGAGCCACGGACCTTGTGAAACATAAAGTCTATTCCCAGAGCCACAGACCGTGTGAAAGATAAAGTCTACTCCCACAGCCACGGACCGTATGAAAGATAAAGTCTACACTACAGGCACGGACCGTGTGAAAGATAAAGTCTATCCCACAGGCACGGACCGTGTGAAAGATAAAGTCTATCCCACAGCCATGGACCGTGTGAAAAAGTCTATCCCTCAGCCACGGACCATGCGAAAGTTAAAGTCTATCCCACAGGCATGGACCGTGTGAAAGATAAAGTCTACCCCACAGCCGCGGACAGTGTGAATGATAGAGTCTGTTCCCACAGCCACGGACCGTGTGAAAGATTAAGTCTAACCCACAGGCACGGGCCGTGTAAAAGATAAAGTCTGCCCCACAGACACGGACCGTGTGAAAGATAAAGTCTGCCCCACAGCCACGGACCGTGTGAAAGATAAAGTCTGCCCCACAGCCACGGACCGTGTGAAAGATAAAGTCTATCCCACAGCCACGGACCGTGTGAAAGATGAATTCTACCCCACAGCCACGGACCGTGTGAAAGATAAAGTCTATCCCACAGGCACGGAGAGTGTTAAAGATAGAGTCTATTCCCACAGCCAACCACCGTGTGAAAGATAAAGTCTATCCCACAGCCACGGGCCATGTGAAAGATATAGTCTATTCCCACAGCCACGGACCGTGTGAAAGATAAAGTCTATCCCACAGCCACGGACCATGTGAAAGATACAGTCTATCCCACAGGCACGTACCATGTGAAAGATAAAGTCTATCCCACAGACACGGACAGTGTGAAAGATAAAGTCTATCCCACAGTCACGGACCGTGTGAAAAAGTCTATCCCACAGCCACGGACCGTGTGAAAGATAAAGTCTAACCCACAGGAACGGACCGTGTGAAAGATAAAGTCTATCCACAGCCACGGACCATGTGAAAAAGTCTATCCCACAGGCATGGACCCTGTGAAAGATAAAGTCTGTCCCACAGGCATGGACCGTGTGAAAGATAAAGTCTACCCCACAGCCACGGACCGTGTGAAAGATAAAGTCTAACCCATAGCCATGGACCGTGTGAAAGATAGAGTCTATTCCCACAGCGACAGACCATGTGGAAGATAGAGTCTATCCCACAGGCATGGACCGTGTGAAAGATAAAGTCTACCCCACAGGCACGGACCGTGTGAAAGATAAAGTCTATTCCCAGAGCCAGGGACCGTGTGAAACATAAAGTCTATTCCCACAGCCACGGACCGTGTGAAAGATAAAGTCTACTACCACAGCCACGGACCGTGTGACAAATAAAGTCTACCTCACAGCCACGGACCGTGTGAAAGATAAAGTCTATCCCACAGCCATGGAACGTGTGAAAGATAGACTCTATTCCCACAGCCACGGACTGTGTGAAAGATAGAGGCTATCCCACAGCCATGGACAATATGAAAGTTAGAGTCTATCCCACAAGCATGGACCGTGTTTGAGATAAAGTCTATTCCCTCATCCACGGATCGTGTGAAAGATAGAGTCTATCCCACAGGCACGGACCGTGTGAAAGATAGAGTCCATCCCACAGCCACGGACCGTGAGAAAGATAAACTCTATTCCCAGAGCCACGGAACATGTCAAAGATAAAGTCTACCGCACAGCCAAGGGCCGAGTGAAAGATAAAGTCTAGCCCACAGGCACAGGCCGTGTGAAGGATAAAGTCTACCCCACAGACACAGACCGTGTGAAAGATAGAGTCTATCAAACAGCCACGGACCGTGTGAAAGATAAAGTCTACCCCACAGCCACGGACCGTGTGAAAGCTAAAGACTATCCCACAGGCACGGGCCGTGTGAAAGATAAAGTCTATCCCACAGCCACAGGCCGTGTGAAAGATAAAGTCTATAACACAGCCACGGACCGTGTGAAAAAGTCTATCCCACAGCCACGGACCATGTGAAAGATGAAGTCTACCCCGCAGCCACGACGTAGTTGAAAGATAAAGTCTACCCCACAGCCAGGGACGTGTGAAAAATACAGTCTATTCACAGCCAATGACCCATGTGCAAGATAGAGTCTACCCACCAGCCACGGCACTGTGAAAGATTTAAAGTCAAACCCCCACAGCCACGGACCGTGAGTCAGATAAAGTCTACTCCACAGACACGGACCGTGTGAATGATAAAGTCTATCAAACAGCCACGGACCGTGTGAAAGATAAAGTTTACCCCACAGCCACGGACCATGTGAAAGATAAAGTCTACCCCACAGCCACGGACCGTGTGAAAGATAAAGTCTATCCCACAGGCATGGACCATGAGAAAGATAAAGTCTATCCCAGAGGCACGGGCCGTGTGAAAAATTCTATCCCACAGGCACGGACCGTGTGAAAGATAAAGTCTGTCCTAGAGGCATGGACCGTGTGAAAGATAAAGTCTATTCCACAGGCACGTACCGTGTGAAAGATAAAATCTATCCCACAGCCACAGACCGTGTGAAAGATACAGTCTATCGCACCGCCACGGACCATGTGAAAGATGAATTCTATTCCCAGAGTCACGGACCTTGTGAAACATAAAGTCTATTCCCACAGCCACGGACCGTGTGAAACATAAAGACTACTTCCACAGCCACGGACCATGTGAAAGATAAAGTCTACCCCACAGCCAAGGACCGTGTGAAAAAGTCTATCCCACAGCCACGGACTGTGTGAAAGATAAAGTCTATACCACAGCCCCGGACCATGTGAAAGATAAAGTCTATCCCACAGGCACGGACCGTATGAAAGATAAAATCTACCCCACAGCCACGGACAATGTGAAAGATAAATTCAATTCCCAGAGCCACGGACCTTGTGAAACATAAAGTCCATTCCCACAGCCACGGACCGTGTGAAAGATAAAGACTACTCCCACAGCCACGGACCATGTGAAAGATAAAGTCTACCCCACAGCCACGGACCGTGTGAAAAAGTCTATCCCACAGGCACGGACCGTGTGAAAGATAAAGACTACCCCATAGCCACGGACCATGTGAAAGATAAAGTCTATCTCACAGGCACAGACCACGTGAAAGATAAAGTCTATTCCCACAGCCACGGACCGTGTGAAAGATAAAGTCTATCCCACAGCCACGGACCATGTGAAAGATAAAGTCTATCCGACAGGCACTGACCGTGTGAAAGATAAATTCTATCCCAAAGCAATGGACCGTGTGAAAGATAAAGTCTATCCCACAGCAACGGATCGTGTGAAAAAGTCTATCCCACAGCCAGGGACCGTGTGAAACATAGTCTATCCCACAGGCACGGACCTTGTGAAAGATAAAGTCTATCCCACAGGCACGGACAGTGTGAAAAAGTCTATCCCTCAGCCACGGACCGTGTGAAAGATAAAGTTTAATCCACAGCCAAGGGCCGTGTGAAAGATAAAGTCTACCCCACAGCCATGGACCGTGTGAAAGATAAAGTCTATCCCACAGGCACGGACAGTGTGAATGATACAGTCTTTTCCCACAGCCATGGACCGTGTGAAAGATTAAGTCTACCCCACAGCTACGGACCGTGTGAAAGGTAAAGTCTACCCCACAGCCACGGACCGTGTGAAAGATAAAATCTATCCCATAGCCAAATACCTTGTGAAAGATAACGTCTACCTCACAGCCACGGACCATGTGAAAGATAAAGTCTACCCCACAGCCATGGACCGTGTGAAAGATAGAGTCTAATCCCACAGCCACGGACCGTGTGAAAGATAGAGTCCATTCCACAGGCACGGACCATGTGAAAGATAAAGTCTATCCCACAGGCACGGACCGTGTGAAAGATAAAGTCTACCCCACAGGCATGGAACATGTGAAAGATAAAGTCTACCCCACAGCCACGGGCAGTGTTAAAGAAAAAGTCTACCCTGCAGCCACGGGCCGTGTGAAAGACAAAGTCTATCCCATAGGCACGGACCCTGTGAAAGATAAAGTCTATCCTACAGGAACGGGCCATATGAAAGAAATGTCTACCCCACAGCCACGGGCCGTGTGAAAGATAAAGTCTACCCCACAGGCACGGGCCGTGTGAAAGATAAAGTCTACCCCACTGCCACAGGCCGTGTGAAAGATAAAGTCTACCCCCAAGCCATGGACCGTGTGAAAGATAAAGTCTGTCACACAGCCACGGACCGTGTGAAAGATAAAGTCTACCCCCCAGCCACGGACCTTTTGAAAGATAAAGTCTACCCCACAGCCAGGGACCATGTGAAAGACAAAGTCTACCCCACAGCCATGGACCGTGTGAAAGATAGAGTCTATCCCACAGCCCGGACCATGTAAACGATGAAGTCTATCCAACAGCCTCGGACCGTGTGCAACATAAAGTCTATCCCACAGGAACGGGCCGTATGAAAGATAAAGTCTACCCCACAGCCACGTGCCGTGTGAAAGATAAAGTCTACCCCACAGGCACGGACCGTGTGAAAGATAAAGTCTGTCCTAGAGGCATGGACCGTGTGAAAGATAAAGTCTATTCCACAGGCACGTACCGTGTGAAAGATAAAATCTATCCCACAGCCACAGACCGTGTGAAAGATACAGTCTATCGCACAGCCACGGACCATGTGAAAGATAAATTCTATTCCCAGAGTCACGGACCTTGTGAAACATAAAGTCTATTCCCACAGCCACGGACCGTGTGAAACATAAAGACTACTCCCACAGCCACGGACCATGTGAAAGATAAAGTCTACCCCACAGCCATGGACGGTGTGAAAAAGTCTATCCCACAGGCACGGACCGTGTGAAAGATAAAGTCTATCCCACAGCCACGGACCGTGTGAAAGATAAAGTCTATACCACAGCCCCGGACCATGTGAAAGATAAAGTCTATCCCACAGGCACGGACCGTATGAAAGATAAAGTCTACCCCACAGCCATGGACAATGTGAAAGATAAATTCAATTCCCAGAGCCACGGACCTTGTGAAACATAAAGTCTATTCCCACAGCCACGGACCGTGTGAAAGATAAAGAGTACTCCCACAGCCACGGACCATGTGAAAGATTAAGTCTACCCCACAGCCACGGACCATGTGAAAAAGTCTATCCCACAGGCACGGACCGTGTGAAAGATAAAGACTACCCCACAGCCACGGACCATGTGAAAGATAAAGTCTATCTCACAGGCACAGACCACGTGAAAGATAAAGTCTATTCCCACAGCAACGGACCGTGTGAAACATAAAGTCTATCCCACAGCCACGGACCATGTGAAAGATAAAGTCTATCCGACAGGCACTGACCGTGTGAAAGATAAAGTCTATCCCAAAGCAATGGACCGTGTGAAAGATAAAGTCTATCCCACAGCAATGGATCGTGTGAAAAAGTCTATCCCACAGCCAGGGACCGTGTGAAACATAGTCTATCCCACAGGCACGGACCTTGTGAAAGATAAAGTCTATCCCACAGGCACGGACAGTGTGAAAAAGTCTATCCCTCAGCCACGGACCGTGTGAAAGATAAAGTTTAATCCACAGCCAAGGGCCGTGTGAAAGATAAAGTCTACCCCACAGCCATGGACCGTGTGAAAGATAAAGTCTATCCCACAGGCACGGACAGTGTGAATGATACAGTCTGTTCCCACAGCCATGGACCGTGTGAAAGATTAAGTCTACCCCACAGCTACGGACCGTGTGAAAGGTAAAGTCTACCCCACAGCCACGCACCGTGTGAAAGATAAAATCTATCCCATAGCCATATACCTTGTGAAAGATAACGTCTACCTCACAGCCATGGACCATGTGAAAGATAAATCTACCCCACAGCCATGGACCGTGTGAAAGATAGAGTCTAATCCCACAGCCACGGACCATGTGAAAGTTAGAGGCTATTCCACAGCCACGGACCGTGTGAAAGATAGAGTCCATTCCACAGGCACGGACCATGTGAAAGATAAAGTCTATCCCACAGGCACGGGCCGTGTGAAAGATAAAGTCTACCCCACAGGCATGGACCATGTGAAAGATAAAGTCTACCCCACAGCCACAGACCATGTGAAAGATAAAATCTACCCTGCAGCCACGGGCCGTGTGAAAGACAAAGTCTATCCCATAGGCACGGACCGTGTGAAAGATAAAGTCTATCCTACAGGAACGGGCCATATGAAAGAAATGGCTACCCCAGAGCCACGGGCCGTGTGAAAGATAAAGTCTACCCCACAGGCACGGGCCGTGTGAAAGATAAAGTCTACCCCACTGCCACAGGCCGTGTGAAAGATAAAGTCTACCCCCAAGCCATGGACCGTGTGAAAGATAAAGTCTGTCACACAGCCACGGACCGTGTGAAAGATAAAGTCAACCCCCCATACACGGACCTTGTGAAAGATAAAGTCTACCCCACAGCCAGGGACCATGTGAAAGACAAAGTCTACCACACAGCCATGGACCGTGTGAAAGATAGAGTCTATCCCACAGCCACGGACCATGTAAACGATGAAGTCTATCCCACAGCCACGGACCGTGTGAAACATAAAGTCTATTCCCACAGCCATGGACTGTGTGAAAGAAAAACTCTATTACCTAGCAACGTACCATGTGAAAGATAAAGTCTACCCCACAGCCACGGACCGTGTGAAAGATGAAAACTATCCCACAGCCACGGACCGTGTGAAAGATAAAGTCTATCCCACAGGCACGGACCATGTGAAAAAGTCTATCCCTCAGGCGTGGACCGTGTGAAAGATAAAGTCTATCCCACAAGCACGGACCGTGTGAAAGATAAAGTCTACCCCACAGCCACGGACAGTGTGAACGATAAAGTCTATCCCACAGGCACGGACAGTTTGAAAGATAGAGTCTGTTCCCACAGCCATGGACCGTGTGAAAGAAAAACTCTATTACCTAGTAACGTACCGTGTGAAAGATAAAGTCTACCCCACAGCCACGGACCGTGTGAAAGATAAAGTCTATTCCTACATCCACGGACCATGTGAAAGATAAAGTCTACTCACACAGCCACGGACCATGTGAAAGATAGAGTCTATTCCCACAGCCATGGACCGTGTGAAAGATAGGGGCTATCCCACAGGCACGGACCGTGTGAAAGATAAAGTCTATCCCACATGCACGGACCGGGTGAAAGATAAACTCTATCCCACAGCCACGGACCGTGTGAAAAAATCAATCCAAAGCCACGGACCGTGTGAAAGATAAAGTCTACCCCACAGCCACGGACCGTGTGAAAGATAAAGTCTATCCCACAGGCACGGACCGTGTGAAAGATAAAGTCTACCCCACAGCCACGGACCGTGAGAAAGATAAAGTCTATCCCACAGGCAAGGACCGTGTGAAAAGATGAAGTCACCGACAGGCACGACCGGTGAAAGATAAAGTCTATCCACAGGCACGGACCGGTTGAAAGATTAAAGTTCTCCCCCAACAGTCACGACCATGTGAAAGATTAAAGTCTATTCGCGAGCCACGGACCTTGATGAAACATTAAAGTCTATTCCCACAGCCCGGACCGTGTGAAATATAAAGTCTACTCCACAGCCACTGGGAATATATAAAGATTAAAGTCTACCACACAGCCACGGACCGTGGTGAAAGATTAAAGTCTATCCCACAGCCTGGGACCGTGTGAAAGATAGAGTCTATTTCCCACAAGCCACGGACCATGTGAAAGAAAAAAGTCTATCCACCAGCACTGAGCCGTGAAAGATAGAGTTCTTTCACACAGGCACGGACCGTGTGGAAGATAAAGTCTACCCACAGCCACGGGGCAATGTTGAAAGATAAAGTCTTACCCCACGCCACGGTCCGTGTGGAAAGATAAAAGTCTACCCCACATCCACGGGCCTGTGAAACATAAAGTCTACCGCACAGCCACGGCCGTGTGAAGATAAAGTCTACACCACAGCCACGGACCGTGTGAAGGACACAAAGTCCTCCCACAGCCACGGACCGTGTGTGAAAGATAAAGTCTATCCGAAAGCCACGGACAGTGTGAAGACTAAGTCTACCCACAGCCACGGACCGTGTGAAAGATAAAGTCTATCCGAAAGCCACGGACCGTGTGAAAGATAAAGTCTATCCCACAGGCATGGACTGTGTGAAAGATAAAGTCTATCCCACAGGCATGGACTGTGTGAAAGATAAAGTCTATCCCACAACCACGGACCGTGTGAAAGATAAAGTCTATGCCACAGGCACAGACCATGTGAAAAAGTCTATCCCACAGTCACGGACCGTGTGAAAGATAAAGTCTATCCCACAGGCATGGGCTGTGTGAAAGATAAAGTCTATCCCACAGCCACGGACTGTGTGAAAAAGTCTATTCCACTGCCACGGACCGTGTGAAAGATAAAGTCTATCCCACAGGCACGGACCGTGTGAAAGATAAAGTCTATCCCACAGGCACAGACCATGTGAAAGATAAAGTCTATCCCACAGCCACGGACCGTGTGAAAGATAAAGTCTATCCCACAGGCACGGACCGTGTGAAAGATACAGTCTATCGCACAGCCACGGACCGTGTGAAAGATAAAGTCTACCCCGCTGCCACGGACCGTGTGAAAGATAAAGTCTACCCCACAGCAAGGGACCGTGTGAAAAATACAGTCTATTCCCACAGCCACTGACCATGTGCAAGATAGAGTGTATCCCACAGCCACGGACAGTGTGAAAGATAAAGTCAACCCCACGGCCACGGACCGTGAGTCAGATAAAGTCTACTCCACAGACACGGACCGTGTGAAGGATAAAGTCTATCAAACAGCCAAGGACCGTGTGAAAGATAAAGTTTACCCCACAGCCACGGACCGTGTGAAAGATAAAGTCTACCCCACAGCCACGGACCATGTGAAAGATAAAGTCTATCCCACAGGAACGGACCGTGTGAAAGAGAAAGTCTTTCCCACAGGCACGGACCGTGTGAAAAAGTCTATCCCTCAGGCATGGACCGTGTGAAACATAAAGTCTATCCCACAGGTACGGACCGTGTGAAAGATAAAGTCTACCGCAAAGCCACGGACCGTGTGAAAGATAAAGTCTATCCCACAGGCACGGACAGTGTGAAAGATAGAGTCTGTTCCCACAGCCATGGACCGTGTGAAAGATAAAGTCTATCCCACAGGCACGGACAGTGTGAATGATACAGTCAGTTCCCACAGCCATGGACCGTGTGAAAGATTAAGTCTACCCCACAGCTACGGACCGTGTGAAAGGTAAAGTCTACCCCACAGCCACGGACCGTGTGAAAGATAAAATCTATCCCACAGCCATATACCGTGTGAAAGATAAAGTCTACCTCACAGCCACGGACCATGTGAAAGATAAAGTCTACCCCACAGCCATGGACCGTGTGAAAGATAGAGTCTAATCCCACAGCCACGGACCATGTGAAAGTTAGAGGCTATTCCACAGCCACAGACCGTGTGAAAGATAGAGTCCATTCCACAGGCACGGACCATGTGAAAGATAAAGTCTATCCCACAGGCACGGGCCGTGTGAAAGATAAAGTCTACCCCACAGGCATGGACCATGTGAAAGATAAAGTCTACCCCACAGCCACAGACCGTGTGAAAGATAAAGTCTACCCTGCAGCCACGGGCCGTGTGAAAGACAAAGTCTATCCCATAGGCACGGACCGTGTGAAAGATAAAGTCTATCCTACAGGAACGGGCCATATGAAAGAAATGTCTACCCCAGAGCCACGGGCCGTGTGAAAGATAAAGTCTACCCCACAGGCACGGGCCGTGTGTAAGATAAAGTCTACCCCACTGCTACAGGCCGTGTGAAAGATAAAGTCTACCCCCTAGCCATGGACCGTGTGAAAGATAAAGTCTATCCCACAGCCACGGACCGTGTTAAAGATAAAGTCTACCCCCCAGCCACGGACCGTGTGAAAGATAAACACTACCCCACAGCCACGGACCATGTGAAAGATAAAGTCTACCCCACAGCCATGGACCGTGTGAAAGATAGAGTCTATCCCACAGCCACGGACCATGTAAACGATGAAGTCCATCCAACAGCCTCGGACCGTGTGAAACATAAAGTCTATTCCCACAGCCATGGACCGTGTGAAAGAAAAACTCTATTACCTAGCAAAGTACCGTGTGAAAGATAAAGTCGACCCCACAGCCACGGACCGTGTGAAAGATGAAATCTATCCCACAGGCACAGATCGTGTGAAAGATAAAGTCTATTCCACAGCAACGGACCATGTGAAAAAGTCTATCCCACAGCCACGGACCGTGTGAAACATAAAGTCTATCCCACAGGCACGGACCGTGTGAAAGATAAAGTCTATCCCACAGGCACGGACCATGTGAAAAAGTCTATCCCTCAGGCGTGGACCGTGTGAAAGATAAAGTCTATCCCACAGGCACGGACCGTGTGAAAGATAAAGTCTACCCCACAGCCACGGACAGTGTGAACGATAAGGTCTATCCCACAGGCACGGACAGTTTGAAAGATAGAGTCTGTTCCCACAGCCATGGACCGTGTGAAAGATAAAGTCTACCCCACAGCCACTGACCTTGTGAAAGATAAAATCTATCCCAAAGACAAATACCGTGTGAAAGATAAAATCTATCCCAAAGCCACATACCGTGTGAAAGATACAGTCTACCCCACAGCCACAGACCATGTGAAATATAAAGTCTAACCCACAGCCATGGTCCGTGTGAAAGATAGAGTCTAATCCCACAGCCACGAACCATGTGAAAGATAGAGTCTATCCCACAGCCACGGACCGTGTGAAAGATAGAGTCTATCCCACAGGCACGGAATATGTGAAAGATAAAGTCTATCCCACAGGCACGGACCGTGTGAAAGATAAAGTCTATCCCACAGGCTCGGACCGTGTGAAAGATAAAGTCTGCCCCAGAGCCATGGGCCGTGTGAAAGATAAAGTCTACCCCCAGCCACGGGCCGTGTGAAAGACAAAGACTATCCCATAGGCACGGACCGTGTGCAACATAAAGTCTATCCCACAGGAACGGGCCGTATGAAAGATAAAGTCTACCCCACAGCCATGTGCCGTGTGAACGATAAAGTCTACCCCATGGGCACGGGCCGTGTGAAAGATAAAGTCTACCCCACTGCCACGGGCCGTGTGAAAGATAAAGTCTACCCCCGAGCCATGGACCGTGTGAAAGATAAAGTCAATCCCACATCCTCGGACCGTGTGAAAGATAAAATCTAGCCCACAGCCACATACGGTGTGAAAGATAAAGTCTACCCCACAGCCACGGACCATGTGAAAGATAAAGTCTATCAAACACCCCGGACCATGTGAAAGATAAAGGTTACCCCACAGCCACGGACCGTGTGAAAGATAAAGTCTACCCCACAGGCACGGGCCGAGTGAAAGATAAAGTCTATCCCACAGACACGGACTGTGTGAAAGATAAAGTCTGCCCCACGGCAGCGGACCGTGTGAAAGATGAAGTCTATCCCACAGGCAGGGACCGTGTGAAAGATGAAGTCTATACCACAGGCACGGACCGTGTGAAAAAGTCTATCCCACAGGCATGGACCATGTGAAAGGTAAAGTCTACCCCAAAGCCACGGACCGTGTGAAAGATAAAGTCTATCCCACAGCCACAGACCTTGTGAAAGATAAAGTCTATCCCACAGCCATGCACCGTGTGAAAGATAAAGTCTACCCGACAGCCACGGACCGTGTGAAAGATAAAGTCTACCCCACAGCCACGGACCGTGTGAAAGATAAAGTCTACCCCACAGCCACGGACCGTGTGAAAGGTAAAGTGTATCCCACAGCCACGGACCGTGTGGAAGATAAAGTCTATCCCACAGGCACGGACCGTGTGAAAGATACAGTCTATACCACAGCCACGGACCATGTGAAAGATAAAGTCTATCCCACAGGCACGGACCGTATGAAAGATAAAGTCTACCCCACAGCCACGGACAATGTGAAAGATAAATTCAATTCCCAGAGCCACGGACCTTGTGAAACATAAAGTCTATCCCCACAGCCACGGACCGTGTGAAAGATAAAGTCTACCCCACAGCCACGGACCGTGTGAAAGATAAAGTCTACTCCACATCCACGGACCATGTGAAACATAAAATCTATTCCCACAGCCATGGACCGTATGAAAGATAAAGTCTACCCCACTGCCACGGACCGTGTGAAAGATAAAGTCTATCCCACAGGCACGGACCGTGTGAAAAAGTCTATCACACAGCCACTTACCGTGTGAAAGATAAAGTCTATACCAGAGCCACGGATCATGTGAAAGATAAAGTCTGTCCCACAGGCACGGACCGTGTGAAAGATAAAGTCTACCCCACAGCCGCGAACTGTATGAAACATAAAGTCTACCACACAGCCACGGACCGTGTGAAAGGTAAAGTGTATCCCACAGCCATGGACCGTGTGAAAGATAAAGTCTATCCCACAGGCACGGACAATGTGAAAGATAAAGTCTATCCCACAGCCACGGACCGTGTGAAAAAGTCAATCCCACAGCCACGGACCATGTGAATGATAAAGTCTTTCCCACAGGCACGGACCGGGTGAATGATAGAGTCTATCCCACAGGCACGGACCATGTGAAAGATAAAGTCTATCCCACAGGCACGGACCGTGTGAAAGATAAAGTCTATCCCACAGCCACGGACCGGGTGAATGATAGAGTCTATCCCAAAGGCACGGACCATGTGAAAGATAAAGTCTATCCCACAGGCACGGACCGTGTGAAAGATAAAGTCTATCCCACAAGCACGGACCGTGTGAAAGACAAAGTCTGTCCTAGAGGCACGGACCATGTGAAAGATAAAGTTTACCCCACAGCCACGGACCGTGTGAAAGATAAAGACTACCCCACAGGCACGTACCGTTTGAAAGATAGTCTATCCCACAGCCACGGACCTTGTGAAAAAGTCTATCCCACAGGCACGGACCGTGTGAAAGACAAAATCTGTCCAGAGGCACGGACCATGTGAAAGATAAAGTTTACCCCACAGCCACAGACCGTGTCAAAGATAAAGTCTACCCCGCAGCCACGGGCCGAGTGAAAGAGAAAGTCTATCCCATAGGCACGGACCGTGTGAAAGATAAAGTCTATCCCACAAAAACGGGCCATATGAAAGATAAAGTCTACTCCACAGCCACGGGCCGTGTGAAAGATAAACTCTATCCAACAGGCATGGGCCGTGTGAAAGATAAAGTCTACCCCACAGCCACGGACCGTGTGAAAGATAAAGTGTACCTCGCAGCAACGGGCCGTGTGAAAGATAAAGTGTACCCCACAGCCAGGGACCGTGTGAAAGATACAGTCTATTTCCACAGCCACAGACCATGTGCAAGATAGAGTCTATCCCTCAGGCACGGACCGTGTGAAAGATAAAGTCTAACCCACAGCCACGGACAGTGTGAATGATAGAGTCTGTTCCCACAGCCACGGACCGTGTGAAAGATTGAGTCTACCCCACAGCCACGGACCATGTGAAAGATAAAGTCTATCCCACAGGAACGGACCGTGCGAAAGATAAAGTCTATTTCCAGAGCCACGGACCGTGTGAAACATAAAGTCTATTCCTACATCCACGGACCATGTGAAAGATAAAGTTTACTCACACAGCCACGGACCATGTGAAAGATAGAGTCTATTCCCACAGCCACGGACCGTGTGAAAGATAGGGGCTATCCCACAGCCACGGACCATGTGAAAGACAGAGTCTATCCCACAGGCACAGACTCTGTGAAAGATAAAGTCTATTCACACAGCCACGGACCGTGTGAAAGATAAAGTCTAACACACAGCCATGGACCGTGTGAAAGATAGAGTCTATTCCCACAGTGACAGACCATGTGCAAGATAAAGTCTATCCCTCAGGCACGGACCATGTGAAAGATAAAGTCTACCCCACAAGCACGGACCGTGTGAAAG
Source organism: Cervus canadensis (assembly GCF_019320065.1). Classification (NCBI taxonomy): domain Eukaryota; kingdom Metazoa; phylum Chordata; class Mammalia; order Artiodactyla; family Cervidae; genus Cervus; species Cervus canadensis. The sequence goes on along the minus strand of NC_057411.1, from coordinate 13,380,998 downwards.
ATGAAGTCTATTCCCAGAGCCACGGACAGTGTGAAATATAAAGTCTATTCCCACAGCCACGGACCGAGTGAAAGATAAAGTCTACTACCACAGCAACGGACCGTGTGAAAAATAAAGTCTACCCCACAGCCAAGGACCGTGTGACAGATAAAGTCTATGCCACAGCCATGGACCGTATGAAAGATAGAGTCTATTCCAACAGCCACGGACTGTGTGAAAGATAGAGGCTATCCCACAGCCATGGACCATGTAAAAGATAAAGTCTACCCCACAGCCACGGACCATGTGAAAGATAAAGTCTATCCCACAGCCACGGACCATGTGAAAGATAAAGTCTACCCCACAGCCACGGACCGTGTGAAAGATAAAGTCTATCCCACAGCCACGCAGCGTGTGAAAGCTAAAGTGTATCCCACAGGCACGGACCGTGTGAAAGATAAAGTCTATCCCACATGCCCGGACCGGTTGAAAGATAAACTCTATCCCACAGCCACGGACCGTGTGAAAAAATCAATCCCACAGCCACGGACCGTGTGAAAGATAAAGTCTACCCCACAGTCACGGACCGTGTGAAAGATAAAGTCTTTCCCACAGGCACGGACCGTGTGAAAGATAGAGTGTATACCCACAGCCACGGACCGTGTGAAAGATAAAGTCTATCCCACAGGCATGGACCGTGTGAAAGATGAAGTCTACCGACAGCCACGGACCGGTGAAAGATAAAGTCTATCCCACAGGCACGGACCGTGTGAAAGATAAAGTCTACCCCACTGTCACGGACCATGTGAAAGATAAAGTCTATTCGCAGAGCCACGGACCTTGTGAAACATAAAGTCTATTCCCTAAGCCACGGACCGTGTGAAAGATAAAGTCTACTCCCACAGCCACGGAATATATAAAGATAAAGTCTACCACACAGCCACGGACCGTGTGAAAGATAAAGTCTATCCCACAGCCATGGACCGTGTGAAAGATAGAGTCTATTCCCACAGCCACGGACCATGTGAAAGAAAAAGTCTATCCCACAGCCACTGACCGTGTGAAAGATAGAGTCTTTCACACAGGCACGGACCGTGTGAAAGATAAAGTCTACCCCACAGCCACGGGCAATGTGAAAGATAAAGTCTACCCCACAGCCACGTTCCGTGTGAAAGATAAAGTCTACCCCACATCCACGGGCCGTGTGAAACATAAAGTCTACCGCACAGCCACGGGCCGTGTGAAAGATAAAGTCTACACCACAGCCACGGACCGTGTGATGGACAAAGTCTACCCACAGCCACGGACCATGTGAAAGATAAAGTCTATCCGAAAGCCACGGAACGTGTGAAAGATAAAGTCTATCCCACAGGCACAGACCGTGTGAAAAAGTCTATCCCACAGCCACGGACCGTGTGAAAGATAAAGTCTATCCCACAGGCATGGGCTTTGTGAAAGATAAAGTCTATCCCACAGCCACGGACTGTGTGAAAAAGTCTATCCCACTGCCACGGACCGTGTGAAAGATAAAGTCTATCCCACAGGCACGGACCGTTTGAAAGATAAAGTCTATCTCACAGGCACGGACCTTGTGAAAGATAAAGTCTATCCCACAGGCACAGACCATGTGAAAGATAAAGTCTATCCCTCAGTCACGGACCGTGTGAAAGATTTATCTTTCACACGGTCCGTGCCTGTGGGGTAGACTTTATCTTTCACACGGTCCGTGCCTGTGGGATAGACTCTATCTTCCACATGGTCTTTCGCTGTGGGAATAGACTCTATCTTTCACACGGTCCATGGCTGTGGGTTAGACTTTATCTTTCACAGGGTCCGTGGCTGTGGGGTAGACTTTATCTTTCACACGGTCCATGCCTGTGGGACAAACTTTATTTTTCACACGGTCCATGCCTGTGGGATAGACGTTTTCACATGGTCCGTGGCTGTGGATAGACTTTATCTTTCACACGGTCCGTTCCTGTGGGTTAGACTTTAACTTTCACACGGTCCGTGGCTGTGGGATAGACTTTTTCACACGGTCCGTGACTGTGGGATAGACTTTATCTTTCACACTGTCCGTGTCTGTGGGATAGACTTTATTTTCACACGGTTCGGCTGTGGGCTGACTGGTATCTTACATGGTCCGTGGCTGTGGGATAGACTTTATGTTTGACACTGTCTGTGTCTGTGAGATAGACTTTATCTTTCACACGGTACGTGCCTGTGGGATAGACTTTATCTTTCACACGGTCTGTGTCTGTGGGATAGACTTTTTCACACGGTCCGTGCCTGTGGGATATACTTTATCTTTCACACAGTGGGATAGACTTTATCTTTCACACGGTCCGTGGCTGTGTGAATAGACTATATCTTTCACACGGCCCGTGGCTGTGGGATAGACTTTATCTTTCACACGGTGGTTGGCTGTGGGAATAGACTCTATCTTTCACTCGGTCCACACCTCTGGGATAGCATCTATCTTTCACACGGTCCGTGGCTGTGGGAATAGACTTTATCTTTCACACAGTCCATGCCTGTGGGATAGACTCTTTCACTCGGTCCACACCTCTGGGATAGCATCTATCTTTCACACGTCCGTGGCTGTGGGAATAGACTTTATCTTTCACACAGTCCATGCCTGTGGGATAGACTTTATCTTTCACATGGTCCGTGGCTGTGGGATAGCCTCTATCATTCACATGGTCCGTGGCTGTGGGATAGCCTCTATCTTTCACACGGTCCGTGGCTGTGTGGGTAGACTTTATCTTTCACAAGCTCCGTGGTTGTGGGATAGACTTTATCTTTCACACGGTCCGTGGCTGTGGGATAGACTTTATCTTTCACACGGTCCGTGGCTGTGGGATAGACTTTATCTTTCACACGGTCCGTGGCTGTGGGATAGACTTTAACTTTCACAAGCTCCGTGGCTGTGGGATAGACTTTATCTTTCACACGGTCCGTGGCTGTGGGATTAGACTTTATCTTTCACACGGTCCGTGCCTGTGGGATAGACTTTACCTTTCACATGATCCGAGGCTGTGGGATAGACTTTATCTTTCACACGGTCGTTAGATGTCGGAACACACTCTATCTTTCACACGGTCCGTGGCTGTGGGATAGACTCTATCTTTCACACGGTCCGTGGCTGTGTGGTAGACTTTATCTTTATATATGCCGTGGCTGTGGGAGTAGACTTTATCTTTCACACGGTCCGTGCCTGTGGGAATAGACTTTATGTTTCACAAGGTCCGTGGCTCTGCGAATAGACTTTATCTTTCACATGGTCCGTTACTGTGGGGTAGACTTTATCTTTCACACGGTCCGTGCCTGTGGGATAGACTTTATCTTTCACCTGTCCGTGGCTGTCAGTAGACTTCATCTTTCACACGGTCCGTGCCTGTGGGATACACTTTATCTTTCACACGGTCCGTGGCTGTGGGAATACACTCTATCTTTCACACGGTCCGTGCCTGTGGGATAGACTTTATCTTTCACACGGTCCGTGGCTGTGGGGTAGACTTTATCTTTCACACGGTCCGTGGCTGTGGGATAGACTTTATCTTTCACACGGTCCGTGGCTGTGGGGTAGAGTTTATGTTTCACACGGCCCGTGGCTATGGATTAGACTTTATCTTTCACATGGTCCGTGGCTGTGGGGTAGACTATATCTTTCACACGGTCCGTTCCTGTGGGAAAGACTCTATCTTTCACATGGTCTGTGGCTGTGGGATAGACTTTTTCTTTCAAACGGTCCGTGGCTGTGGGAATAGACTCTATCTTTCACACGGTCCATGGCTGTGGGATAGACTTTATGTTTCACAGGGTCCGTGGCTGTGGCGTAGACATTATCTTTCATACGGTCCGTGGCTGTGGGAGTAGACTTTATCTTTCACACGGTCCGTGGCTGTGGGATAGACTTTTTCACACGGTCCGTGGCTGTGGGATAGACTATATCTTTCACAGGGTCCATGCCTGTGGGATAGACTTTATCTTTCACACGGTCCGTGCCTGTGGGATAGACTTTTTCACACGGTCCGTGCCTGTGGGACATACTTTATCTTTCACACAATCCGTGCCTGTGTGATAGACTTTATCTTTCACACGGTCCGTGCCTGTGGGATAACTTTTTCACACGGTCCGTGCCTGTGGGATATACTTTATCTTTCACACAGTCCGTGCCTGTGGGATAGACTTTATCTTTCACACGGTCCGTGGCTGTGGGATAGACTTTATCTTTCACACGGTGGTTGGCTGTGGGAATAGACTCTATCTTTAACACTGTCCGTGACTGTGGGATAGACTTTATCTTTCACACGGTCCGTGGCTGTGGGGTAGACTTCATCTTTCACACGGTCCGTGGCTGTGGGATAGACTTTATCTTTCACACGGTCCGTGGCTGTGGGGAAGACTTTATCTTTCACACGGTCCGCGGCTGTGGGTTAGACTTTATATTTCACACGCTCCGTGGCTCTGGGATATACTTTATCTTTCACACGGTCCGTGGCTCTGAGATAGACTTTATCTTTCACACGGTCCGTGCCTGTGGGATAGACTTCATCTTTCACACGGTCCGTGGCTATGGGATAGACTCTATCTTTCACATGATCCTTGCCTGTGGGATAGACTCTATCTTTCGCATGGTCCGTAGCTGTGTGATAGCCTCTATCTTTCACACGGTCCGTGGCTGTGGGAATAGACTTTATGTTTCACACAGTCCGTTGCTGTGGGAATAGCCTGTATCTTTCACACGGTCCGTGCCTGTGGGGTAGCTTTATCTTTCACACGGTCCGTGGCTGTCGGATAGACTTTATCTTTCACACGGTCCGTGGCAGTGGGATAGACTTTATCTTTCACACGGTCCGTGGCTAGTGGAGTAGACTTTATCTTTCACACGGTCCATGGCTGTGGGAGTAGACTTTACGTTTCACACAGTCCGTTGCTGTGGGAATAGCCTGTATCTTTCACACGGTCCGTGCCTGTGGGGTAGACTTTATCTTTCACACTGTCCGTGGCTGTCGGATAGACTTTATCTTTCACACGGTCCGTGGCTCTGGGATAGACTTTATCTTTCACACGGTCCGTGGCTGTGGGATAGACTTTGTCTTTCACACAGTCCGTGGCTTTGGGGTAGACTTTGTCTTTCACATGGTCCATGCCTGTGAGATAGGCTTTTTCACACGGTCCGGGGCTGTGGGATAGACTTTATCTTTCACACAGTCCGTGCCTGTGGGATAGACTTTATCTTTCACACGGTCCGTGGCTGTGGGATTGATTTTTTCACACGGTCCGTGGCTGTGGGATAGAGTTTATCTTTCACCCAGTCCGTGCCTGTGGGGTAGACTCTATCTGTCACACGGTCCGTGGCTGTGGGGTAGACGTTATCTTTCACACGGTCCATGGCTCTGTGGTAGACTTTATCTTTCACACGGTCCATACCTATGGGATAGACTTTATCTTTCACACGGCCCGTGCCTGTGGGAATAGACTTTATCTTTCACAAGGTCCGTGGCTGTGGGATAGACTTTATCTTTCACACGGTCTGTGCCTGTGGGAATAGACTTTATCTTTCACACGGTCCGTGGCTGTGGGATAGACTTTTTCACATGGTCCGTGGCTGTGGGATAGACTTTATCTTTCACACGGTCCGTGGCTGTGGGATAGACTTTATCTTTCACACGTTCCGTGCCTGTGGGATAGAATTTATCTTTCACACGGTCCGTGGCTGTGGGATAGAGTTTTTTGTTTCACACGGTCCATGGCTGTGGGAATAGACTCTATCTTTCACACGGTCCGTGGCTGTGGGAAAGACTTTATATTTCGCCCGGTCCGTGGCTGTGTGGTAGACTTTATCTTTCATACAGTCCGTGGCTGTGGGGTAGACTTTATCTTTCACATCGTCCGTGGCTCTGGTATAGACTTTATCTTTTACACGGTAAGTGGCTGTGTGATAGACTTTTTCACACGGTCCGGGCCTGTGGGATAGACTTTATCTTTCACACGGTCCGTGCCTGTGGGATAGACTTTGTCTTTCACACGGCCCGTGGCTGCGGGGTAGACGTTATCTTTCACACGGCCCATGGCTGTGGGGTTGACATTATCTTTCACACGGTCCGTGCCTGTGGGGTAGACTTTATCTTTCACACGGTCCACGCCTGAGAGATAGACTTTTTCACACGGTCCTTGCCTGTGGGATAGACTTTATCTTTCACTAGGTTCGTGCCTGTGGGATAGACTTTATGTTTCACACGGTCCGTGGCTGTGGGATAGACTTTTTCACATGGACCGTTGCTGTGGAACAGAGTTTATCTTTCACACGGTCCGTGCCTGTGGGATAGATTTTATCTTTCACACGGTCCGTGGCTGTGGGGTAGACTTTATCTTTCACACGGTACGTTGCTAGGTAATAGAGTTTTTCTTTCACACGGTCCATGGCTGTGGGAATAGACTTTATGTTTCACACGGTCTGAGGCTGTGGGATAGACTTCATCGTTTACATGGTCCGTGGCTGTGGGATAGACTCTATCTTTCACTCGGTCCATGGCTGTGGGGTAGACTTTATCTTTCACATGGTCTGTGGCTGTGGGGTAGTGTTTATCTTTCACACGGTCCGTGGCTGGGGGGTAGACTTTATCTTTCACACGGTCCGTGGCTGTGGGATAGACTTTATCTTTCACACGGTCCATGGCTAGGGGGTAGACTTTATCTTTCACACGGCCTGTAGCAGTGGGGTAGACTTTATCTTTCACACGGCCCGTGGTTCTGGGGTAGACATTTCTTTCATATGGCCCGTTCCTGTAGGATAGACTTTATCTTTCACACTGTCCGTGCCTATGGGATTGACTTTGTCTTTCACATGGCCCGTGGCTATAGGGTAGACTTTATCTTTCACACGCCCCGTGGCTGTGGGGTAGATTTATCTTTCACATTGTCCGTGCCTGTGGGATGGACTCTATCTTTCACACGGTCCGTGGCTGTGGGATAGACTCTAACTTTCACATGGTCCGTGGCTGTGGGATTAGACCTCTATCTTTCACAGCGGTCATGCTGTGGGGTAGACTTTATCTTTCACATGGTCGTGGCTGTGGGGTAGATTTATCTTTCACGACGGGTATGTGGCTGTGGGATAGATTTTATCTTTCAACGGTCCGTGGTGTGGGGTAGACTTTATCTTTCACACGGTCCGTGGCTGTGGGAACCGACTCTATCTTTCACACTGTCCGTGCCTGTGGGTTAGACTTTATCTTTCACATAGTCCATGGCTGTGGGGTAGACTTTATCTTTCACACGGCCCGTGGCTGTGGATTAAACTTTATCTTTCACACGGTCCGTGGCTGAGGGATAGACTTTTTCACACGGTCCGTGCCTGTGGGATAGACTTTACCTTTCACACGGTCCATGGCTGTGGGATAGACTTTATGTTTCACACGGTCCCTGGCTGTCGGATAGACTTTTTCACACGGTCCGTTGCTGTGGAATAGACTTTATCTTTCACACGGTCCATTGCTTTGGGATAGACTTTGTCTTTCACACGGTCAGTGCCTGTCGGATAGACTTTATCTTTCACATGGTCCGTGACTGTGGGATAGACTTTATCTTTCACACGGTCCGTTGCTGTGGGAATAGACTTTATCTTTCACGTGGTCTGTGCCTGTGAGATAGACTTTATCTTTCACGTGGTCCGTGGCTGTGGGGTAGTCTTTATCTTTCACACGGTCCGTGCCTGTGGGATAGACTTTTTCACTCGGTCCGTGGCTGTGGGGTAGACTTTATCTTTCACATGGTCCGTGTCTGTGGGAGTAGCCTTTATCTTTCACACGTTCCGTGGCTGTGGGAATAGACTTTATGGTTCACAAGGTCCGTGGCTCTGGGAATTGAATTTATCTTTCACATTGTCCGTGGCTGTGGGATATACTTTATCTTTCATACGGTCCGTGCCTGTGGGATAGACTTTATCTTTCACATGGTCCGGGGCTGTGGTATAGACTTTATCTTTCACACGGTCCGTGGCTGTGGGATAGACTTTATCTTTCACATGGTCCGTGCCTGTGGGATAGACTTTTTCACACGGTCCTTGGCTGTGGGATAGACTTTATCTTTCACATGGTCTGTGGCTGTGGGAGTAGTCTTTATGTTTCACACGGTCCGTGGCTGTGGGAATAGACTTTATGTTTCACAAGGTCCGTGACTCTGGGAATATAATTTATCTTTCACATGGTCCGTGGCTGTGCGATAGACTGTATCTTTCACACGGTCCGTGCCTGTGGGATAGACTTCATCTTTCACACGGTCCGTGGCTGTGGGGTATACTTTATCTTTCACACAGTCCGTGCCTGTGGGATTGACTTTATCTTTCACTCGGTCCGTGCCTGTGGGATAGACTTTTTCCCACGGTCCGTGCCTGTGGGTTAGACTCTATCTTTCACACGGACCGTGGCTGTGGGATAGACCCTATCTTTCACATGGTCCGTGGTTGTGGGAATAGACTCTATCTTTCACACGATCCGTGGCTGTGGGGTAGACTTTATCTTTCACATGGTCCATGGCTGTGGGGTAGACTTTATCTTTCACACGGTATGTGGGTGTGGGATAGATTTTATCTTTCACACGATCCGTTGCTGTGGGATAGACTTTATCTTTCACACGGTCCATGGCTGGGGGGTAGACTTTATCTTTCACATGGCCTTTTGTTGTGGGGTAGACTTTATCTTTCACACGGCCCGTGGCTGTGGGGTAGACTTTATCTTTCACACGGCCCGTTCCTATGGGGTAGACTTTATCTTTCACACGGTCCGTGCCTCTGGGGTAGACATTGTCTTTCACACGGTCCGTGGATGTGGGGTAGACTTTATCTTTCACACGGTCTGTGGCTGTGGGGTATACTTTATCTTTCACACGGCCCGTGGCTGCGGAGTAGAGTTTATCTTTCACACGGCCCGTGGCTGTGGATTAGACTTTATCTTTCACATGGTCCATGTCTGTGGGATAGACTTTTTCACACGGTCCGTGCCTGTGGGATAGACTTTATCTTTAACACGGTCCGTGCCTGTGGGATAGACTTCATCTTTCACACGGTCCGTTGCTGTGGGGCAGACTTTATCTTTCACACGGTCCGTGCCTGTGGGATAGACTTTTTCACTCGGTCCGTGGCTGTGGGGTAGACTTTATCTTTCACATGGTCCGTGGCTGTGGGAGTAGTCTTTATCTTTCACACGGTCCGTGGCTGTGGGAATAGACTTTATGTTTCACAAGGTCCGTGGCTCTGGGAATTGAATTTATCTTTCACATTGTTCGTGGCTGTGGGGGATACTTTATCTTTCATACGGTCCGTGCCTGTGCGATAGACTTTATCTTTCACATAGTCCGGGGCTGTGGTATAGACTTTATCTTTCACACGGTCCGTGGCTGTGGGATAGTCTTTATCTTTCACATGGTTCGTGCCTGTGGGATAGACTTTTTCACACGGTCCTTGGCTGTGGGGTAGACTTTATCTTTCACATGGGCTGTGGCTGTGGGAGTAGTCTTTATGTTTCACACGGTCCGTGGCTGTGGGAATAGACTTTATGTTTCACAAGGTCCGTGACTCTGGGAATATAATTTATCTTTCACATGGTCCGTGGCTGTGCGATAGACTGTATCTTTCACACGGTCCGTGGCTGGGGATAGATTTTATCTTTCACACGGTCCGTGCCTCTAGGACAGACTTTATCATTCACACGGTCCGTGCCTGTGGGGTAGACTTTATCCTTCACACGGCCCGTGCCTTTGGTGTAGACTTTATCTTTCACTCGGCCCTTGGCTGTGCGGTAGACTTTATCTTTCACATGGTCCGTGGCTCTGGGAATAGAGTTTATCTTTCACACGGTCCGTGGCTGTGGGATGGACTCTATCTTTCACACGGTCCGTGCCTGTGGGATAGACTCTATCTTTCACACGATCAGTGAATGAGGGAATAGACTTTATCTCTAACACGGTCCATGCCTGTGGGATAGACTATCTTTCACATGGTCCGTGGCTGTGGGATAGCCTCTATCTTTCACACAGTCAGTGGCTGTGGCAATAGACTCTATGTCTAACACGGCCCATGCCTGTGGGATAGACTCTATCTTTCACATGGTCCGTGGCTGTGGGATAGCCTTATCTTTCACACAGTCCGTGGCTGTGGGAATAGACTCTATCTTTCACACGGTCCATGGCTGTGGGATAGACTTTATCTTTCACACGGTCAATGGCTGTGGGATAGACTTTATCTTTCACACAGTCCGTGGCTGTGAGGTAGACTTTATTTGTCACACGGTCCGTGGCTGTGGTACTCGACTTTATCTTTCACACGTTCCGTGGCTGTGGGAATAGACTTTATGTTTCACACGGTCTGTGGCTCTGGGAATAGACTTTATCTTTCACACGGTCCGTGCCTGTGGGGTAGACTTTATCTTTCACACGGTACGTGCCTGTGGGATAGACTCTATCTTGCACATTGTCTGTCGCTGTGGGAATAGACTCTATCTTTCACACGGTCCATGGCTGTGGGTTAGACTTTATCTTTCACACGGTCCGTGGCTGTGGGGTAGACTTTATCTTTCACACGGTCCATGCCTGTGGGACAGACTTTATCTTTCACACGGTCCATGCCTGTGGGATAGATTTTTTCACACGGTCCGTGGCTGTGGATAGACTTTATCTTTCACACGGTCCGTTCCTGTGGGTTAGACTTTTTCTTTCACACCTTCCGTGGCTGTGGGATAGACTATTTCACACGGTCCGTGACTGTGGGATAGACTTTATCTTTGACACTGTCTGTGTCTGTGGGATAGACTTTATCTTTCACACGGTATGTGCCTGTGAGATAGACACTATCTTTCACACGGTCCGTGGCTGTGGGATAGACTCTATCTTTCACACGGTCCATGGCTGTGTGATAGACTCTATCTTTCACACAGTCCGTGCCTGAGGGATAGACTTTATCTTTCACACGGCTCGTGCCTGTGGGATAGAGTTTATCTTTCACATGGTCCGTGGCTGTGGGATAGACTTTATCTTTCACACGGTCCGTGGCTTTGCGGTAGACTTTATCTTTCACACGGTCCGTACCTGTGGGATAGACTTTATGTTTCACACGGTCCATGCCTGAGGGATAGACTTTTTCACACGGTCCGTGCCTGTGGGAAAGACTTTCTCTTTCACACGGTCCGTGCCTGTGGGATAGACTTTATATTTCACATGGTCCGTGGCTGTGGGATAGACTTTATCTTTCACGCGGTCGATGCCTGTGGGATAGACTTTATTTTTCACATGGTCCGTGGCTGTGGGATAGGCTTTATCTTTCACATGGTCCGTGGCTGTGGAAATAAACTTTATCTTTCACATGGTTTGTGCCTGTGGGATAGACTTTATCTTTCACATGGTCCGTGGCAGTGGAGTAGACTTTATCTTTCACACGGTCCATTCCTGTGGGATAGACTTTTTCACACGGTCCGTGGCTGTGGGGTAGACTGTATCTTTCACATGGTCCGTGGCTGTGGGAGTAGTCTTTATCTCTCACACGGTCCGTGGCTGTGGGAATAGACTTTATGTTTCACAAGGTCCGTGGCTCTGGGAATAGAATTTATCTTTCACATGGTCCGTGGCTGTGGTATAGACTGTATCTTTCACATGGTACGTGGCTGCGGGAGTAGTCTTTATCTCTCATACGGTCCGTGCCTGTGGGATAGACTGTATCTTTCACACTGTCCGTGCCTGTGGGATAGACTTTATGTTTCACATGGTCCGTGGCTGTGCGATAGAGTTTTTCACAGGGTCCGTGCCTGTGGGATAGACTTTATCTTTCACATGGTCCGTGGTTGTGGGATAGACTTTATCTTTCACACGGTCCGTGCCTGTGGGATAGACTTTATCTTTCGCATGATCCGTGCCTGTGGGATAGACTTTATCTTTCACACGGTCCGTGGTTTTGGGATAGACTTTATCTTTCACAAGGTATGTGCCTGTGGGATAGACTTTATCTTTCACACGGTCCGTGCCTCTAGGACAGACTTTACCTTTCACACGTCCGTGGTTGTGGGATAGACTTTATCTTTCACACGGTCCGTGGCTGTGGGAATAGACTCTATCTTTCAACGGTCCGTGCCTGTGGGATAGACTTTATCTTTCACACGGTCCGTGGCTGTGGGAATAGACTTTATGTTTCACAAGGTCCGTGGCTCTGCGAATAGACTTTATCTTTCACATGGTCCGTGACTGTTGGGTAGACTTTATCTTTCACACGGTCCGTGCCTGTCGGATAGACTTTATCTTTCACCGGTCCATGGCTGTCGGTAGACTTCATCTTTTCACACGGTCCGTGCCTGTGGGATAGACTTTATCTTTCACACGGTCCGTGGCTGTGGGAATACACTCTATCTTTCACACGGTCCGTGCCTGTGGGATAGACTTTATCTTTCACACGGTCCGTGACTGTGTGGTAGACTTTATCTTTCACACGGTCCGTGGCTGTGGGAAGACTTTATCTTTCACACGGTCGTTGCTGTGGGGTAGAGTTTATGTTTCACACGGCCCATGGCTGTGGATTAGACTTTATCTTTCACATGGTTCGTGGCTGTGGGGTAGACTATATCTTTCACACGGTCCGTGCCTGTGGGAAAGACTCTATCTTTCACATTGTCTGTGGCTCTGGGATAGACTTTTTCTTTCAAACAGTCCGTGGCTGTGGGAATAGACTCTATCTTTCACACGGTCCATGGCTGTGGGATAGACTTTATCTTTCACACGGTCCGTGCCTGTGGGATAGACTTTATCTTTCACACGGTCCGTGGCTGTGGGATAGACTTTATCTTTCACATGGTCCGTGGCTGTGGGATAGACTTTATCTTTCACACGGCCCGTGGGTGTGAAGTGGACTTTATCTTCAACATGGTCCGTGGCTGTGCGGTAGACTTTGTCTTTCACACGGTCCGTGGCTGTGGGGTAGACTTTATCTTTCACATGGTCCGAGGCTGTGGGAATAGACTTTATTTTTCACACGGTCCGTGGCTGTGGGAATACACTTTATGTTTCACACCATCCGTGGCTGTGGGAATAGACTCTATCTTTCACACGGTCCATGGCTGTCGGATAGACTTTATCTTTCACACGCTCCGTGGCTCTGGGATACACTTTATCTTTCACACGATCCGTGGCTGTTGGAGTTGGCTTTTATCTTTCAGCACGGTCCGTGCCTGTGGGATTAGACTTTTTACTTTCACACTGTCCGTCGGCTCTGGGGTTAGACTTAATCTTCACACGGTCCATGCCATGTGGGATAGACTTATCTTCACACAGTCCGTGCCTGTGGGATAGACTTTTTCACACGGTCCGTGGCTGTGGGATAGACTTTATCTTTCACACGGTCTGTGCCTGTGGGAATAGACTTTATCTTTCACACGGTCCGTGGCTGTGGGATATACTTTTTCACACGGTCCGTGGCTGTGGGGTAGACTTTATCTTTCACATGGTCCATGGCTGTGTGGTAGACTTTATCTTTCACACGGTATGTGGGTGTGGGATAGATTTTGTCTTTCATACGGTCCGTTGCTGTGGGATAGACTTTATCTTTCACACGGTCCATGGCTGGGGGGTAGACTTTATCTTTCACATGGCCTTTGGTTGTGGGGTAGACTTTATCTTTCACACGGCCCGTGCATGTGGGATAGCGTTTATCTTTCACACGGTCCGTGGCTGTGGGGTATACTTTATCTTTCACACAGTCCGTGCCTGTGGAATTGACTTTATCTTTCACACGGTCCGTGCCTGTGGGATAGACTTTTTCCCACGGTCCGTGCCTGTGGGTTAGACTCTATCTTTCACACGATCCGTGGCTGTGGGGTAGACTTTATTTTTCACATGGTCCATGGCTGTGGGGTAGACTTTATCTTTCACACGGTATGTGGGTGTGGGATAGATTTTATCTTTCACACGGTCCGTTGCTATGGGATAGACTTTATCTTTCACATGGTCCATGGATGGGGGGTAGACTTTATCTTTCACATGGCCTTTGGTGGTGGGGTAGACTTTATCTTTCACACGGCCCGTGCCTGTGGGATACACTTTTTCTTTCACACGGTCCCTGGCTGTGGTGTAGACTTTATCTTTCACATGGCCTTTGGCTGAGGGAAAGACTTTATCTTTCACACGGCCCGTGTCTGTGGGATAGACTTTTTCTTTCACACGGCCCGTGGCTGTGGGATAGACTCTATCTTTCACATGGTCCGTGGTTGTGGGAATAGACTCTATCTTTCACTCGGTCCACACCTCTGGGATAGCATCTATCTTTCAAACGGTCCGTGGCTGTGGGAATAGACTTTATCTTTCACACAGTCCATGCCTGTGGGATAGACTCTATCTTTCACTCGGTCCACACCTCTGGGATAGCATCTGTTTTTCACACGGTCCGTGGCTGTGGGAATAGACTTTATCTTTCACACTGTCCATGCCTGTGGGATAGACTCTATCTTTCACATGGTCCGTGGCTGTGGGATAGCCTCTATCTTTCACATGGTCCGTGGCTGTGGGATAGCCTCTATCTTTCACACGGTCCGTGGCTGTGGGGTAGACTTTAACTTTCACCACAGCCACGGACCGTGTGAAAGACAAAGTCTATCCAACAGCCACGGACCGTGTGAAAGATAAAGTCTACCCCACAGCCACGGACCGTGTGAAAGATAAAGTCTATCACACAGCCACGGACCGTGTGAAAAGTAAAGTGTATCCCACAGCCACGGACCGTGTGAAAGATAAAGTCTATCCCACAGCCACGGACCGTGTGAAAAAGCCAATCCCACAGCCACGGACCGTGTGAAAGATAAAGTCTACTCCACATCCACGGACCATGTGAAACATAAAATCTATTCCCCCAGCCACGGACCGTATGAAAGATAAAGTCTACCCCACAACCACGGACCGTGTGAAAGATAAAGTCTATGCCACAGGCACGTACCGTGTGAAAAAGTCTATCACACAGCCACTTACCGTGTGAAAGATAAAGTGTATAACAGAGCCACGGACCATGTGAAAGATAAAGTCTATCCCACAGGCACGGACCGTGTGAAAGATAAAGTCTACCCCACAGCCACGGACTGTATGAAAGATAAAGTCTACCATACAGCCTCGGACCGTGTGAAAGATAAAGTCTATCCCACAGGCACGGACCGTGTGAAAGATAGAGTCTATCACACAGCCATGGACCGTGTGAATGATAGAGACTCTCCCACAGCCACGGACCGTGTGAAAGATAGTGTCTATCCCACAACCACGGACCGTGTGAAAGATAGAGTCTACCCCACAGCCACGGACCGTGTGAAAGATAGAGTCTAACCAACAGCCATGGACCGTGTGAAAGATAGAGTCTAATCTCACAGCCACGGACCATGTGAAAGTTAGAGTCTATTCCACAGCAACGGACCGTGTGAAAGATAGAGTCCATCCCACAGGCACGGACCATGTGAAAGATAAATTCTATCCCACAGGCACGGACCGTGTGAAAGATAAAGTCTACCCCACAGGCATGGACCATGTGAATGATAAAATCTACCCTGCAGCCACGAGCCGTGTGAAAGATGAAGTCTATACCACAGCCACGACCATGTGAAAGATAAAGTCTATCCCACAGGCACAGACCGTGTGAAAGGTAAAGTCTACCCCACAGACATGGACCATGTGAAAGATAAAGTCTATTCCCAGAGCCACGGACCTTGTGAAACATAAAGTCTATTCCCACAGCCACGGACCGTATGAAAGATAAAGTCTACTCCCACAGGCAAGGACCGTGTGAAAGATAAAGTCTACCCCACAGACATGGACCGTGTGAAAGATAAAGTCTATCCCACAGCGAGGGACCGTGTGAAAGATAAAGTCTATCCCACAGGCACGGACCGTGTGAAAGATATAGTCTATTCCCACAGCCACGGACCGTGTGAAAGATAAAGTCTATCCCACAGCCACGGACCATGTGAAAGATACAGTCTATCTCACAGGCACGTACCGTGTGAAAGATAAAGTTTATCCCACAGACACAGACAGTGTGAAATATAAAGTCTATCCCACAGTCACGGACCATGTGAAAAAGTCTATCCCACAGCCACGGACCGTGTGAAAGATAGAGTCTATCCCACAGCCACGGACCGTGTGAAAGATAGTGTCTATCCCACAACCACGGACCGTGTGAAAGATAGAGTCTACCCCACAGCCACGGACCGTGTGAAAGATAGAGTCTAACCCACAGCCATGGACCGTGTGAAAGATAGAGTCTAATCTCACAGCCACGGACCATGTGAAAGTTAGAGTCTATTCCACAGTCACGGACCGTGTGAAAGATAGAGTCCATCCCACAGGCACGGACCATGTGAAAGATAAATTCTATCCCACAGGCACGGACCGTGTGAAAGATAAAGTCTACCCCACAGGCATGGACCATGTGAAAGATAAAGTCTACCCTGCAGCCACGAGCCGTGTGAAAGATGAAGTCTATACCACAGCCAAGGACCATGTGAAAGATAAAGTCTATCCCACAGGCACAGACCGTGTGAAAGGTAAAGTCTACCCCACAGACATGGACCATGTGAAAGATAAAGTCTATTCCCAGAGCCACGGACCTTGTGAAACATAAAGTCTATTCCCACAGCCAAGGACCGTATGAAAGATAAAGTCTACTCCCACAGGCAAGGACCGTGTGAAAGATAAACTTTACCCCACAGACATGGACCGTGTGAAACATAAAGTCTATCTCACAGTGAGGGACCGTGTGAAAGATAAAGTCTATCCCACAGGCACGGACAGTGTGAAAGATATAGTCTATTCCCACAGCCACGGACCGTGTGAAAGATAAAGTCTATCCCACAGCCACGGACCATGTGAAAGATACAGTCTATCTCACAGGCACGTACCGTGTGAAAGATAAAGTTTATCCCACAGACACAGACAGTGTGAAAGATAAAGTCTATCCCACAGTCACGGACCGTGTGAAAAAGTCTATCCCACAGCCACGGACCGTGTGAAAGAAAAAGTCTAACCCTCAGGAACGGACCGTGTGAAAGATAAAGTCTATTCACAGCCACGGACCGTGTGAAAAAATCTATCCCACAGGCATGGACCGTGTGAAAGATAAAGTCTGTCCCACAGGCATGGACCGTGTGAAAGATAAAGTCTACCCCACAGCCACGGACCGTGTGAAAGATAAAGTCTAACCCACAGCCATGGACGGTGTGAAAGATAGAGTCTATTCCCACAGCGACAGACAATGTGCAAGATAGAGTCTATCTCACAGGCACGGACCGTGTGAAAGATAAAGTCTACCTCACAGGCACGGACCGTGTGAAAGATAAAGTCTATTCCCAGAGCCACGGACCGTGTGAAACATAAAGTCTATTCCCACAGCAACGGAACGTGTGAAAGATAAAGTCTAGTACCACAGCCACGGTCCGTGTGACAAATAATGTCTACCTCACAGCCACGGACTGTGTGAAAGATAAAGTCTATCCCACAGCCATGGACCGTGTGAAAGATAAAGTCTATCCCACAGCCATGGACCGTGTGAAAGATAGAGTCTATTCCCACAGCCACGGACTGTGTGAAAGATAAGGCTATCCCACAGCCACGGACCATGTGAAAGATAGAGTCTATCCCACAGGCATGGGCCGTGTTAGACATAGAGTCTATTGCCACAGCCACTGACTGTGTGAAAGATAGAGGCTATCCCACAGCCACGGACCATGTGAAAGATAGTCTATCCCACAGGCATGGACCGTGTTAGAGATAAAGTCTATTCCCTCATCCACGGATCGTGTGAAAGATAGAGTCTATCCCACAGGCATGGACCGTGTGAAAGATAGAGTCCATCCCACAGCCACGGACCGTGTGAAAGATAAACTCTATTCTCAGAGCCACGGACCATGCGAAAGATAAAGTCTACCGCACAGCCAAGGGCCGAGTGAAAGATAAAGTCTACACCAAAGGCACGGGCCGTGTGAAGGATAAAGTCTACCCCACAGACACAGACCGTGTGAAAGATAGAGTCTATCAAACAGCCACGGACCATGTGAAAGATAAAGTCTACCCCATAGCCACGGACCGTGTGAAAGATAAAGACTATCCCAAAGGCACGGACCATGTGAAAAATAAAGTCTATCCCACAGGCACGGATCGTGTGAAAGATAAAGTCTATCTCACAGCCACGGACCGTGTGAAAGATAAAGTCTATCCCACAGGCATGGACCGTGTGAAAAAGTCTATCCCACAGCCACGGACCATGTGAAAGATAAAGTCTATCCCACAGGCATGGACCGTGTGAAAGATAAAGTATATCCCACAGCCACGGACTGTGTGAAAAAGTCTATCCCACTGCCACGGACCGTGTGAAAGATAAAGTCTATCCCACAGGCGCGGACCGCGTGAAAGATAAAGTCTATCCCACAGCCACGGACCGTGTGAAAGATAAAGTCTATCCCACAGGCACAGACCATGTGAAAGATAAAGTCTATCCCACAGCCACGGACCGTGTGAAAGATAAAGTCTATCCCACAGGAACGGACCGTGGGAAAGATACAGTCTATCGCACAGCCACGGACCGTGTGATAGATAAAGTCTACCTCGCAGCCACGGACCGTGTTAAAGATAAAGTCTACCCCACAGCCAGGGACCGTGTGAAAAATACAGTCTATTCCCACAGCCACTGACCATGTGCAAGATAGAGTCTATCCCACAGCCACGGACAGTGTGAAAGATAAAGTCAACCCCACAGCCACGGACCGTGTTCAGATAAAGTCTACTCCACAGACATGGACCGTGTGAAGGATAAAGTCTATCAAACAGCCAAGGACCGTGTGAAAGATAAAGTTTACCCCACAGCCACGGACCGTGTGAAAGATAAAGTCTACACCACAGCCACGGAATGTGTGAAAGATAAAGTCTATCCCACAGGCACGGGCCGTGTGAAAAAGTCTATCCCACAGGCACGGACCGTGTGAATGATAAAGTCTGTCCTAGAGGCACGGATCGTGTGAAAGATAAAATCTATCCCCAGCCACGGACCGTGTGAAAGATACAGTCTATCGCACAGCCACGGACCATGTGAAAGATAAATTATATTCACAGAGTCACGGACCTTGTGAAACATAAAGTCTATTCCCACAGCCACGGACCGTGTGAAACATAAAGACTACTCCCACAGCCACAGAACATGTGAAAGATAAAGTCTACCCCACAGCCAAGGACCGTGTGAAAAAGTCTATCCCACAGGCACGGACCGTGTGAAAGATAAAGTCTATCCCACAGCCACGGACCATGTGAAAGATAAAGTCTATACCACAGCCCCGGACCATGTGAAAGATAAAGTCTATCCCACAGGCACGGACCGTATGAAAGATAAAGTCTACCCCACAGCCACGGACAATGTGAAAGATAAATTCAATTCCCAGAGCCACGGACCTTGTGAAACATAAAGTTCATTCCCACAGCCACGGACCGTGTGGAAGATAAAGACTACTCCCACAGCCACGGACCATGTGAAAGATAAAGTCTACCCCACAGCCACGGACCGAGTGAAAAAGTCTATCCCACAGGCACGGACCGTGTGAAAGATAAAGACTACCCCACAGCCACGGACCACGTGAAAGATAAAGTCTATCTCACAGCACAGACCACGTGAAAGATAAAGTCTATTCCCACAGCCACGGACCGTGTGAAAGATAAAGTCTATCCCACAGCCACGGACTATGTGAAAGATAAAGTCTATCCGACAGGCACTGACCGTGTGAAAGAAAAAGTCTATCCAAAGGAATGGACCGTGTGAAAGATAAAGTCTATCCCACAGCAACGGACCGTGTGAAAAAGTCTATCCCACAGCCAGGGACCGTGTGAAACATAAAGTCTATCCCACAGCCATGGACCGTGTGAAAGATAAATTCTATCCCACAGGCACGGACCGTGTGAAAAAGTCTATCCCTCAGCCACGGACCGTGTGAAAGATAAAGTTTAATCCACAGCCACGGGCAGTGTGAAAGATAAAGTCTACCCCACAGCCATGGACTATGTGAAAGATAAAGTCTATCCCACAGGCACGGACAGTGTGAAAGATAGAGTCGGTTCCCACAGCCACGGACCGTGTGAAAGATAAAGTCTACCCCACAGCCACGGACCGTGTGAAAGATAAAATCTATGCCACAGCCACATACCGTGTGAAAGATAAAGTCTACCCCACAGCCACGGACCATGTGAAAGATAAAGTCTACCCCACAGCCATGGACCGTGTGAAAGATAGAGTCTAATCCCACAGCCACGGACCATGTGAAAGTTAGAGTCTATTCCACAGCCACAGACCGTGTGAAAGATAGAGTATATCCCACAGGCACGGACCATGTGAAAGATAAAGTCTACCCCACAGCCACGGGGCGTGTGAAAGATAAAGTCTACCCTGTAGCCACGGGCCATGTGAAAGACAAAGTCTATCCCATAGGCACGGACCGTGTGAAAGATAAAGTCTATCCTACAGGAAAGGGCCATATGAAAGAAATGTCTACCCCAGAGCCACGGGCCGTGTGAAAGATAAAGTCTACCCCACAGGCACGGGCCGTGTGAAAGATAAAGTCTACCCCACTGCTACAGGCCGTGTGAAAGATAAAGTCTACCCCCTAGCCATGGACCGTGTGAAAGATAAACACTACCCCACAGCCACGGATCATGTGAAAGATAAAGTCTACCCCACAGCCATGGACCGTGTGAAAGATAGAGTCTATCCCACAACCACGGACCATGTAAACGATGAAGTCTATCCCACAGCCTCGGACCGTGTGAAACATAAAGTCTATTCCCACAGCCATGGACCGTGTGAAAGAAAAACTCTATTACCTAGCAACGTACCGTGTGAAAGATAAAGTCTACCCCACAGCCACGGACCGTGTGAAAGATAAAATCTATCCCACAGGCACGG
Source organism: Cervus canadensis (assembly GCF_019320065.1). Lineage (NCBI taxonomy): Eukaryota > Metazoa > Chordata > Mammalia > Artiodactyla > Cervidae > Cervus > Cervus canadensis. The sequence continues at coordinate 13,360,066 of NC_057411.1, read as the reverse complement.
ACCGTGTGAAAGATAAAGTCTATTCCACAGCAACAGTCCGTGTGAAAAAGTCTATCCCACAGCCACGGACCGTGTGAAACATAAAGTCTATCCCACAGGCACGGACCGAGTGAAAGATAAAGTCTATCCCACAGGCACGGACCGAGTGAAAGATAGAGTCTATCCCACAGGCATGGACCGTGTTAGAGATAAAGTCTATTCCCTCATCCACGGATCGTGTGAAAGATAGAGTCTATCCCACAGGCATGGGCCGTGTTAGAGATAGAGTCTATTCCCACAGCCACGGATGTGTGAAAGATAGAGGCTATCCCACAGCCACGGACCATGTGAAAGATAAAGTCTATCCCACAGGAATGGACCGTGTGAAAGATAAAGTATATCCCACAGCCACGGACTGTGTGAAAAGGTCTATCCCACTGCCACGGACCGTGTGAAAGATAATGTCTATTCCACAGGCACGGACCGCGTGAAAGATAAAGTCTATTCCACAGGCACAGACCATGTGAAAGATAAAGTCTATCCCACAGCCACGGACCGTGTGAAAGATAAAGTCTACCCCACAGCCACGGACCGTGAGTCAGATAAAGTCTACTCCACAGACACGGACCGTGTGAAGGATAAAGTCTATCAAACAGCCAAGGACCGTGTGAAAGATAGTTTACCCCACAGCCACGGATCGTGTGAAAGGTAAAGTCTACCCCACAGCCACGGACCGTGTGAAAGATAAAGTCTATTCCACAGGCATGGACCATGAGAAAGATAAAGTCAACCCAACAGCCACGGACTGTGAGTCAGATAAAGTCTTCCCCATAGACTCGGACCGTGTGAAAGATAAAGTCTATCAAACACCCCGGACCATGTGAAAGATAAAGGTTACCCCACAGCCACGGAACTTGTGAAAGATAAAGTCTACCCCACAGGCACGGGCCGTGTGAAAGATAAAGTCTATCCCACAGACACGGACCGTGTGAAAGATAAAGTCTGCCCCACAGCAACGGATCGTGTGAAAGGTGAAGTCTATCCCACAGGCACGGACCGTGTGAAAGATAAAGTCTATCCCAGAGGCACGGACCGTGTGAAAAAGTCTATCCCACAGGCATGGACCATGTGAAAGATAAAGTCTACCCCAAAGCCACGGACCGTATGAAAGATAAAGTCTATCCCACAGCCACGGACCGTGTGAAAGATAAAGTCTATTCCCAGAGCCACGGACCTTGAGAAACATAAAGTCTATTCCCACAGCCACAGACCGTGTGAAAGATAAAGTCTACCCCCACAGGCACGGGCCGTGTGAAAAAGTCTATCACACAGCCACTTACCGTGTAAAAGATAAAGTCTATACCAGAGCCACGGACCATGTGAAAGATAAAGTCTACCCCACAGCCACGGACTGTATGAAAGATAAAGTCTACCACACAGCCACGGACCGGGCGAAATATAAAGTCTTTCCCAAAGCCACGGATCGTGTGAAAGATAGAGTCTATTCCCACAGCCATGGACCGTGTGAAAGATAAAGTCTATCCCACAGCCACGGACCGTGTGAAAGATAGAGTCTATTCCCACAGCCACGGACCATGTGAAAGGAAAAGTCTATCCCACAGCCACGGACCGTGTGACAGATGGAGTCTTTCCCACAGGCACGGACCGTGTGAAAGATAAAGTCTACCCCACAGCCACGGACCATGTGAATGATAAAGTCTAATCCACAACCACGGGCCGTGTGAAAGATAAACTCTACTCCACAGCCACGGGCCGTGTGAAAGATAAAGTCTATCCCACAGCCACGGACCGTGTGAAGGATAAAGTCTATCCCACAGGCACGACCATGTGAAAGATAAATTATATTCCCAGAGTCACGGACCGTGTGAAACATAAAGTCTATTCCCACAGCCACGGACCGTGTGAAACATAAAGACTACTCCCACAGCCACAGACCATGTGAAAGATAAAGTCTACCCCACAGCCAAGGACCGTGTGAAAAAGTCTATCCCACAGGCACGGACCATGTGAAAGATAAAGTCTATCCCACAGCCACGGACCGTGTGAAAGATAAAGTCTATCCCACAGGCATGGACCGTATGAAAGATAAAGTCTACCCCACAGCCACGGACAATGTGAAAGATAAATTCAATTCCCAGAGCCACGGACCTTGTGAACCATAAAGTCTATTCCCACAGCCACGGAACGTGTGAAAGATAAAGACTACTCCCACAGCCACGGACCATGTGAAAGATAAAGTCTACCCCACAGCCACGGACCGAGTGAAAAAGTCTATCCCACAGGCACGGACCGTGTGAAAGATAAAGACTACCCCACAGCCACGGACCACGTGAGATAAAGTCTATCTCAGAGGCACAGACCACGTGAAAGATAAAGTCTATTCCCACAGCAACGGACCGTGTGAAAGATAAAGTCTATCCCACAGCCACGGACAATGTGAAAGATAAAGTCTATCCGACAGGCACTGACCGTGTGAAAGATAAAGTCTATCCCAAAGCAATGGACCGTGTGAAAGATAAAGTCTATCCCACAGCAACGGACCGTGTGAAAAAGTCTATCCCACAGCCAGGGACCGTGTGAAACATAAAGTCTATCCCACAGCCATGGACCGTGTGAAAGGTAAAGTCTATCCCACAGGCACGGACCGTGTGAAAAAGTCTATCCCTCAGCCACGGACCGTGTGAAAGATAAAGTTTAATCCACAGCCACGGGCCGTGTGAAAGATAAAGTCTACCCCACAGCCATGGACTATGTGAAAGATAAAGTCTATCCCACAGGCACGGACAGTGTGAAAGATAGAGTCGGTTCCCACAGCCACGGACCGTGTGAAAGATAAAGTCTACCCCACAGCCACGGACCGTGTGAAAGATAAAATCTATCCCACAGCCACATACCGTGTGAAAGATAAAGTCTACCCCACAGCCACGGACCATGTGAAAGATAAAGTCTACCCAACAGCCACAGACCGTGTGAAAGATAAAGTCTACCGCACAGCCAAGGACGTTGTTAAAGATAAAGTCCACTTCACAGCCACAGACCGTGTGAAAGATAAAGTCTACGCCATGGGCACGGGCCGTGTGAAAGATAAAGTCTACCCCACTGCCACGGGCCGTGTGAAGGATAAAGTCTACCCCCGAGCCATGGACCTTGTGAAAGATAAAGTCAATCCCACAGCCACGGACCGTGTGAAAGATAAAGTCTATCGACAGCCAGGGACCGTGTGAAAGATAAAGTCTATCCCACAGCCACGGACCGTGTGAAAGATAAAGTCTATCCCACAAGCACGGACCGTGTGAAAGATAAAGTCTATCCCACAGCCACGGACCGTGTGAAAGACAAAGTCTATCCCACAGCCATGGACCGTGTGAAAGATAAAGTCTACCCCACTGCCACGGACCGTGTGAAAGATAAAGTCAACCCAACAGCCACGGACCGTGAGTCAGATAAAGTCTTCCCCACAGACACGGACCGTGTGAAAGATAAAGTCTATCAAACACCCCGGACCATGTGAAAGATAAAGGTTACCCCACAGCCACGGACCGTGTGAAAGATAAAGTCTAACCCACAGGCACGGGCCATGTGAAAGATAAAGTCTATCCCGCAGACACGGACCGTGTGAAAGATAAAGTCTGCCCCACAGCAACGGACCGTGTGAAAAAGTCTATCCCACAGGCATGGACCATGTGAAAGATAAAGTCTACCCCAAAGCCACGGACCGTGTGAAAGATAAAGTCTATCCCACAGCCACGGACCGTGTGAAAGATAAAGTCTATCCCAGTGCCACGTAGCGTGTGAAAGATAAAGTCTATCCCACAGCCGCGGACCGTGTGAAAGATAAAGTCTACCCCACAGCCGCGGAGCGTGTGAAAGATGCAGGCTATTCCCACCGCCACGGAACGTGTGAAACATAAAGTCTATTCCGACAGCCATGGACCGTGTGAAAGATGAAGTCTACTTCAACAGCCACGGACCGTGTGAAAGATAAAGTCTATCCCAGAGCCACGGAGCGTGTGAAAGATAGAGTCTATTCCCACAGCCACGGACCGTGTGAAAGATAGAGGCTATCCCAAAGCCACGGACCATGTGAAAGATAGAGTCTATCCCACAGGCATGGACCGTGTTAGAGATAAAGTCTATTCCCTCATCCACGGATCGTGTGAAAGATAGAGTCTATCCGACAGGCACGGACCGTGTGAAAGATAGAGTCCATCCCACAGCCATGGACCGTGTGAAAGATAAACTCTATTCCCAGAGCCACAGACCATGTGAAAGATAAAGTCTACCGCACAGCCAAGGGCTGAGTGAAAGATAAAGTCTACACCACAGGCACGGGCCGTGTGAAGGATAAAGTCTACCCCACAGACACAGACCGTGTGAAAGATAGATTCTATCTAACAGCCACGGACCATGTGAAAGATAAAGTCTACCCCACAGCCACGGACCGTGTGAAAGAGAAAGACTATCCCAAAGGCACGGACCATGTGAAAGATAAAGTCTATCCCACAGGCACGGATCGTGTGAAAGATAAAGTCTATCTCACAGCCACGGACCGTGTGAAAGATAAAGTCTATCCCACAGGCACGGACCGTGTGAAAAAGTCTATCCCGCAGCCACGGACCATGTGAAAGATAAAGTCTATCCCACAGTCATGGACCGTGTGAAAGATAAACTATATCCCACAGCCACGGACTGTGTGAAAAAGTCTATCCCACTGCCACGGACCGTGTGAAAGATAAAGTCTATCCCACAGGCATGGACCGCGTGAAAGATAAAGTCTATCCCACAGGCACGGACCGTGTGAAAGATAAAGTCTATCCCACAGGCACAGACCATGTGAAAGATAAAGTCTATCCCACAGCCACGGACCGTGTGAAAGATAAAGTCTATCCCACAGGCACGGACCGTGTGAAGGATACAGTCTATGGCACAGCCACGGACCGTGTGAAAGATAAAGTCTACCCCGCAGCCACGGACCGTGTGAAAGTTAAAGTCTACCCCACAGCAAGGGACCGTGTGAAAAATACAGTCTATTCCCACAGCCACTGACCATGTGCAAGATAGAGTCTATCCCACAGCCACGGAGAGTGTGAAAGATAAAGTCAACCCCACAGCCACGGACCGTGAGTCAGATAAAGTCTACTCTACAGACACGGACCGTGTGAAGGATAAAGTCTATCAAACAGCCAAGGACCGTGTAAAAGATAAAGTTTAACCCACAGCCACGGACCGTGTGAAAGATAAAGTCTACCCCACAGCCACGGACCGTGAGTCAGATAAAGTCTTCCCCACAGACTCGGACCGTGTGAAAGATAAAGTCTATCAAACATCCCGGACCATGTGAAAGATAAAGGTTACCCCACAGCCACGGAACGTGTGAAAGATAAAGTCTACCCCACAGGCACGGGCCGTGTGAAAGATAAAGTCTATCCCACAGACACGGACTGTGTGAAAGATAAAGTCTGCCCCACAGCAACGGACCGTGTGAAAGATGAAGTCTATCCCACAGGCACGGACCGTGTGAAAGATAAAGTCTATCCCAGAGGCACGGAGCGTGTGAAAAAGTCTATCCCACAGGCATGGACCATGTGAAAGATAAAGTCTACCCCAAAGCCACGGACCGTGTGAAAGGTAAAGTCTATCCCACAAGCACGGACCGTGTGAAAGGTAAAGTCTATCCCACAAGCACGGACCGTGTGAAAGACAAAGTCTATCCCACAGCCACGGACCGTGTGAAAGACAAAGTGTATCCCACAGTCACGGACCGTTGAAAGATAAAGTCTACCCCACAGCCACGGACCGTGTGAAAGATAAAGTCTACCCCCCAGCCACGGACCGTGTGAAAGATAAAGTCTATCACACAGCCACGGACCGTGTGAAAGGTAAAGTGTATCCCACAGCCACGGACCGTGTGAAAGATAAAGTCTATCCCACAGCCACGGACCGTGTGAAAGATAAAGTCTATCCCACAGCCACGGACCGTGTGAAAAAGTCAATCCTACAGCCACGGACCGTGTGAAAGATAAAGTCTACTCCACATCCACGGATCATGTGAAACGTAAAATCTATTCCCCCAGCTACGGACCGTATGAAAGATAAAGTCTAACCTACAGCCACGGACCGTGTGAAAGATAAAGTCTATCCCACAGGCACGGACCGTGTGAAAAAGTCTATCACACAGCCACTTACCGTGTGAAAGATAAAGTCTATACCAGAGCCATGGACCATGTGAAAGATAAAGTCTACCCCACAGGGACGGACCGTGTGAAAGATAAAGTCTACCCCACAGCCACGGACTGTATGAAAGATAAAGTCTACCACACAGACACGGACCGTGTGAAAGATAAAGTCTATCACACAGGCACGGACCGTGTGAAAGATAAAGTCTATCCCACAGCCACGGACCGTGTGAAAAAGTCAATCCCACAGCCACGGACCATGTGAATGAAAAAGTCTATCCCACAGGCTCGGACCGTGTGAAAGATAAAGTCTATCCCACAAGCACGGACCGTGTGAAAAAGTCTATCCTACAGGTATGGACCATGTGAAAGATAAAGTCTACCCCAAAGCCACGGACCGTGTGAAAGATAGAGTCTATCACACAGCCATGGACCGTGTGAATGATAAAGTCTATCCCACAGCCATGGACCGTGTGAAAGATAGTGTCTATCCCACAGCCACGGACCGTGTTAAAGATAGAGTCTACCCCACAGCGATGGACCGTGTGAAAGATAGAGTCTACTCCCACAGCCATGGACCATGTGAAAGATAGAGTTGATCCCAGAGCTACGGACGGTGAGAAAGATAGAGTCTATCACACAGGCACGAACCGTGTGAAAGATAAAGTCTATCCCACAGCCACGGACCGTGTGAAAAAGTCAATCCCACAGCCACGGACCATGTGAATGATAAAGTCTATCCCCCAGGCACGGACGTGTGAAAGATAAAGTCTATCCCACAGCATGGACCGTGAAAAAGTCTATCCTACAGGCATGGACCATGTGAAAGATAAAGTCTACCCCAAAGCCACGGACCATGTGAAAGATAAAGTCTACCCACACAGGGACGGACCGTGTGAAAGATAAAGTCTACCCCACAGCCACGGACCATGTGAAAGATAAAGTCTATCCCACAGCACGGACCGTGTGAAAGATAAAGTCTATCCCACAGCCACGGACCGTGTGAAAAAGTCTATCCCACAGCACGGACCGTGTGAAAGATAAAGTCTATCCCACAGGCACGGACCGTGTGAAAAAGTCTATCTATCCTACAGGTATGGACCATGTGAAAGATAAAGTCTACCCCAAAGCCACGGACCGTGTGAAAGATAGAGTCTATCACACAGCCATGGACCGTGTGAATGATAAAGTCTATCCCACAGCCATGGACCGTGTGAAAGATAGTGTCTATCCCACAGCCACGGACCGTGTTAAAGATAGAGTCTACCCCACAGCGATGGACCGTGTGAAAGATAGAGTCTACTCCCACAGCCATGGACCATGTGAAAGATAGAGTTTATCCCAGAGCCACGGACGGTGTGAAAGATAGAGTCTATCACACAGGCACGAACTGTGTGAAAGATAAAGTCTAACCCACAGCCACGGACCGTGTGAAAAAGTCAATCCCACAGCCACGGACCATGTGAATGATAAAGTCTATCCCACAGTTACGGACGTGTGAAAGATAAAGTCTATCCCACAGGCACGGACCGTGTGAAAAAGTCTATCCTACAGGCATGGACCATGTGAAAGATAAAGTCTACCCCAAAGCCACGGACCGTGTGAAAGATAAAGTCTATCACACAGCCACGGACCGTGTGAAAGATAGAGTCTATCCCACAGCCACGGACCGTGTGAAAGATAGAGTCTACCCCACAGCCATGGACCATGTGAAAGATAGAGTTCATCCCAGAGCCACGGACCGTGTGAAAGATAGAGTCTATCACACATGCACGGTCTGTGTGAAAGATAGAATCTAACCCACAGGAACGGACAATGTGAAAGATAAAGTCTATCCCACAGGCATGGACCGTGTGAAGGATAAAGCCTATACCACAGCCACGGACCATGTGAAAGATAGAGTCTATCCCACAGCCACGGATCGTGTGAAAGATAGAGTCTATCCCACAGGCACGGACTATGTGAAAGATAAAGTCTATTCCCACATCCACGGACTGTGTGAAAGATAAAGTCTATTCCCACAGCCACGGACCGTGTGCAAGATAAAGTCTACCCCACAGCCACGGACCATGTGAAAGATCTAGTCTACCCCACAGCCACAGACCGTGTGAAAGATAAAGTGTACCCCACATCCACGGGCCGTGTGAAAGATAAAGTCTACCCCACAGGCACGGACCGTGTGAAAGATAAAGTCTACTCCAACAACCATGGACCGTGTGAAAGATAAAGTATATCCCACAGCCACGGACCGTGTGAAAGATAAAGTCTATCCCACAGCCATGGACTGTGTGAAAGATAGAGTCTATTCCCACAGCCACGGACCGTGTGAAAGATAGAGGCTTTCCCACAGCCACGGACCATGTGAAAGATAGAGTCTATCCGACAGGCATGCACCGTGTGAAAGATAAAGTCTATTCCCAAAGCCATGGAACGTGTGAAAGATAGAGTCTATCCCACAGGCACGGACCATGTGAAAGATAGAGTCTATCCCACAGCCACTGACCGTGTGAAAGATGAAGTCTATCCCACAGGCACGGACCGTGTGAAAAAGTCTATCCCACAGGCAAGGACCATGTAAAAGATAGAGTCTATCCCACAGCCACGGACCGTGTGAAATTTAAAGTCTATCTCACAGCCACGGACCGTGTGAAAGATAAAGTCTATCCCAGAGCCACGGAGCGTGTGAAAGATAAAGTCTAACCCACAGCCGCGGACCGTGTGAAAGATAAAGTCTACCCCACAGGCCCGGACCGTGTGAAAGATGCAGGCTATTCCCACAGCCACAGAACGTGTGAAACATAAAGTCTATTCCCACAGCCATGGACCGTGTGAAAGATAAAGTCAACTCCAACAGCCACGGATCGTGTGAAAGATAAAGTGTATCCCAGAGCCACGGAGCGTGTGAAAGATAAAGTCTATCTGACAGCCATGGACCGTGTGAAAGATAGAGTCTATTCCCATAGCCACGGACCGTGTGAAACATAAAGTGTATTCCCACAGCCACGGACCGTGTGAAAAAAAAAGTCTATTCCCACAGCCACGGACCGTGTGAAAGATAAAGTCTACCCCACAGCCACAGACTGTGTGAAAGATAAAGTCTACCGCACAGCCACGGACCATGTTGAAGATAAAGTCCACTTCACACCACGGGCCGTGTGAAAGATAAAGTCTATCCAACAGCCACGGACCAGTGAAAGATAAAGTCTATCCCACAGCCACGGACCGTGTGAAAGATAAAGCTATGGTGAAAGATAAAGGCCACGGACCGTCTATCCCACAGCCACGGACCGTGTGAAAGATAAAGTCTATCCCACAGACACGGACCGTGTGAAAGATAAAGTCTATCCCACAGGCACGGACCGTGTGAAAGATAAAGTCTACCCCACAACAACGGATCATGTGAAAGATAAAGTCTATTCCCAGAGCCATGGACCTTGTGAAACATAAAGATTATTCCCACAGCCACAGACCGTGTGAAAGATAAAGTCTACTCCCACAGCCACGGACCGTATGAAAGATAAAGTCTACACCACAGCCACGGACCGTGTGAAAGATAAAGTCTATCCCACAGCCATGGACCGTGTGAAAGATAGAGTCTATTCCCACAGCCACGGACTGTTTGAAAGAAAAAGTCTATCCCAGAGCCACAGACAATGTGAAAGATAGAGTCTTTCCCACAGGCACGGACCGTGTGAAAGATATAGTCTACCCCACAGCCACGAACCATGTGAAAGATAAAGTCTAATCCACAGCCACGGGCCATGTGAAACATAAACTCTACCCCACAGCAACGACCGTGTGAAAGATAAAGTCTTCCCACAGCCACGGACCGTGTGAAAGATAAAGTCTACCACACAGTCACAGACTGTGTGAAAGATAAAATCTATCCCACAGGCACGGACCGTGTCAAAGATAGAGTGTATTCCCACAGCCACGGACCGTGTGAAAGATAAAGTCTATCCCACAGGCACGGACCGTGTGAAAGATGAAGTCTACCGACAGCCACGGACCGGTGAAAGATAAAGTCTTTCCCACAGGCATGGACCGTGTGAAAGATAAAGTCTACACCACAGTCACGGACCATGTGAAAGATAAAGTCTATTCGCAGAGCCACGGACCTTGTGAAACATAAAGTCTATTCCCACAGCCATGGACCGTGTGAAAGATAGAGTCTATTCCCACAGCCACGGAACATGTGAAAGAAAAAGTCTACCCCACAGCCACCTACCGTGTGAAAGATAAAATCTATCCCACACTCACATACCGTGTGAAAGATAAAGTCTACCCCACAGCCATGGACCATGTGAAAGATAAAGTCTACCCCACAGCCACGGATCGTGTGAAAGATAGAGTCTATTCCCACAGCCACGGACCATGTGAAAGATAGAGTCTATCCCACAGCCACGGACCGTGTGAAAGATAGAGTCTAACCCACAGGCACGGACCGTGGGAAAAAGTCTATCCCACAGGCACGGACCGTGTGAAAGATAAAGTCAATCCCACAGGCACGGACTGTGTGAAAGATAAAGTATACCCCACAGCCACGGACTGTGTGAAAGATAAACTCTATCCCACAGGCACGGACCCCGTGAAAGATAGAGTCTATTCCCACAGCCATGGACCGTGTGAGAGATAAAGTCTAACCCACAGCCACGGACCGTGTGAAAGATAAAGTCTACCCCACATCCACGGACCGTGTGAAAGATAATGTCTACCCCACAGGCACGGACCGTGTGAAAGATAAAGTCTACCCCACAGCCACGGGCCATGTGAAAGATAAAGTCTACCCCACAGCCACGGACCGTGTGAAAGATAGAGTCTATCCCACATGCACGGACCGTGTGAAAGATAGAGCCTACCCCACAGCCACGGACCGTGTGAAAGATAAACTCTATCCCACAGGCACGGACCCCGTGAAAGATAGAGTCTATCCCAAAGCCACGGACCGTGTGAAAGATAAAGTCTAACCCACAGGCACAGACCGTGTGAAAGTTAAAGACTATTCCCACAGCCACCGACCGTGTGAAACATAAAGTATATGACCACAGGAACGGACCGTGTGAAAAATAAAGTCTATTCCCACAGCCATGGACCGTGTGAAAGATAAAGTCTACACCACAGCCATGGACCGTGTGAAAGATAAAGTCTACCGCACAACCACTGACCGAGTTAAAGATAAAGTCCACTTCACAGCCACGGGCCGTGTGAAAGATAAAGTCTACCCCACAGGCACGGGCCGTGTGAAAGATAAAGTCTACACAAAGCCACGGACCTTGTGAAAGTTTATGTCTACCACAACCACTGACCGTGTGAAACATAAAGTCTACCCCACAGCCAAGGATCGTGTGAAAGATAAAGAGTACCCCACAGCCACGGGCCGTGTGAAAGATAAAGTCTACCTCACAGGCACGGGCCGTGTGAAAGATAAAGTCTACACCACAGACACGGACCGTGTGAAAGATAACGTCTACCTCACAGCCACAGGCCATGTGAAAGATAAAGTCTATCCCACAGCCACGGACCGTGTGAAAGATAAAGTCTACCCCACAGCCACGGACGGTGTGACAGATAGAGTCTATCCCACAGGCACGGACCGTGTGAAAGATAGAGTCTTTTCCCACAGCCACGGGCCGTGTGAAACAAAAAAGTCTATCCCACAGCCACGGACCGTGTGAAAGATAAAGTCTATCCCACAGGCACGGGCCGTGTGAAAGATAAAGTCTACCCCACAACCAAAGGCCATGTGAAAGATAAAGTCTACCCCCCAGCCATGGACCGTGTGAAAGATAAAGTCTATCCCACAGCAACGGACCGTGTGAAAGATAAAATCTATCCCACACCCACATACCGTGTGAAAGATAAAGTCTACCTCACAGCCATGGACCTTGTGAAAGATAAAGTCTATCCCTCAGGCACGGACCGTGTGACAGATAAAGTCTATCCCACAGCCACGGACCGTGTGAAAAAGTCTATCTCACAGGCATGGAGCATGTGAATGACAAAGTCTACCCCAAAGCCACGGACCGTGTGAAAGACAAAGTCTATCCCACAGCCACGGACCGTGTGAAAGATAAAGTCTATCCCAGAGCCACGGAACGTGTGAAAGATAAAGTCTATCCGACAGCCACGGACCGTGTGAAAGATAAAGTCTACCCCACAGGCACGGACCGTGTGAAAGATACAGGCTATTCCCACAGCAACGGACTGTGTGAAACATAAAGTCTACTCCCACAGCCATGGACCGTGTGAAAGATAAAGTCTACTCCAACAGCCACGGACCGTGTGAAAGATAAAGTCTATCCCACAGCCACGGACCGTGTGAAAGATAAAGTCTATCCCACAGCCATGGACTGTGTGAAAGATAGAGTCTATTCCCACAGCCACGGACCGTGTGAAAGATAGAGGCTATCCCACAGCCACGGACCATGTGAAAGATAGAGTCTATCCCACAGGCACGGACCATGTGAAAGATAGAGTCTATCCCACAGCCACGGACCGTGTGAAAGATGAAGTCTATCCCACAGGCTCGGACCGTGTGAAAGATAAAGTCTATCTCACAGCCACGGACAGTGTGAAAGATAAAGTATATCCCAGAGCCACGTAGCTTGTGAAAGATAAAGTCTAACCCACAACCGCGGACCGTGTGAAAGATAAAGTCTTCCCCACAGGCACGGACCGGGTGAAAGATGCAGGCTATTCCCACAGCCACGGAACGTGTGAAAGATAAAGTGTATCCCAGAGCCATGGAGCGTGTGAAAGATAAAGTCTATCCGACAGCCATGGACCGTGTGAAAGATAGAGTCTATTCCCACAGCCACGGACCGTGTGAAACATAAAGTGTATTCCCACAGCCACGAACCGTGTGAAAAATGAAGTGTATTCCCACAGCCTCGGACCATGTGAAAGATAAAGTCTACCTCACAGCCACGGACCGTGTGAAAGAAAAAGTCTACACCACAGCCACGGACCGTGTTAAAGATAAAGTCCACTTCACACCCACGGGCAGTGTGAAAGATAAAGTCTATCCCACAGCCACGGACCATGTGAAAGATAGGGTCTATCCCACAGCCACGGACCGTGTGAAAGATAAAGTCTATCCCACAGGCACGGACCGTGTGAAAGATAATGTCTACTCCACAGCCACGGACCGTGTGAAAGATAAAGTCTATCCCAGAGCCACGGACCGTGTGAAAGATAAAGTCTATCCCAAAGGCACAGACCGTGTGAAAGATAAAGTCTACCCCACAGCAACGGATCATGTGAAAGATAAAGTCTATTCCCAGAGCCACGGACCTTGTGAAACATAAAGTCTATTTCCACAGCCACAGACCGTGTGAAAGATAAAGTCTACTCCCACAGCCACGGACCGTATGAAAGATAAAGTCTACGCCACAGCCACGGTCCGTGTGAAAGATAAAGTCTATCCCACAGCCATGGACCATGTGAAAGATAGAGTCTATTCCCACAGCCACGGACCGTTCGAAAGAAAAAGTCTATCCCACAGCCACAGATCATGTGAAAGATAGAGTCTTTCCCACAGGCACGGACCGTGTGAAAGATATAGTCTATCCCACAGCCACGGACCATGTGAAAGATAAAGTCTTAATCCACAGCCACGGGCCGTAGTGAAACATAAAACTCTACCTCACAGCCACGGACCGTTGTGAAAGATAAAGTCTATCCCACAGCCACGGACCGTGTAAAGATAAAGTCTACCCCACAGCCACGGACCGTGTGAAAGATAAAGTCTATCCCACAGGCACGGACCGTGTGAAAAAGTCTACCCCACAGCCACGGACCGTGTGAAAGATAAACTCTATCCCACAGGCACGGACCGTGTGAAAGATAAAGTCTACCCCACAGCCACGGAACGTGTGAAAGATAGAGTCCATTCCACAGGCACGAACCATGTGAAAGATAAAGTCTACCCCACAGCCACGGACCGTGTGAAAGAAAAAGTCTACCCACAGCCACGGACCGTGTGAAAGATAAAGTCTACCGACAGCCACGGACCGGTGAAAGATAAAGTCTATCCCACAGGCACGGACCGTGTGAACGATAAAGTCTACCCCACAGTCACGGACCATGTGAAAGATAAACTCTATTCGCAGAGCCACGGACCTTGTGAAACATAAATCTATTCCCACAGCCCCGGACCGTGTGAAAGATAAAGTCTACTCCCACAGCCACGGAATATATAAAGATAAAGTCTACCACACAGCCACGGACCGTGTGAAAGATAAAGTCTATCCCACAGCCATGGACCGTGTGAAAGATAGAGTCTATTCCCACAGCCACGGACCATGTGAAAGAAAAAGTCTATCCCACAGCCACTGACCGTGTGAAAGATAGAGTCTTTCCCACAGCCAGGGACCGTGTGAAAGATAGAGTCTATTCCCACAGCCATGGACTGTGTGAAAGATAGAGTCTATCCCACAGCCACGGACCGTGTGAAAGATAGAGTCTATTCCCACAGCTACGGACCATGTGAAAGAAAAAGTCTATCCCACAGCCACGGACCGTGTGAAAGATAGAGTCTTTCCCACAGGCATGGACCGTGTGAAAGATAAAGTCTACCCCACAGCCACGGACCATTTGAAAGATAAAGTCGAGTCCACAGCCACAGGCCGTGTGAAAGATAAACTCTATTCCCAGATCCACGGAACATGTGAAAGATAAAGTCTACCGCACAGCCAAGGGCCGAGTGAAAGATAAAGTCTACCCCACATGCACTGGCCGTGTGAAGGATAAAGTCTACCCCACATACACAGACCGTGTGAAAGATAGAGTCTATCAAACAGCCACGGACCGTGTGAAAGATAAAGTCTACCCCACAGGCACGGGCCGTGTGTAAGATAAAGTCTACACCACAGACACGGACCGTGTGAAAGATAACGTCTACCCCACAGCCACGGGCCGTCTGAAAGATAAAGTCTATCCCACAGCCACGGACCGTGTGAAAGATAAGTCTAAGCCACGGACCGTGTGAAAGATAAAGTCTATCCCACAGCCACGGACCGTGTGAAAGATAGAGTCTATCCCACAGCCACGGACCGTGTGAAAGATAAAGTCTATCCCACAGCCACGGACCGTGTGAAAGATAAGTCTATTCCACAGGCCACCGTGTGAAAGAAAAGTCTATCCCACAGCCACGGACCATGTGAAAGATACAGTCTATCCCACAGCCACGGACCGTGTGAAAAAGTCATTCCCACGGCCACGGCCGTGTGAAAGATAAAGTCTATTCCCACAGGCACAGACCGTGTGAAAGATTTAGTCTATCCCACAGCACGGACCGTGTGAAAAAGTCTATCCCACAGCACGAACCGTTGTGAAAGATAAAGTCTATCCCACAGGCATGGACCGTGTGAAAGATAAAGTTTACCCCAGAGCCACGGACCGTGTGAAAGATAAAGTCTATCCCACAGGCACGGACCGTGTGAAAGATAAAGTCTATCCCACAGCCACGCACCGTGTGAAAGCTAAAGTGTGTCCCACAGGCACGGACCGTGTGAAAGATAAAGTCTATTCCACAGGCACGGACTGGGTGAAAGATAAACTCTATCCCACAGCCACGGACCGTGTGAAAAAATCAATCCCAAAGCCACGGACAGTGTGAAAGATAAAGTCTATCCCACAGGCACGGACCGTGTGAAAAAGTCTATCTCACAGGCATGGACCATGTGAAAGACAAAGTCTACCCCAAAGCCACGGACTGTGTGAAAGACAAAGTCTATCCCACAGCCACGGACCGTGTGAAAGATAAAGTCTATCCCAGAGCCACGGAGCGTGTGAAAAATAAAGTCTATTCCCACAGCCTCGGACCATGTGAAAGATAAAGTCTACCCCACAGCCACGGACCGTGTGAAAGACAAAGTCTACCGCACAGCCACGGACCGTGTTAAAGATAAAGTCCACTTCACACCCACGGGCCGTGTGAAAGATAAAGTCTATCCCACAGCCACGGACCATGTGAAAGATAAAGTCTATCCCACAGACACGGACCGTGTGAAAGATGAAGTCTATCCCACAGCCACAGACCGTGTGAAAGATAAAGTCTACTCCCACAGCCACGGACCGTATGAAAGATAAAGTCTACACCACAGCCACGGACCGTGTGAAAGATAAAGTCTATCCCACAGCCATGGACCGTGTGAAAGATAGAGTCTATTCCCACAGCCACGGACTGTTTGAAAGAAAAAGTCTATCCCACAGCCACAGACCATGTGAAAGACAGAGTCTTTCCCACAGGCACGGACCGTGTGAAAGATATAGTCTACCCCACAGCCACGGACCATGTGAAAGATAAAGTCTAATCCAAAGCCACGGGCCGAGTGAAACATAAACTCTACCCCACAGCAACGACCGTGTGAAAGATAAAGTCTTCCCACAACCACGGACCGTGTGAAACATAAAGTCCAACCCACAGTCACGGACCGTGTGAAAGATAAAGTCTATCCCACAGCCACGGACCGTGTGAAAGATAGAGTGTATTCCCACAGCCACGGAACGTGTGAAAGATAAAGTCTATCCCACAGGCAAGGACCGTGTGAAAGATAAAGTCTACCCCACAGTCACGGACCATGTGAAAGATAAAGTCTATTCGCAGAGCCACGGACCTTGTGAAACATAAAGTCTATTCCCACAGCCACGGACCGTGTGAAAGATAAAGTCTACTCCCACAGCCACGGAATATATAAAGATAAAGTCTATCCCACAGCCATGGACCGTGTAAAAGATAGAGTCTATTCCCACAGCCACGGACAATGTGAAAGAAAAAGTCTATCCCACAGCCACTGACCGTGTGAAAGATAGAGTCTTTCCCACAGGCACGGACCGTGTGAAAGATAAAGTCTACCCCACAGCCACGGGCCATGTGAAAGATAAAGTCTACCCCACAGCCACGGTCCGTGTGAAAGATAAAGTCTGCCCCACATCCACGGGCCGTGTGAAACATAAAGTCTACCGCACAGCCAAGGGCCGTGTGAAAGATAAAGTCTACACCACAGCCACGGACCGTGTGAAGGACAAAGTCTACCCACAGCCACGGACCGTGTGAAAGATAAAGTCTATCCGAAAGCCACGGACCGTGTGAAAGATAAAGTCTGTTGACAGGCACGGACTGTGTGAAAGATAAAGTCTACCCGACAGTCACGTCCCTGTGAAAAATAAAGTCTATCCCACAGCCACGGACCGCGTGAAAGATAAAGTCTATTCCAACAGCCATGAACCGTGTGAAAGATAGAGTCATTCCACAGGAAAGGACCATGTGAAAGATAGAGTCTATCCCACAGCCACGGCCCGTGTGAAAGACAAATTCTATCCCACAGGCATGGACCGTGTGAAAGATAAAGTCTACCCCACAGCCACGGACCGTGTGAAAAATAAAGTCTATACCACAGCCACGGACCGTGTGAAAAATAAAGTCTATCCCACAGGCACGGACCGAGTGAAAGATAAAGTCTATCCCACAGCCACAGACCGTGTGAAAGATAGAGTCTTTCCCACAGGCATGGACCGTATGAAAGATAAAGTCTACCCCACAGCCACGGACCGTGTGAAAGATAAAGTCTAATCAACAGCTACGGGCCGTGTGAAACATAAACTCTACCAAACGGCCACGGGCCGTGTGAGAGATAAAGTCTACCCCACAGCCACGGACCGTGTGAAAGATAAAGTCTATCCCACAGGCACGGACCGTGTGAAAGATAGAATCTATTCCCACAGCCACGGACCGTGTGAAAGATAAAGTCTATCCCACAGGCACGGACCTTGTGAAAGATAAAGTCTATCCAACAGCCACGGACCGTGTGAAAGATAAAGTCTATCCCACAGGCACGGACCGTGTCAAAGAGTCTATCCCACAGCCACGGACCATGTGAAAGATAAAGTCTATCCCACAGGCATGGACCGTGTGAAAAAGTCTATCACACAGCCACTTACCGTGTGAAAGATAAAGTCTATACCAGAGCCACGGACCATGTGAAAGATAAAGTCTACCCCACAGGCACCGACCGTGTGAAAGATAAAGTCTACCCCAAGCCACAGACTGTATGAAAGATAAAGTTTACCACACAGCCACGGACCGTGCGAAAGATAAAGTCTTTCCCACAGCCACGGACCGTGTGAAAGATAGAGTCTATTCCCACAGCCATGGACCGTGTGAAAGATAGAGTCTATCCCACAGAAGTCTATCCCACAGCCACGGACCATGTGAAAGATAAAGTCTATCCGACAGGCACTGACCGTATGAAACATAAAGTCTATCCCAAAGCAATGGACCGTGTGAAAGATAAAGTCTATCCCACAGCAACGGACCGTGTGAAAAAGTCTATCCCACAGCCAGGGACCGTGTGAAACATAAAGTCTATCCCACAGGCACGGACCGTGTGAATGATAAAGTGTATCCCACAGGCACGGACCGTGTGAAAAAGTCTATCCCTCAGCCACGGACCGTGTGAAAGATAAAGTTTAATCCACAGCCACGGGCCGTGTGAAAGATAAAGTCTACCCCACATCCATGGACCGTGTGAAAGATAAAGTCTATCCCACAGGCACGGACAGTGTGAATGATACAGTCTGTTCCCACAGCCATGGACCGTGTGAAAGATTAAGTCTACCCCACAGCTACGGACCGTGTGAAAGGTAAAGTCTACCCCACAGCCACGGACCGTGTGAAAGATAAAATCTATCCCATAGCCAAATACCTTGTGAAAGATAACGTCTACCTCACAGCCACGGACCATGTGAAAGATAAAGTCTACCCCACAGCCATGGACCGTGTGAAAGATAGAGTCTAATCCCACAGCCACGGACCATGTGAAAGTTAGAGGCTATTCCACAGCCACGGACCGTGTGAAAGATAGAGTCCATTCCACAGGCACGGACCATGTGAAAGATAAAGTCTATCCCACAGGCACGGGCCGTGTGAAAGATAAAGTCTACCCCACAGGCATGGACCATGTGAAAGATAAAGTCTACCCCACAGCCACAGACCGTGTGAAAGATAAAGTCTACCCTGCAGCCACGGGCCGTGTGAAAGACAAAGTCTATCCCATAGGCACGGACCGTGTGAAAGATAAAGTCTATCCTACAGGAACGGGCCATATGAAAGAAATGTCTACCCCAGAGCCACGGGCCGTGTGAAAGATAAAGTCTACCCCACAGGCACGGGCCGTGTGAAAGATAAAGTCTACCCCACTGCCACAGGCCGTGTGAAAGATAAAGTCTACCCCCAAGCCATGGACCGTGTGAAAGATAAAGTCTGTCACACAGCCACGGACCGTGTGAAAGATAAAGTCTACCCCCCAACCACGGACCTTGTGAAAGATAAAGTCTACCCCACAGCCAGGGACCATGTGAAAGACAAAGTCTACCCCACAGCCATGGACCGTGTGAAAGATAGAGTCTATCCCACAGGAACGGACCGTGTGAAAGATAAAGTCTGTTGACAGGCACGGACTGTGTGAAAGATAAAGTCTACCCGACAGTCACGTGCCTGTGAAAAATAAAGTCTATCCCACAGCCACGGACCGCGTGAAAGATAAAGTCTATTCCAACAGCCATGAACCGTGTGAAAGATAGAGTCATTCCACAGGAAAGGACCATGTGAAAGATAGAGTCTATCCCACAGCCACGGCCCGTGTGAAAGACAAAGTCTATCCCACAGGCACGGACCGTGTGAAAGATAAAGTCTACCCCACAGCCACGGACCGTGTGAAAAATAAAGTCTATACCACAGCCACGGACCGTGTGAAAAATAAAGTCTATCCCACAGGCACGGACCGAGTGAAAGATAAAGTCTATCCCACAGCCACAGACCGTGTGAAAGATAGAGTCTTTCCCACAGGCATGGACCGTATGAAAGATAAAGTCTACCCCACAGCCACGGACCGTGTGAAAGATAAAGTCTAACCCACAGGCACAGACCGTGTGAAAGATAAAGACTATTCCCACAGCCACCGACCGTGTGAAACATAAAGTATATGCCCACAGGAACGGACCGTGTGAAAGATAAAGTCTATCCCACAGGCACGGGCCGTGTGAAAGATAAAGTCTACCACACAACCAAAGGCCATGTGAAAGATAAAGTCTACCCCCCAGCCATGGACCGTGTGAAAGATAAAGTCTATCCCACAGCCATGGACCGTGTGAAAGATAAAATCTACCGCACAGCCACTGACCGAGTTAAAGATAAAGTCCACTTCACAGCCACGGGCCGTGTGAAAGATAAAGTCTACCCCACAGGCACGGGCCGTGTGAAAGATAAAGTCTACACAAAGCCACGGACCTTGTGAAAGTTTATGTCTACCACAACCACTGACCGTGTGAAACATAAAGTCTACCCCACAGCCAAGGATCGTGTGAAAGATAAAGACTACCCCACAGCCACGGGCCGTGTGAAAGATAAAGTCTACCTCACAGGCACGGGCCGTGTGAAAGATAAAGTCTACACCACAGACACGGACCGTGTGAAAGATAACGTCTACCTCACAGCCACGGGCCATGTGAAAGATAAAGTGTATCCCACAGCCACGGACCGTGTGAAAGATAAAGTCTACCCCACAGCCACGGACCGTGTGACAGATAGAGTCTATCCCACAGGCACGGACCGTGTGAAAGATAGAGTCTATTCCCACAGCCACGGGCCGTGTGAAACAAAAAAGTCTATCCCACAGCCACGGACCGTGTGAAAGATAAATTCTATCCCACAGGCACGGAACTTGAGAAAGATAAAGTCTATCCCACAGCCACGGACCGTGTGAAAGATAAAGTCTATCCCACAGCCACGGACCGTGTGAAAAAGTCTAACCCACAGCCACGGACCGTTTGAAAGATAAAGTCTATTCCCACAGGCACAGAACGTGTGAAAGATAAAGTCTATCCCACAGCCACGGACCGTGTGAAAAAGTCTATCCCACAGGCACGGACCGTGTGAAAGGTAAAGTCTATCCCATAGGTATGGACCGTGTGAAAGATAAAGTCTACCACAGAGCCATGGACCGTGTGAAAGATAAAGTCTATTCCACAGGCACGGACCGTGTGAAAGATAAAGTCTACTCCACAGCCACGGACCATGTGAAAGATAAAGTCTATCCCACAGCCACGCACCGTGTGAAAGCTAAAGTGTATCCCACAGCCACGGACCATGTGAAAGATAAAGTCTACCCCACAGGCACGGACTGGGTGAAAGATAAACTCTATCCCACAGCCACGGACCGTGTGAAAAAATCAATCCCACAGCCACGGACCGTGTGAAAGGTAAAGTCTATCCCACAGGCATGGACCGTGTGAAAGATAAAGTCTATCCCACAGCCACGGACCGTGTGAAAAAGTCTATCTCACAGGCATGGACCATGTGAAAGACAAAGTCTACCCCAAAGCCACGGACCGTGTGAAAGATAAAGTCTATCACACAGCCACGGACCGTGTGAAAGATAGAGTCTATCCCACAGCCACGGACCGTGTGAAAGATAGAGTCTACCCCACAGCCATGGACCATGTGAAAGATAGAGTCTATTCTCACAGCCATGGACCATGTGAAAGATAGAGTTCATCCCAGAGCCACGGACCGTGTGAAAGATAGAGTCTATCACACACGCACGGTCTGTGTGAAAGATAAAATCTAACCCACAGGCACGGACAATGTGAAAGATAAAGTCTATCCCACAGGCATGGACCGTGTGAAGGATAAAGTCTATACCACAGCCACGGACCATGTGAAAGATAGAGTCTTTCCCACAGCCACGGATCGTGTGAAAGATAGATTCTATCCCACAGGCACGGACTATGTGAAAGATAAAGTCTATTCCCACACCCACGGACCGTGTGAAAGATAAAGTCTATTCCCACAGCCACGGACCGTGTGCAAGATAAAGTCTACCCCACAGCCACGGACCATGTGAAAGATATAGTCTACCCAACAGCCACGGACCGTGTGAAAGATAAAGTGTACCCCACATCCACGGGCCGTGTGAAAGATAAAGTCTACCGCACAGCCACGGGCCGTGTGAAAGACAAAGTCTACACCACAGCCACGGACCGTGTGAAAGATAAAGTCTACCCACAGCCACGGACCTTGTGAAAGATAAAGTCTACCCAAAAGCCACGGACCGTGTGAAAGATAAAGTCTATCCCACAGGCACGGACCGTGTGAAAGATAAAGTCTAACCCACTGCCACGGACCGTGTGAAAGATAAAGTCTATTCCACAGGCACGGACCGTGTGAAAGATAAAGTCTATCCCACAGCCACGGACCGTGTGAAAAATAAAGTCTATCCCACAGCCACGGACCGTGTGAAAGATAAAGTCTATTCCAACAGCCATGAACCGTGTGAAAGATACAGTCTATCCCACAGGAAAGTACCGTGTGAAAGATAGAGTCTATCCCACAGCCACGGACCGTGTGAGAGATAAAGTCTATCCCACAGGCACGGACTGTGTGAAAGATAAAGTCTACCCCACAGCCACGGACCGTGTGAAAGATAAAGTCCTATTTCCAGAGCCACGGACCTTTGAAACATAAAGTCTATTCCCACAGCCACAGACCGTCTGAAAGATAAAGTCTACCCCCACAGCCACGGACCGTATGAAAGATAAAGTCTACCCCACAGCCACGGACCGTGTCAAAGATAAAGTCTATCCCACAGCAATGGACCGTGTGAAAGATAGAGTCTATTCCCACAGCCACGGACCATGTGAAAGAAAAAGTCTATCCCACAGCCACAGACCGTGTGAAAGATAGAGTCTTTCCCACAGGCACGGACCGTGTGAAAGATAAAGTCTACCCCATAGCCACGGACCGTGTGAAAGATAAAGTCTAATCCACAGCTACGGGCCGTGTGAAACGTAAACTCTACCCCACGGCCACGGGCCGTGTGAAAGATAGAGTCTTCCTCACAGCCACGGACCGTGTGAAAGATAAGGTCTATCCCACAGGCACGGACCGTGTGAAAGATAAAGTCTATCCGACAGCCACGGACCGTGTGAAAGATAAAGTCTATCCCACAGCCACAGGAACCGTGTGAAAGATAAATCTATCCCCAGCCACGGACCTTCCAAAAAATCTATCCCACAGCCACGACGACGTGTGAAAGATAAAAAGTCTATCCCACAGGCCCAATTTTCACACGGTCCGTGGCTGTTTGAGAGACTTAACTTTCACACGGTCCGTGGCTGTGGGATAGATTTTATCTTTCACACGGTCCGTGGCTTTGGGATAGACTTAATCTTTCACATGGTCCGTGGCTGTGGGGTAGACTTTATCTTTCACACGGTATGTGGCTGTGGGATAGATTTTATCTTTCACACGGTCCATGGCTCGGGGGTAGACTTTATCTTTCACACGGCCCGTTGCAGTGGGGTAGACTTTATCTTTCACATGGCCCGTGCCCATGGGGTAGACTTTATCTTTCACACGGCACGTGGCTGTGGGGTAGACTTTATCTTTCATACGGCCCGTTCCTGTGGGATAGACTTTATGTTGCACACGGTCCGTGCCTATGGGGTAGACTTTATCTTTCACACGGCCCATGGCTGTGGGGCAGACTTTATCTTTCACAAGGTCCGAGCCTGTGGGATAGACTTTATCTTTCACACGGTCCGTGCCTGTGGGATAGACTTTATCTTTCACATATTCCGTGCCTGTGGGATAGACTCTATCTTTCACACGGTCCGTGGCTGTGGGATAGGCTCTATCTTTCACATGGTCCGTGGCTGTGGGATTAGACTCTATCTTTCACACGGACCGTGGCTGTGGGTTAGACTTTATATTTCACATGGTCTGTGGCTGTGGGGTAGACTGTATCTTTCACACGGTATGTGGCTTTGGGATAGATTTTATCTTTCACACGGTATGTGGCTTTGGGATAGATTTTATCTATCACATGGTCAGTGGCTGTGGGGTAGACTTTATCTTTCACACGGTCCATGGCTGTGGGAACAGACTCTATCTTTCAAACTGTCCGTGCCTGTGGGATAGACTTTATCGTTCACACTGTCCGTGGCTGTGGGGTAGACTTTATCTTTCACATGGTCCGTGCCTGTGGGATAGACTTTATCTTTCACACGGTCCACACCTGAGGGATAGACTTTTTCACATGGTCCGTGCCTGTGGGATAGCCTTTATCTTTCACACGGTCCATGCCTGTGGGATAGACTTTATGTTTCACACGGTCCGTGGCTGTGGGATAGACTTTTTCACACGATCCGTTGCTGTGGAATAGACTTTATCTTTCACACGATCCGTGCCTGTGGGGTAGACTTTATCTTTCACACGATACGTTGCTAGGTAATAGAGTTTTTCTTTCACACGGTCCATGGCTGTGGGAATAGACTTTATGTTTCACACGGTCCGAGGCTGTTGGATAGACTTCATCGTTTACATGGTCCGTGGCTGTGGGAAAGACTCTATCTTTCACACGGCCTGTGGCAGTGGGGTAGACTTTATCTTTCACACGGCCTGTGGCTGTGGGGTAGACATTTCTTTCATATGGACCGTTCCTGTAGGATAGACTTTATCTTTCACACGGTCCGTGCCTATGGGATAGACTTTGTCTTTCACACGGCCCGTGGCTTCAGGGTAGACTTTATCTTTCACACGGTCCGTGGCTGTGGGATAGACTTTTTCACACGATCCGTTGCTGTGGAATAGACTTTATCTATCACACGGTCCGTGGCTGCGGGGTAGACTTCATCTTGCACACGGTCCGTGGCTGTGGGATAGACTTTATCTATCACACGGTCCGTGGCTGCGGGGTAGACTTCATCTTGCACACGGTCCGTGGCTGTGGGATAGACTTTATCTTTCACACTGTCCGCGGCTGTGGGGTAGACTTTATCTTTCACACGGTCCGAGCCTTTGGGATAGACTTTATCTTTCACACGGTCCGTGGCTGTGGGATAGACTCTATCTTTCACATGGTCCTTGCCTGTGGGATAGACTCTATCTTTCACACGGTCCATGGCTGTGGGAATAGACTTTATCTTTCACACGGTCCATGCCTGTCGGATAGACTCTATCTTTCACATGTGTATCCCACAGCCACGGACCGTGTTAAAGATAAAGTCTATCCCACAGGCACGGACCGGGTGAAAGATAAACTCTATCCCACAGCCACGGACCGTGTGAAAAAATCAATCCCACAGGCACGGACCGTGTGAAAGTTAAAGTCTATCCCACAGGCACGGACCGTGTGAAAGATAAAGTCTATCCCACAGCCACGGACCATGTGAAAGATAAAGTCTATCCGA
This sequence comes from Cervus canadensis, assembly GCF_019320065.1. NCBI lineage: Eukaryota > Metazoa > Chordata > Mammalia > Artiodactyla > Cervidae > Cervus > Cervus canadensis. Next base: position 13,334,639 of record NC_057411.1, on the reverse strand, counting down.
CAGGCACTGACCGTGTGAAAGATAAAGTCTATCCAAAGCAATGGACCGTGTGAAAGATAAAGTCTATCCCACAGCAACGGACCGTGTGAAAAAGTCTATCCCACAGCCAGGGACCATGTGAAACATAAAGTCTATCCCACAGGCACGGACCGTGTGAAAGATAAAGTCTATCCCACAGGCACGGACCGTGTGAAAAAATCTATCCCTCAGCCACGGACCGTGTGAAAGATAAAGTCTAATCCACAGCCACGGGCCGTGTGAAAGATAAAGTCTACCCCACAGCCATGGACCATGTTAAAGATAAAGTCTATCCCACAGGCACGGACAGAGTGAAAGATAGATTCGTTTCCCACAGCCACGGACCGTGTGACAGATAAAGTCTACCCCACAGCCATGGACCGTGTAAAAGATAAAATCTATCCCACAGCCACATACCGTGTGCAAGATAAAGTCTACCCCACAGCCACGGACCATGTGAAAGATAAAGTCTCCCCCACAGCCATGGACCGTGTGAAAGATAGAGTCTATTCCCACAGCCACGGATCATATGAAAGTTAGAGTCTATTCCACAGCCATGGACCGTGTGAAAGATAGAGTACATCCCACAGGCACGGACCATGTGAAAGATAAAGTCTATCCCACAGGCACGGACCGTGTGAAAGATAAAGTCTACCCCACAGGCACGGACCATGTGAAAGATAAAGTCTACCCCACAGCCACGGGCCGTGTGAAAGATAAAGTCTACCTTGTAGACACGGGCCGTGTGAGAGAAAAAGTCTATCCCATAGGCACGGACCGTGTGAAAGATAAAGTCTATCCTACAGGAACGGGCCATATGAAAGAAATGTCTACCCCACAGCCACGGGCCGGGTGAAAGATAAAGTCTACCCCACAGGCACGGGCCGAGTGAAAGATAAAGTCTACCCCACTGCCACAGGCCGTGTGAAAGATAAAGTCTACCCCCCAGCCATGGACCGTGTGAAAGATAAAGTCTATCCCACAGCCAGGGACCGTGTGAAAGATAAAGTCTACCCCCCAGCCATGGACCGTGTGAAAGTTGAAGTCTACCCCACAGCCACGACCATGTGAAAGATAAAGTCTACCCCACAGCCATGGACCGTGTGAAAGATAGAGTCTTTCCCACAGCCACGGACCATGTAAACGATGAAGTCTATCCCACAGCCTCGGACTGTGTGAAACATAAAGTCTATTCCCACAGCCATGGACTGTGTGAAAGAAAAACTCTACTACCTAGCAACGTACCATGTGAAAGATAAAGTCTACCCCACAGCCACAGACCGTGTGAAAGATAAAATCTATCCCACAGGCACGGACCGTGTGAAAGATAAAGTCTATTCCACAGCAACGGACCGTGTGAAAAAGTCTATCCCACAGCCACGGACCGTGTGAAAGATAAAGTCTATCCCACAGGCACGGACCATGTGAAAAAGTCTATCCCTCAAGCGTGGACCGTGTGAAAGATAAAGTCTATCCCAAAGGCACGGACCGTGTCAAAGATAAAGTCTACCCCACAGCCACGGACCATGTGAAAGATAAAGTCGATCCCACAGTCACGGACAGTGTGAAAGATAGAGTCTGTTCCCACAGCCATGGACCGTGTGAAAGATAAAGTCTACCCCACAGCCACGGACCGTGTGAAAGATAAAATCTATCCCAAAGCCACAGACCGTGTGAAAGACAAAATCTATCCCAAAGCCACATACCGTGTGAAAGATAAAGTCTACCCCACAGCCACAGACCATGTGAAATATAAAGTCTACCCCACAGCCATGGACCGTGTGAAAGATAGAGTCTAATCCCACAGCCACGGACCATGTGAAAGATAGAGTCTATCCCACAGGCACGGACCATGTGAATGACAAAGTCTATCCCACAGCAACGGACAGTGTGAAAGATAACTCTATTCCCAGAGCCACGGACCATGTGAAAGATAAAGTCTATCCCACAGGCACGGACCGTGTGAAAGATAAAGTCTATCCCACAGCCACGGACCGTGTGAAAGACAAAGTCTGTCCTGGAGGCACGGACCATGTGAAAGATAAAGTTTACCCCACAGCCACGGACTTTGTCAAAGATAAAGTCTATCCCACAGGCACGGACCATGTGAAAGATAAAGTCTATCCCACAGGCACGGACCATGCGAAAGATAAAGTCTATCCCACAGCCACGGACCGTGTGAAAGATGAAGTCTATTCCCAGACCCATGGACCTTGTGAAACATAAAGTCTATTCCCACAGCCACGGAACGTATGAAAGATAAAGTCTACTCCCACAGGCAAGGACCGTGTGAAAGATAAAGTCTACCACACAGACATGGACCGTGTGAAAGATAAAGTCTATCCCACAGCCACGGACCGTGTGAAAGATAAAGTCTATCCCACAGCCACGGACCGTGTGAAAGATAAAGTCTACCCCACAGCCACGGACCGTGTGAAAATAGAGTCTATTCACACAGCCAACGACCGTGTGAAAGATAAAGGCTATCCCACAGCCACGGACCGTGTGAAAGATAAAGTCTATCCCACAGCCACGCACCGTGTGAAAGATAAAGTCTATCCCCACAGGCACGGACCGTGTGAAAAGATAAATCTATCCCACAGCCAACGGACCGTGTGAAAAAGTCTATCCCTCACCACGGACCATGTGAAAAATAAAGTCTATCCCACAGGCCGACGTGTGAAAGAATAAAGTCTATAACACACCCCGGACCTGTTAAATAAAGTCTATCCCACAGACGGACCGTATGAAAAGAAAAAGTCTACCCACAGCCACGGGACAATTGTGAAAGATAAATTCATTCCCAGAGCACGGACCTTGTAAATAAAGTCTTTCCCCACAGCACGGACGTGGTGAAAGATAGAGGGTACCCCACAGCCACGGACCATGTGAAAGATAAAGTCTACCCACGCCGGACCATTGAAAAAGTCTATCCCACAGGCACGGACCGTGTGAAAGATAAGACTACCCCACAGCACGACCAATGTGAAGATAAGTCTACCACAGCCCCCCCCCCCCCACAAAAAAAAAAAAGACCGTGTGAAAGATAAATCTATCCCACAACCACGGGAGCTTGTGAAAACATAAGTCTACCCCACAGCCACGGACCGTGTGATAGATAAAGCCTATTCCCACAGCCACGGACCGTGTGAAAGATAGAGGCTATTCCACAGCCACGGACCATGTGAAAGATAGAGTCTATCACACAGGCATGGACTGTGTGAAAGATAAAGTCTATTCCCACAGCCACGGACCGTGTGAAAGATAGAGGCTATCCCACAGGCATGGACCGAGGGAAATATAGAGTCTATCCCACAGCCACGGACCGTGTGAAAGATAAAGTCTACTGTGTGAAAGATAAAGTCTATCCCACAGCCACGGACCATGTGAAAGATACAGTCTATCCCACAGGCACGTACCTTGTGAAAGTTAAAGTCTAACACACAGGAACGGACCGTGTGAAAGATAAAGTCTATCCACAGCCACGGATCATGTGAAAAAGTCTATCCCACAGGCATGGACCGTGTGAAAGATAAAGTCTACCCCACAGGCACGGACCGTGTGAAAGATAAAGTCTAACCCACAGCCACGGGCCGTGTGAAAGATAAAGTCTATCCCACAGCCACGGACCGTGTGAAAGATAAAGTCTATCCCACAGCCACGGACTGTGTGAAAGATTTAAAAAGTTTCTTTTTAATCCCAAACCCAGGGGCCCCAACGGGACCCGTCTGAAAAGATAAGTCTATCACAGCCACGACTGTTAAAAAGTCTAATCCCTCACCACGGCCATTGGTGAAAGATAAAGTTCTATTCCCCAGGCACGTACGTGTGAAAGATAAAGTCTTATATCCACAGCCCCGACATTGTGAAAGATTTAAAAGTCCTATCCACAGGCCGGACCGATATGATAAAAGATAAAAGTCTACCCCACAGCCGACGGGGACAATGTGGAAAGATTAAATTCAAAAAAAAAAAAACAATTCCCAGGAGCCACGGACCTTAGTGAAACATTAAAGTCTTTTCCACAGCCACGGACGTCGTGAAAGATAAAGAGCTACTCCACGCCACGCACATGTGAAAGATTAAGTCTACCCCACAGCCACGGACCATGTGAAAAGCTCTATACCCACAGGCACGGGACCGTGTGAAAGATAAAGACACACGGACCGTGTGAAAGATAGAGTCTATCCCACACCCACGGACCGTGTGAAAGATAAAGTCTATCCCACAGCCACGGACCGTGTGAAAGATAAAGTCTACCCCACAGCCACGGACCGTGTGAAAGATAGCGTCTATTCACACAGCCAACGACCGTGTGAAAGATAAAGTCTATCCCACAGGCACGGACCGTGTGAAAGATAAAGTCTATCCCACAGCCATGCACCGTGTGAAAGATAAAGTCTATCCCACAGGCACGGACCGTGTGAAAGATAAAGTCTATCCCACAGCCACGGACCGTGTGAAAAAGTCTATCCCTCAGGCACGGACCATGTGAAAGATAAAGTCTATCCCACAGGCACGTACCGTATGAAAGATAAAGTCTATACCACAGCCCCGGACCATGTGAAAGATAAAGTCTATCCCACAGGCACGGACCGTATGAAAGATAAAGTCTACCCCACAGCCACGGACAATGTGAAAGATAAATTCAATTCCCAGAGCCACGGACCTTGTGAAACATAAAGTCTATTCCCACAGCCACGGACCGTGTGAAAGATAAAGAGAACTCCCACAGCCACGGACCATGTGAAAGATTAAGTCTACCCCACAGCCACGGACCATGTGAAAAAGTCTATCCCACAGGCACGGACCGTGTGAAAGATAAAGACTACCCCACAGCCACGGACCATGTGAAAGATAAAGTCTATCTCACAGGCACAGACCACGTGAAAGATAAAGTCTATTCCCACAGCCACGGACCGTGTGAAAGATAAAGTCTATCCCACAGCCACGGACCATGTGAAAGATAAAGTCTATCTGACAGGCACTGACCGTGTGAAAGATAAAGTCTATCCCAAAGCAATGGACCGTGTGAAAGATAAAGTGTATCCCACAGCAACGGACCGTGTGAAAAAGTCTATCCCACAGCCAGGAACCGTGTGAAACATAAAGTCTATCCCACAGGCACGGACCGTGTGAAAGAAAAAGTCTATCCCACAGGCACGGACCGTGTGAAAAAATCTATCCCTCAGCCACGGACCGTGTGAAAGATAAAGTCTAATCCACAGCCACGGGCCGTGTGAAAGATAAAGTCTACCCCACAGCCATGGACCATGTGAAAGATAAAGTCTATCCCACAGGCACGGACAGTGTGAAAGATAGATTCGTTTCCCACAGCCACGGACCGTGTGACAGATAAAGTCTACCCCACAGCCATGGACCGTGTAAAAGATAAAATCTATCCCACAGCCACATACCGTGTGCAAGATAAAGTCTACCCCACAGCCACGGACCATGTGAAAGATAAAGTCTCCCCCACAGCCATGGACCGTGTGAAAGATAGAGTCTATTCCCACAGCCACGGATCATGTGAAAGTTAGAGTCTATTCCACAGCCACGGACCGTGTGAAAGATAGAGTACATCCCACAGGCACGGACCATGTGAAAGATAAAGTCTATCCCACAGGCACGGACCGTGTGAAAGATAAAGTCTACCCCACAAGCACGGACCATGTGAAAGATAAAGTCTACCCCACAGCCACGGGCCGTGTGAAAGATAAAGTCTACCCTGTAGACACGGGCCGTGTGAGAGAAAAAGTCTATCCCATAGGCACGGACCGTGTGAAAGATAAAGTCTATCCTACAGGAACGGGCCATATGAAAGAAATGTCTACCCCACAGCCACGGGCCGGGTGAAAGATAAAGTCTACCCCACAGGCACGGGCCGAGTGAAAGATAAAGTCTACCCCACAGCCACAGGCCGTGTGAAAGATAAAGTCTACCCCCCAGCCATGGACCGTGTGAAAGATAAAGTCTATCCCACAGCCAGGGACCGTGTGAAAGATAAAGTCTACTCCCCAGCCATGGACCGTGTGAAAGTTGAAGTCTACCCCACAGCCACGACCATGTGAAAGATAAAGTGTACCCCACAGCCATGGACCGTGTGAAAGATAGAGTCTTTCCCACAGCCACGGACCATGTAAACGATGAAGTCTATCCCACAGCCTCGGACCGTGTGAAACATAAAGTCTATTCCCACAGCCATGGACTGTGTGAAAGAAAAACTCTATTACCTAGCAACGTACCATGTGAAAGATAAAGTCTACCCCACAGCCACAGACCGTGTGAAAGATAAAATCTATCCCACAGGCACGGACCGTGTGAAAGATAAAGTCTATTCCACAGCAACGGACCGTGTGAAAAAGTCTATCCCACAACCACGGACCGTGTGAATCATAAAGTCTATCCCACAAGCACGGACCGTGTGAAAGATAAAGTCTATCCCACAGGCACGGATCATGTGAAAAAGTCTATCCCTCAAGCGTGGACCGTGTGAAAGATAAAGTCTATCCCAAAGGCATGGACCGTGTCAAAGATAAAGTCTACCCCACAGCCACGGACCATGTGAAAGATAAAGTCGATCCCACAGGCACGGACAGTGTGAAAGATAGAGTCTGTTCCCACAGCCATGGACCGTGTGAAAGATAAAGTCTACCCCACAGCCACGGACCGTGTGAAAGATAAAATCTATCCCAAAGCCACAGACCGTGTGAAAGATAAAATCTATCCCAAAGCCACATACCGTGTGAAAGATAAAGTCTACCCCACAGCCACAGACCATGTGAAATATAAAATCTACCCCACAGCCATGGACCGTGTGAAAGATAGAGTCTAATCCCACAGCCACGGACCATGTGAAAGATAGTCTATCCCACAGCCACGGACGGTGTGAAAGATAGAGTCTATCCCACAGGCACGGACCATGTGAATGATAAAGTCTATCCCACAGGCACGGACAGTGTGAAAGATAAACTCTATTCCCAGAGCCACGGACCATGTGAAAGATAAAGTCTATCCCACAGGCACGGACCGTGTGAAAGATAAAGTCTATCCCACAGCCACGGACCGTGTGAAAGACAAAGTCTGTCCCGGAGGCACGGACCATGTGAAAGATAAAGTTTACCCCACAGCCACGGACTTAGTCAAAGATAAAGTCTATCCCACAGGCACGGACCATGTGAAAGATAAAGTCTATCCCACAGGCACGGACCATGCGAAAGATAAAGTCTATCCCACAGCCACGGACCGTGTGAAAGATGAAGTCTATTCCCAGACCCATGGACCTTGTGAAACATAAAGTCTATTCCCACAGCCACGGAACGTATGAAAGATAAAGTCTACTCCCACAGGCAAGGACCGTGTGAAAGATAAAGTCTACCACACAGACATGGACCGTGTGAAAGATAAAGTCTATCCCACAGCCACGGACCATGTGAAAGATACAGTCTACCCCACAGGCACGGACCCTGTAAAAGATAAAGTCTATTCCACAGACACGGACAGTGTGAAAGATAAAGCCTATCCCACAGTCACGGACCGTGTGAAAAAGTCTATCCCACAGCCATGGACCGTGTGAAAGATAAAGTCTCCCCCACAGCCACGGACCGTGTGAAAGATAGAGTCTACCTCACAGCCACGGGCCGTGTGAAAGATAAATCTACCCCACAGCCACGGGCCGTGTGAAAGATAAAGTCTACCCCACAGCCACGGACCGTGTGAAAGATACAGTCTCCTCCACAGCCACGGACCGTGTGAAAGATAGAGTCTATCCCACAGCCACGGACCGTGAGAAAGATAAAGTCTATCCCACAGGCACGGACCGTGTGAAAGATACACTCTATCCCACAGGCATGGACCGTGTGAAAGATAAAGTCTATCCCACAGCCACGGACCGTGTGAAAAAGTCTATCCCACAGCCACGCACCATGTGAAAGATAAAGTCTATTCCCACAGCCACGGACCGTGTGAAAGATAAAGTCTACTCCCACAGCCACGGACCATGTGAAAGATAAAGTCTACCACAAAGACACGGACAGTGTGAAAGATAAAGTCTATCCCACAACCACGGAGCTTGTGAAAGATAAAGTCTACCCCACAGCCACGGACCGTGTGAAAGATAAAGCCTATTCCCACAGCCACGGACCGTGTGAAAGATAGAGGCTATCCCACAGCCACGGACCATGTGAAAGATAGAGTCTATCCCACAGGCATGACTGTGTGAAAGATAAAGTCTATTCCCACAGCCCCGTGTGAAAGATAAAGTCTACCCCACAGCCACGGACCGTGTGAAAGATAAAATCTATCCCAAAGCCACGGACCGTGTGAAAGATAAAATCTATCCCAAAGCCACATACCGTGTGAAAGATAAAGTCTACCCCACAGCCACAGACCATGTGAAATATAAAATCTACCCCACAGCCATGGACCGTGTGAAAGATAGAGTCTAATCCCACAGCCACGGACCATGTGAAAGATAGTCTATCCCACAGCCACGGACCGTGTGAAAGATAGAGTCTATCCCACAGGCACGGACCATGTGAAAGATAAAGTCAATCCCACAGGCACGGACCGAGTGAAACATAAAGTATACCCCACAGGCACGGACCATGTGAAATATCAAGTCTACCCCACAGCCATGGGCCGTGTGAAAGATAAAGTCTACCCCGCAGCCACGGGCCGTGTTAAAGACAAAGTCTATCCCATAGGCACGGACCGTGTGAAAGATAAAGTCTATCCCACAGGAACGGGCCGTATGAAAGATAAAGTCTACCCCACAGCCATGTGCCGTGTGAAAGAAAAAGTCTAACCACTGCCCCCATCGCTACGTGATCCAGTTGTGAAAGATAAGTCTCACCCTCCACTGCACGGGCCCGTGTGAAAGATAAAGTCTACCCAGTGGGCAAATTGGTACCTTTTGCTGTGACTACCACACTCTATCTCCCACAGCCACGAGATCGCGTGTGAAAGATAAAATCATCCCAAGCCATCATCACAAGTGTCGTAAGCAAAAGTAACCCCAAGCCCGGACCACGATGGCAAATATTTAATATGTCTATTCCACACACAAGCAGCCCAACATTTGCAACCGTTGTCACTAATAGAGTCACTAGTCTCCACAGCCAGAGAGTCTGTGATTTTTCACATAAGAGGCTAACAGCCAGCGGACCGTGTGAAAGATATTATTCCTCGTCCCATCAGGCACGACCATTGTGAATGATACACGCTCTTCACAGGCTTCGGACTGTGTGAAAAGATAAACTCTATTCCAGAGCCCACGGACCAATGTTGAAAGATAAACTCTATTCCCAGAGCCACGGATCATGTGAAAGATAAAGTCTATCCCACATGCACGGACCGTGTGAAAGATAAAGTCTATCCCACAGGCACGGACCGTGAGAAAGATAAAGTCTACCCCACAGGCACGTACCGTGTGAAAGATAGTCTATCCCACAGCCAGGGACCTTGTGAAAAAGTCTATCCCACAGGCACGGACCGTGTGAAAGACAAAGTCTGTCCTAGAGGCACGGACCATGTGAAAGATAAAGTTTACCCCACAGCCACGGACCTGGCTGTGCGGTAGGCTTTGTCTTTCACACGGTCCGTGGCTGTGGGGTAGACTTTATCTTTCACATGGTCCGAGGCTGTGGGAATAGACTTTATTTTTCACACGGTCCGTGGCTGTGGGAATACACTTTATGTTTCACACCATCCGTGGCTGTGGGAATAGACTCTATCTTTCACACGGTCCATGGCTGTCGGATAGACTTTATCTTTCACACGCTCCGTGGCTCTGGGATACACTTTATCTTTCACACGGTCCGTGGCTGTTGGAGTTGACTTTATCTTTCACACGGTCCATGGCTGTGGGAATAGACTTTATGTTTCACACGTTCTGTGGCTGTGGGAATAGCCTGCATCTTTCACACGGTCCGGGCCTGTGGGGTAGACTTTATCTTTCACACGGTCCGCGGCTGTGGGTTAGACTTTATCTTTCACACGCTCCGTGGCTCTGGGATAGACTTTATCTTTCACACGGTCCGTGGCTGTGAGATAGACTTTAAATTTCACACGGTCCGTGGCTGTGGGATAGACTCTATCTTTTACATGGTCCGTGCCTGTGGGATAGACTTTTTCACACGGTCCGTGCCTGTGGGATAGACTTCATCTTTCACACGGTCAGTGGCTGTGGGATAGACTCTATCTTTCACATGGTCCGTGCCTGTGGGATAGACTCTATCTTTCACACGTTTCATGGCTTTGGGAATAGACTTTATCTTTCACACGGTGCATGCCTGTCGGATAGACTCTATCTTTCACATGGTCCGTGGCTGTGGGATAGCCTCTATCTTTCACACGGTCCGTGGCTGTGGGAATAGACTCTATCTTTCACACAGTCCATGGCTGTGGGATAGACTTTATCTTTCACACGGTCCGTGGCTGTGGGATATACTTTATCTTTCACACGGTCCATGGTTGTTGGAGTAGACTTTATCTTTCACACGGTCCGTGCCTGTGGGGTAGACTTTATCTTTCACACGGCCCGTGGATGTGGGGTACACTTTATCTTTCACACGGTCTGTGGCTGTGGGGTAGACTAGATCTTTTACATGGTCCGTGGCTGTGGGGTAGACTTTATCTTGCACACGGTCCGTGGCTGTGGGAATAGACTTTATCTTTCACACAGTCCGTGGATGTGGGAATAGACTTTATCTTTCACATAGTCCGTGCCTGTGGGATAGACTCTATCTTTCACACGATCCGTGGCTGTGGGATAGACTCTATCTTTCACATGGTCCGTGGCTGTGGTATAGGCTTTATCCTTCACACGGTCCATGCCTGTGGGATAGACTTTATCTTTCACATTGTCCGTTCCTGTGGGTTAGATTCTATCTTTCACACAGACCGTGCATGTGTGATAGACTCTATCTTTCACACGGTCCGTGGCTCTGGGATGAACTCTATCTTTCACATGGTCCATGGCTGTGAGAGTAGACTCTATCTTTCACATGGTCCATGGCTGTGGGGTAGACTCTATCTTTCACACGGTCCGTGGCTGTGGGATAGACTCTATCTTTCACACGGTCCGTGGCTGTGTGATAGACTTTATCTTTCACACGGTCCGTGGCTTTGGGGTAGACTTTATCTTTCACATGGTCCATGCCTGTAGGATAGACTTTTTCACACGGTCCATGCCTGTGGGATAGACTTTATCTTTCACAAGTCCGTGCCTGGGGGATAGACTTTATCATTCACATGGTCCGTGGCTGTGGGATTGACTTTTTCACACGGTCCGTGGCTGTGGGATAGACTTTATCTTTCACACGGTTCGTGCCTGTGTGATAGACTCTATCTTTCACACCGTCCGTAGCTCTGGGATAAACTCTATCTTTCACATGGTCCATGGCTGTGGGAGTGGACTCTATCTTTCACACGGTCCATCGCTGTGGGGTAGACTCTATCTTTAACACGGTCCTGGCTGTTGGGATAGACCTATCTTTCACACGGTCCGTGGCTGTTGGGGTAGACTTTATCATTCAACGGTCCATGGACCTGTGTGATAGACTCTATCTTTCACACGGTCCGATGGCTTTGGGGTTAGACTTTATTTTTCACCAGGTCATACCGTTAGCGATAAGACTTTTTCACATGGTCGTGCCTGTGGGATGACTTTTATCTTTCACCAGGTCCGTGCCTGTGGGATAGACTTTACTCATTCACATGGTCCGTGGCTGTGGGATTGAGCTTTTTCACACGGTCCGTGCTGTGGGATAGGCTTTATCCTATTCACACGGTCCGTGCCTGTGGGCTAGACTTTATCTTATCACATTGGGTCCGCTGTTGTGTAGTAGACTTTATTTTCATAGCAGTCGTAGGCTGTGGGGTGACTTATCTTTCACACGAGTCCGCCCTGTGGGGTAGACTTTTATATTTCAACATGGTCGTGGTTTGGGGTAGACTTTATCTTTCACATGGTCCATGCCTGTAGGATAGACTTTTTCACACGGTCCGTGCCTGTGGGGTAGACTTTATCTTTCACACGTCCGTGTCTGTGGGATAGACTTTATCATTCACATGGTCCGTGGCTGTGGGATTGACTTTTTCACACGGTCCGTGGCTGTGGGATAGACTTTATCTTTCACACGGTTCGTGCCTGTGTGATAGACTCTATCTTTCACACCGTCCGTAGCTCTGGGATAAACTCTATCTTTCACATGGTCCATGGCTGTGGGAGTAGACTCTATCTTTCACACGGTCCATCGCTGTGGGGTAGACTCTATCTTTAACACGGTCCGTGGCTGTGGGATAGACACTATCTTTCACACGGTCCATGGCTGTGGGATAGACTTTATCATTCACACGGTCCATGGCTGTGTGATAGACTCTATCTTTCACACGGTCCGTGGCTTTGGGGTAGACTTTATCTTTCACATGGTCCATACCTGTAGGATAGACTTTTTCACATGGTCCGTGCCTGTGGGATAGACTTTATCTTTCACACGGTCCGTGCCTGTGGGATAGACTTTATCATTCACATGGTCCGTGGCTGTGGGATTGACTTTTTCACACGGTCCGTGGCTGTGGGATAGACTTTATCTTTCACACGGTCCGTGCCTGTGGGATAGACTTTATCTTTCACACGGTCCGTGTCTGTGTGGTAGACTTTATCTTTCATACAGTCCGTGGCTGTGGGGTAGACTTTATCTTTCACACGGTCCGTCCCTGTGGGGTAGACTTTATCTTTCACATGGTCCATGGCTCTGGTATAGACTTTATCTTTCACACGGTAAGTGGCTGTGTGATAGACTTTTTCACACGGTCCGTGCCTGTGGGATAGACTTTATCTTTCACACGGTCCGTGGCTGTAGGTTAGACTTTATCTTTCATACGGTCCGTAGCTGGGGGAATAGATTTTACGTTTCACATGATCCGTGGATGTGGAGTAGACTTTATCTTTCACACGGTCCGTGGCTGTGGGATTGACTTTTTCACACGGTCCGTGGCTGTGGGATAGACTTTATCTTTCACACGGTCCGTGGCTGTGGGATAGACTTTATCTTTCACACGGTCCGTGGCTGTGGGATACACTTTACCTTTCACACGGTCCGTGGCTGTGTGATAGACTTTATCTTTCACACGGTCCGTGGCTGTGGGGTAGACTTTATCTTTCACACGGTCCGTGGCTGTGGGGTAGACTTTATCTTTCAACGGTCCGTGACTGTGGGATACACTTTGTCTTTCACACGGTCCGTGGCTGTGGGATAGACTTTGTCTTTCACACGGTCCGTGCTTGTGGGATAGACTTTACCTTTCACACGGTCCGTGCTTGTGGGATAGACTTTACCTTTCACACGGTCCGTGGCTTTGGGGTAGACTTTATCTTTCACATGGTCCATGCCTGTGGGATAGACTTTTTCACACGCTCCGTGCCTCTGGGATAGACTTTATCTTTCACACGGTCCGTGCCTGTGGGATAGACTTCATCTTTCACACGGTCCGTTGCTGTGGGGCAGACTTTATCTTTCACACGGTCCGTGTCTGTGGGATAGACTTTATCTTTCACACGGCCCGTGCCTGTGGGGTAGACTTTATCTTTCACACGTTCCGTGGCTGTGGGGTAACCTTTCTCTTTCACATGGTCCGGGATGTTTGATAGACTTTATCTTTCACACGGTCCGAGTCTGTGGGGAAGACTTTATCTGACTCACGGTCCGTGGCTGTTGGGTTGACTTTATCTTTCACACGGTCCGTGGCTGTGGGATAGACTTTATCTTTCTCATGGTCCGTGGCTGTGGGATAGACTTTATCTTTCACACGGTCCGTGGCTGTGGGGTAGACTTTATCTTTCACACGGTCCGTGGCTGTGGGTTAAACTTTATCTTTTACACGGTCCTTGGCTGTTTGATAGACTTTATCCTTCACACGGTCCGTGTCTGTAGAGTAGACTTTATCTGACTCACGGTCCGTGGCTGTGGGGTTGACTTTATCTTTCACACTCTCCGTGGCTGTGGGATAGACTCTATCTTGCACATGGTCAGTGGCTGTGGGAATAGACTGTATTTTTCACACGGTCCCTTGCTGTGGGGTAGACTTTAACTTTCACACGGTCCGTGGCTGCGGGGTAGACTTTATCTTTCACACGGTCCGTGGCTGTGGCATAGACTGTATCCTTCACACGGTCCGTGCCTGTGGGATAGACTTTATCTTTCACACGGTCCGTGGCTGTGGGATAGACTTTATCTTTCACATGGTCTGTGCCTGTGGGATAGACTTTATCTTTCACACGGTCCGTGCCTGTGGGATAGACTTTATCTTTCACGCGGTCCGTGCCTGTGGAATAGACTTTATCTTTCACACGGTCCGTGGCAGTGGGATAGACTTTTTCACACAGTCTGTGGCTGTGGGATATAGTTTATCTTTCACACGGTCCATGACTGTGGGATAGACTTTATCTTTCACATGGTCCGTGGCTGCGGGATAGACTTTTTCACACGGTCCGTGCCTGTGGGATAGACTTTATCTTTCACACGGTCCGTGGCTGTGAGATAGACTTTATCTTTCACACGATCCGTGCCTGTGGGATAGACTTTATCTTTCACATGGTCCGTGCCTTTGGGATAGTCTTTCTCTTTCACACGGTCCGTGGCTGTGGGGTAGACTTTATCTTTCACATGGTCCGTGGCTGTTAGATAGACTCTATCTTTCACACGGTCTGTGTCTGTGGGGTAGACTTTATCCTTCACACGGCCCGTGCCTGTGGTGTAGACTTTATCTTTCACTCAGCCCTTGGCTGTGCGGTAGACTTTATCTTTCACATGGTCCGTGGCTCTGGGAATAGAGTTTATCTTTCACACGGTCCATGGCTGTGGGATGGACTCTATCTTTCACACGGTCCGTGCCTGTCGGATAGACTCTATCTTTCACACGATCCGTGGATGAGGGAATAGACTTTATCTCTAACACGGTCCATGCCTGTGGGATAGACTCTATCTTTCACATGGTCCGTGGCTGTGGGATAGCCTCTATCTTTCACACAGTCCGTGGCTGTGGGAATAGACTCTATCTCTAACACGGCCCATGCCTGTGGGATAGACTTTATCTTTCACATGGTCCGTGGCTGTGGGATAGCCTTATCTTTCACACAGTCCGTGGCTGTGGGAATAGACTCTATCTTTCACGCGGTCCATTGCTGTGGGATAGACTTTTTCTTTCACACGGTCCATGGCTGTGGGATAGACTTTATCTTTCACACAGTCCGTGGCTGTGAGGTAGACTTTATTTGTCACACGGTCCGTGGCTGTGGGAGTAGACTTTATCTTTCACACGGTCCGTGCTGTGGAATAGAACTTTTGTTTTCTCAACCGGTCCGTGGCTCTGGGAATAGACTTTATCTTTCACCGTCCGTGTGCCTGTGGGGTAGACTTTAACTTTCACACGGTCCGTGCCTGTGGGATAGACTCTATCTTGCACATTGTCTGTCGCTGTGGGAATAGACTCTATCTCTCACATGGTCCATGGCTGTGGGTTAGACTTTTTCTTTCACAAGGTCCGTGGCTGTGGGATAGACTTTTTCACACGGTTCGTGACTGTGGGATAGACTTTATCTTTCACACTGTCTGTGTCTGTGGGATAGACTTTATCTTTCACACGGTACGTGCCTGTGGGATGGACTTTATCTTTCATTCATACGGCCCGTTCCTGTGGGATAGACTTTATCTTTCACACGGTCCGTGGCTATGGGATAGACTTTGTCTTTCACACGGCCCGTGGCTGCGGGGTAGACTTTATCTTTCACACGGCCCATGGCTGTGGGGTTGACTTTATCTTTCACACGGTCCACGCCTGAGAGATAGACTTTTTCACACGGTCCGCGCCTGTGGGATAGACTTTATCTTTCACTCGGTCCGTGCCTGTGGGATACACTTTATGTTTCACACGGTCCGTGGCTGTGGGATAGACTTTTTCACACGGACCGATGCTGTGGAATAGACTTTATCTTTCACACGGTCCGTGCCTGTGGGATAGCTTTTATCTTTCACACGGTCCATGGCTGTGGGGTAGACTTTATCTTTCACACGGTACGTTGCTAGGTAATAGAGTTTTTCTTTCACACGGTCCATGGCTGTGGGAATAGACTTTGTGTTTCACACGGTCCGAGGCTGTGGGATAGACTTCATCGTTTACATGGTCCGTAGCTGTGGGATAGACTCTATCTTTCACACGGTCCATGGCTGTGGGGAGACTTTATCTTTCACACGGTCCGTGGCTGTGGAATAGACTCTAACTTTCACATGGTCCGTGGCTGTGGGGTAGACTTTATCTTTCACACGGTCCGTGGCTGTGGGATAGACTTTGTCTTTCACACGGTCCGTGGCTGTGGGATAGACTTTGTCTTTCACACGGTCCGTGGCTGTGGGATAGACTTTATTTTTCACACGGTCCGTGCTTGTGGGATAGACTTTATCTTTCACACGGTCTGTGGCTGTGGGGTAGACTTTATCTTTCATACGGTCCGTGTTTGTGGGATATTCTTTATCTTTCACTCGGTCTGTGGCTGTGAAGTGGACTTTATCTTTAACAACGTCCTTGGCTGTGCGGTAGACTTTATCTTTCACACGGTCTGTGGCTGTTGGGTAGACTTTATCTTTCACATGGTCCGTGGCTGTGGGGTAGACTTTATCTTTCACACGGTGTGTGGCTGTGGGATAGATTTTATCTTTCACACGGTCCGTGGCTGTGGGGTAGACTTTATCTTTCACACGGTCCGTGGCTGTGGGAACCGACTCTATCTTTCACACTGTCCGTGCCTGTGGGATAGACTTTATCTTTCACATAGTCCATGGCTGTTGTGTAGACTTTATTTTTCACACGGCCCGTGGCTGTGGATTAAACTTTATCTTTCACAAGGTCCGTGGCTGAGGGATAGACTTTTCACACGGTCCGTGCCTGTGGGACAGACTTTATCTTTCACACGGTCCGTGCCTGTGGGATAGACTTTATGTTTCACACTGTCCCTGGCTGTGGGATAGACTTTTTCACATGGTCCGTTGCTGTGGGATAGACTTTATCTTTCACACGGTCCATTGCTTTGGGATAGACTTTATCTTTCACACGGTCAGTGCCTGTCGGATAGACTTTATCTTTCACATTGTCCGTGGCTGTGGGATAGACTTTATCTTTCACACGGTCCGTTGCTGTGGGAATAGACTTTATCTTTCACGCGGTCTGTGCCTCTGAGATAGACTTTATCTCACGTGGTCCGTGGCTGTGGGGTAGTCTTTATCTTTCACACGGTCCGTGCCTGTGGGATAGACTTTTTCACTCGGTCCGTGGCTGTGGGGTAGACTTTATCTTTCACATGGTTCGTGGCTGTGGGAGTAGTCTTTATCTTTCACACGTTCCGTGGCTGTGGGAATAGACTTTATGGTTCACAAGGTCCGTGGCTCTGGGAATTGAATTTATCTTTCACATTGTCCGTGGCTGTGGGGTAGACTTTATCTTTCATACGGTCCATGCCTGTGGGATAGACTTTATCTTTCACTCGGTCCGTGGCTGTGGGATAGACTTTATCTTTCACATGGTCCGTGCCTGTGGGATAGACTTTTTCACACGGTCCTTGGCTGTGGGGTAGACTTTATCTTTCACATGGTCTGTGGCTGTGGGAGTAGTCTTTATGTTTCACACGGTCCGTGGCTGTGGGAATAGACTTTATGTTTCACAAGGTCCGTGACTCTGGGAATATAATTTATCTTTCACATGGTCCGTGGCTGTGCGATAGACTGTATCTTTCACACGGTCCGTGGCTGGGGATAGATTTTCTTTCACACGGTCCGTGCCTCTAGGACAGACTTTATCATTCACACGGTCCGTGCCTGTGGGGTAGACTTTATCCTTCACACGGCCCGTGCCTTTTTTGTAGACTTTACCTTTCACTCGGCCCTTGGCTGTGCGGTAGACTTTATCTTTCACATGGTCCGTGGCTCTGGGAATAGAGTTTATCTTTCACACGGTCCGTGGCTGTGGGATGGACTCTATCTTTCAAACGGTTCATGCCTGTGGGATAGACTCTATCTTTCACACGATCCGTGGATGAGGGAATAGACTCTATCTCTAACACGGCCCATGCCTGTGGGATAGACTCTATTTTTCACATGGTCCGTGGCTGTGGGATAGCCTTATCTTTCACACAGTCCGTGGCTGTGGGAATAGACTCTATCTTTCACACGGTCCATGGCTGTGGGATAGACTTTATCTTTCACACAGTCCGTGGCTGTGAGGTAGACTTTATTTGTCACACGATCCGTGGCTGTGGTAGTAGACTTTATCTTTCACACGGTCCGTGGCTGTGGGAATAGACTTTATGTTTCACACGGTCCGTGGCTCTCGGAATAGACTTTATCTTTCACACGGTCCGTGCCTGTGGGGTAGACTTTAACTTTCACACGGTCCGTGCCTGTGGGATAGACTCTATCTTGCACATTGTCTGTCGCTGTGGGAATAGACTCTATCTTTCACACGGTCCATGGCTGTGGGTTAGACTTTATCTTTCACACGGTCCATGCCTGTGGGACAGACTTTATCTTTCACACGGTCCATGCCTGTGGGATAGATTTTTTTCACACGGTCCGTGGCTGTGGATAGACTTTATCTTTCACACGGTCCGTTCCTGTGGGTTGGACTTTTTCTTTCACACGGTCCGTGGCTGTGGGATAGACTTTTTCACACGGTCCGTGCCTGTGGGATAGACTTTATCTTTGACACTGTCTGTGTCTGTGGGATAGACTTTATCTTTCACACGGTACGTGCCTGTGAGATAGACTGTATCTTTCACATGGTCCGTGGCTGTGGGATAGACTTTATCTTTCACACGGTCCGTGGCTGTGGGAACAGACTCTATCATTCACACTGTCCATGGCTGTGGTGTAGACTTTATCTTTCACACGGTCCTTGCCTGAGGGATAGACTCTATCTTGCACATGGTCTGTCGCTGTGGGAATAGACTCTATCTTTCACACGGTCCAGGGCTGTGGGTTAGACTTTATCTTTCACACTGTCCGTGGCTGTGGGAATAGACTTTATCTTTCACAGAGTCCATGCCTGTGGGATAGACTCTGTCTTTCACATGGTCCGTGGCTGTGGGAGTAGATTTTATCTTTCACACGGTCCGTGGCTGTGGGAATAGACTTTATGTTTCACAAGGTCCGTGGCTCTGGGAATAGACTTTATCTTTCACATGATCCGTTGCTGTGGGGTAGACTTTATCTTTCACACGGTCCGTGCCTGTGGGATAGACTTTATCTTTCACACGGTCCGTGGCTGTGGGATAGACTTTTTTGTTTCACACGGCCCGTGGCTGTGGGAATAGACTCTATCTTTCACACGGTCCGTGCCTGTGGGATAGACTCTATCTGTCACACGGTCAGTGGCTGTGGGATAGACTTTATCTTTCACATGCCCGTGGCTGTGGGGTAGACGTTATCTTTCATACGGTCCGTGTCTGTGGTGTAGACTTTATCTTTCACACGGCCCGTGCCTGTGGGGTAGACTTCATCGTTCACACGGCCCGTGGCTGTGGGGTAGACTTTATCTTTCACACGGTCCTTGGCTGTGGGGTAGACTTTATGTTTCACACGGTCCGTGGTTGTGGGTAGACTTAAACTTTCACAAGGTCCGTCGCTTTGTGTAGACTTTATCTTTCACACGGCCCGTGCCTGTGGGGTAGACTTTATCTTTCACACGGCCCGTGGCTCTGAAGTGGACTTTATCTTTAACTCGGTAAGTGGCTGTACGGTAGACTTTATCTTTCACACGGTCCATGGCTGTGGGGTAGACTTTATCTTTCACACGGTCCATGGCTGTGGGAATAGACTTTATTTTTCACACGGTCCGTTCCTGTGGGCATATACTTTATGTTTCACTCGGTCGGTGGCGGTGGGAATAGTCTTTATCTTTCACACGGTCTGTGCCTGTGGGTTAGACTTTATCTTTCACATGGTCCGTGGCTTTGGGATAGACTCTATCTTTCACACGGTCCGTGCCTGTGGGATAGACTCTATCTTTAACACGCTCCGTGCCTGTGGGATAGACTCTATCTTTCACACGGTCCGTGGCTGTGGGGTAGACTTTATCTTTCACACGGCCCGTGACTGTGGGGTAGACTTTATCTTTCACACGGTCCCTGCCTGTGGAGTAGACATTATCTTTCACACGGTCCGTGGATGTGGGGTAGACTTTATCTTTCACACGCTCCGTGGCTGTTGGTTAGACTTTATCTCTCACACGGTCCATGGCTGTGGGAATAGACTCTATCTTTCACGGGGTCAGTGCCTGTGGGATAGAGTTTATCTTTCACACGGTCCGTGGCTGTGGGGTATACTTTATCTTTCACACAGTCCGTGCCTGTGGGATTGACTTTATCTTTCACACGGTCCGTGCCTGTGGGATAGACTTTTTCCCACGGTCCGTGCCTGTGGGATAGACTCTATCTTTCACACGGTCCGTGGCTGTGGGGTAGACTCTATCTTTCACATGGTCCGTGGTTGTGGGAATAGACTCTATCTTTCACACGATCCGTGGCTGTGGGGTAGACTTTATCTTTCACATGGTCCATGGCTGTGGGGTAGACTTTATCTTTCACACGGTATGTGGGTTTGGGATAGATTTTATCTTTCACATGGTCCGTTGCTGTGGGATAGACTTTATCTTTCACACGGTCCATGGCTGCGGGGTAGACTTTATCTTTCACATGGCCTTTGGCTGAGGGAAAGACTTTATCTTTCACACGGCCCGTGTCTGTGGGATAGACTTTTTCTTTCACACGGCCCGTGGCTGTGGGGTAGACATTATCTTTCACACGGCCCGTGCCTGTGGGATAGACTTTATCTTTCACACTGTCCGTGGCTGTGGGATAGACTTTATCTTTCACACGGCCCGTGGCTGTGGGGTAGACTTTATCTTTTCAACACGTGTCAAGTCGATAAATCACGGTCCGTGGCTGTGGAATAGACTCTATCTTTTCACACGGTCCTTTTTTGGCCTGTGGGAATAGACCTTATCTTTCACACGGTTCGTGGCTGTGAGGTAGACTTTATCTTTTCACACGGCCGTGGCCGTGGGTAGAGTTTTATGTTTCACACGGCCCGTAGCTGTGATTAGACTATCTATCTTTCACACGGTCCCGTGGCTGTGGGGTAGATTTATCTTTCAACACGGTCCGTGCCTTGGGAAAGACTCTATCTTTCACACGGTCTGGTGCTGTTGCATAGACTTTTCTTTCACATGGTCCGTGGCTGTGGGAAATAGACCTTCTATCTTTTCACACGGTCCATGGCTGTGGGATAGACTTTATATTTGACTACGGTCCGTGGCTGTGGGGTAGAACTTTATCTTTCATCGGTCCGGGCTGTGGGATAGACTTATCTTTGACACGGTCGTGGCTGTGGGGTAACTTTATCTTTCATACGGTCGGGCTGTGGGGTAGACTTTACTTCACACGGTCCTGGTGGCTGTGGGAATAGACTTTAATTTTCACAAGGTCCGTGGCTCTGGAATAGACTTATCTTTCCACGGTCCGTGGCTGTGGGATAGAGTTTATCTTTCACATGGTCCCGTGGCTGTGGGATATACACTTTACCTTTCCACAACGGTCCGTGGCTGTGTGATAGACTTATCTTTCACACGGTCCGTGCTGTGGGGTAGATCTTTATCTTCACACGGTATCCGTGGCTGTGGGATACACTTTGTCTTTCACACGGTCCGTGGCTGTGGGTAAGACTTTGTCTTTCACACGGTCCATGCTTGTGGGATAGACTTTATCTTTCACACCGTCCGTGGCTGTGGGATAGACTTTATCTTTCACACGGTCCGTGGCTTTGGGGTAGACTTTATCTTTCACATGGTCCATGCCTGTGGGATAGACTTTTTCACACGCTCCGTGCCTCTGGGATAGACTTTATCTTTCACACGGTCCGTGCCTGTGGGATAGACTTCACCTTTCACACGGTCCGTTGCTGTGGGGCAGACTTTATCTTTCACACGGTCCGTGTCTGTGGGATAGACTTTATCTTTCACACGGCCCGGGCCTGTGGGGTAGACTTTATCTTTCACACGGTCCGTGGCTGTGGGGTAACCTTTATCTTTCACATGGTCCGGGGTGTTTGATAGACTTTATCTTTCACACGGTCCGAGTCTATGGGGAAGACTTTATCTGACTCACAGTCCGTGGCTGTTGGGTTGACTTTATCTTTCTCATGGTCCATGCCTGTGGGATAGACTTTATCTTTCACACGGTCCGTGGCTGTGGGGTAGACTTTATCTTTCACACGGTCCGTGGCTGTGGGGTAAACTTTATCTTTCACACGGTCCTTGGCTGTTTGATAGACTTTATCCTTCACACGGTCCGTGTCTGTGAAGTAGACTTTATCTGACTCACGGTCCGTGGCTGTGGGGTTGACTTTATCTTTCACACTGTCCGTGGCTGTGGGATAGACTCTATCTTGCACATGGTCAGTGGCTGTGGGAATAGACTGTATTTTTCACACGGTCCCTTGCTGTGGGGTAGACTTTATCTTTCACACGGTCCGTGGCAGCGGGGTAGACTTTATCTTTCACACGGTCCGTGCCTGTGCGATAGACTGTATCTTTCACACGGTCTGTGCCTGTGGGATAGACTTTATCTTTCACACGGTCCGTGGCTGTGGGATAGACTTTATCTTTCACATGGTCTGTGCCTGTGGGATAGACTTTATCTTTTACACGGTCCGTGCCTGTGGGATAGACTTTATCTTTCACACGGTCCATGCCTGTGGAATAAACTTTATCTTTCACATGGTCCGTGGCAGTGGGATAGACTTTTTCACACAGTCCGTGGCTGTGGGATATACTTTATCTTTCACAGGGTCCATTCCTGTGGGATAGACTTTATCTTTCACATGGTCCATGGCTGTGGGATAGACTTTTTCACACGGTCCGTGCCTGTGGGATAGACTTTATCTTTCACACGGTCCGTGGCTGTGAGATAGACTTTATCTTTCACACGATCCTTGCCTGTGGAATAGACTTTATCTTTCACATGGTCCGTGCCTTTGGGATAGTCTTTCTCTTTCACACGGTCCGTGGCTGTGGGGTAGACTTTATCTTTCACATGGTCCGTGGCTGTTTGATAGACTCTATCTTTCACACGGTCTGTGTCTGTGGGGTAGACTTTATCCTTCACACGGCCCGTGCCTGTGGTGTAGACTTTATCTTTCACTCAGCCCTTGGCTGTGCGGTAGACTTTATCTTTCACATGGTCCGTGGCTCTGGGAATAGAGTTTATCTTTCACACGTTCCGTGGCTGTGGGATGGACTCTATCTTTCACACGGTCCGTGCCTGTGGGATAGACTCTATCTTTCACACGATCCGTGGATGAGGGAATAGACTTTATCTCTAACACGGTCCATGCCTGTGGCATAGACTCTATCTTTCACATGGTCCGTGGCTGTGGGATAGGCCTCTATCTTTCACCACAGTCCGTAGTGCTGTGGGAAGTAGACTTCTATCTCTAACTACGGCCCATGCCTGTGGGGATAGACTCTTATCTTTCACATGGTCCGTGCCTGTGGGATAGCCTATCTTTCACACGGTCCGTGGCTGTGGGAATAGACTCTATCTTTCACACGGTCCATGGCTGTGGGATAGGCTTTATCTTTCACACGGTCCATGGCTGTGGGATAGACTTTATCTTTCACACAGTCCGTGGCTGTGAGGTAGACTTTATTTGTCACACGGTCCGTGGCTGTGGTAGTAGTCTTTATCTTTCACACGGTCCGTGGCTGTGGGAATAGACTTTATGTTTCACACGGTCCGTGGCTCTGGGAATAGACTTTATCTTTCACACGGTCCGTGCCTGTGGGGTAGACTTTAACTTTCACACGGTCCGTGCCTGTGGGATACACTCTATCTTGCACATTTTCTGTCGCTGTGGGAATAGACTCTATCTCTCACACGGTCCATGGCTGTGGGTTAGACTTTATCTTTCACACGGTCCGTGGCTGTGGGGTAGACTTTATCTTTCACACGGTCCATGCCTGTGGGACAGACTTTATCTTTCACACGGTCCATGCCTGTGGGATAGACTTTTTCACACGGTCCGTGGCTGTGGATAGACTTTATCTTTCACCCGGTCCGTTCCTGTGGGTTAGACTTTTTCTTTCACACGGTCCGTGGCTGTGGGATAGACTTTTTCACACGGTCCGTGACTGTGGGATAGACTTTATCTTACACACTGTCTGTGTCTGTGGGATAGACTTTATCTTTCACATGGTGCGTGCCTGTGGGATGGACTTTATCTTTCACACGGTCCCTCGCTGTGGGATAGACTTTATCTTTCTCACGATCCATGTCTGTGGGGTAGACTTTATCTTTCACACGGTCCTTGCCTGTTGGAGTAGACTTTATCTTTCATACGGTCCTTGGCTGTGGGAATAGACTTTATGTTTCACAGGTCCGTGGCTCTGGGAATAGACTTTATCTTTCAAATAGTCCATGTCTGTGAGGTAGACTTTACCTTTCACACGGTCTGTGCCTGTGGGATAGACTTTATCTTTCACATGGTCCGTGGCTGTGGTATAGTCTTCATCTTTCACACGGCCCGTGGCTGCAGGGTAGAGTTTATCTTTCACATGGTCCATGCCTGTGGGGTAGACTTTATCTTTCACACGGTCCGTGCCTGTGGGATAGACTTTATCTTTCACATGGTCCGTGCCTGTGGGATGGACTCTATCTTTCACACGGTCCGTGGCTGTGGAATAGACTCTAACTTTCACATGGTCCGTGGCTGTGAGATTAGACTCTATCTTTCACACGGTCCATGGTGTGGGGTAGACTCTATCTTTCACCCGGTCCGTGGCTGTGGGGTAGACTCTATCTTTCACACGGTCCGTGGCTGTGGGATAGACACTATCTTTCACACGGTCCGTGGCTGTGGGATAGACTCTATCTTTCACACGGTCCGTGGCTGTGTGATAGACTCTATCTTTCACACGGTCCGTGGCTTTGGGGTAGACTTTATCTTTCACATGGTCCATACCTGTAGGATAGACTTTTTCACACGGTCCGTGCTTGTGGGATAGACTTTATCTTTCACACGGTCCGAGCCTGTGGGATAGACTTTATCATTCACATGGTCCGTGGCTGTGGGATTGACTTTTTCACACGGTCCGTGGCTGTGGGATAGACTTTATCTTTCACACGGTCCGTGCCTGTGGGATAGAATTTATCTTTCACACGGTCCGTGGCTGTATGGTAGACTTTATCTTTCATACAGTCCGTGGCTGTGGGGTAGACTTTATCTGTCACACGGTCCGTGCCTGTGGGATAGACTTTATCTTTCACATGGTCCGTGGCTCTGTTATAGACTTTATCTTTCACACGGTAAGTGGCTCTGTAATAGACTTTTTCCACGGTCCGTGCCTGTGGGATAGACTTTATCTTTCACACGGTCCGTGGCTGTGGGGTAGACTTTATCTTTCATACGGTCCGTGGCTGTGGGAATAGATTTTATGTTTCACATGGTCCGTGGATGTGGAGTAGACTTTATCTTTCACACGGTCCGTGGCTGTGGGATTGACTTTTTCACACCGTCCGCGGCTGTGGGATAGACTTTATCTTTCACACGCTACGTGGCACTGGGATAGACTTTATCTTTCACACGGTCCGTGGCTGTGGGATAGACTTTATCTTTCACACGGTCCGTGGCTTTGGGGTAGACTTTATCTTTCACATGGTCCATGTCTGTGGGATAGACTTTTTCACACGATCCGTGCCTGTGGGATAGACTTTATCTTTCACACGGTCCGTGCCTGTGGCATAGACTTCATCTTTCACACGGTCCGTTGCTGTGGGGCAGACTTTATCTTTCACACGGTCCGTGTCTGTGGGATAGACTTTATCTTTCACATGGCCCGTGCCTGTGGGTTAGACTTTATCTTTCACACTGTCCGTGGCTGTGGGTAACCTTTATCTTTCACATGGTCCGGGGTGTTTGATAGACTTTATCTTTCACACGGTCCGTGTCTGTGGGGAAGACTTTATCTGACTCACGGTCCGTGGCTGTTGGGTTGACTTTATCTTTCACATGGTCCGTGGCTGTGGGGTAGACTTTATCTTTCACACGGTCCGTGGCTGTGGGATAGACTTTGTCTTTCACACGGTCCGTGGCTGTGGGATAGACTTTATCTTTCACACGGTCCGTGCTTGTAGGATAGACTTTATCTTTCACACGGTCTGTGGCTGTGGGGTAGACTTTATCTTTCACACGGTCCGTGGCTGTCGGGTAGACTTTATCTTTCACACGGTGCGTGGCTGTGTGTAGACTTTCTCTTTCACAAGGTCCGTGGCTTTGTGTAGACTTTATCTTTCACACGGCCCGTGGCTGCGGGGTAGACTTTATCTTTCACACGGCCCGTGGCTGTGAAGTGGACTTTATCTTTAACAACGTCCGTGGCTGTGCGGTAGACTTTATCTTTCACATTGTCCGTGGCTGTAGGGTAGACTTTATCTTTCACACGGTCTTTGGCTGTGGGAATAGACTTTATTTTTCACACGGTCCGTGGCTGTGGGAATACACTTTATGTTTCACACGGTCCGTGGCTGTGGGAATAGACTTTATCTTTCACACGGTGCCTATGGATAGACTTTATCTTTCACACGGTCCGTGGCTGTGGGATAGACTCTATCTTTCACATGGTCCATGCCTGTGGGATAGACTCTATCTTTCACACGGTCCATGGCTGTGGGAATAGACTTTATCTTTCACACGGTCCATGCCTGTCGGATAGACTCTATCTTTCACATGGTCCGTGACTGTGGGATAGCCTCTTTCTTTCACACGGTCCGTGGCTGTGGGAATAGACTCTATCTTTCACACGCTCCGTGGCTCTGGGATAGACTTTATCTTTCACACGGTCCATGGCTGTTGGAGTAGACTTTATCTTTCACACGGTCCATGGCTGTCGGAATAGACTTTATGTTTCACACGTACCGTGGCGGTGGGAATAGCCTGCATCTTTCACACGGTCCGTACCTGTGGGGTAGACTTTATCTTTCACACGGTCCGCAGCTGTGGGATAGACTTTATCTTTCACACGCTACGTGGCACTGGGATAGACTTTGTCTTTCACACGGTCCGTGGCTGTGGGATAGACTTTATCTTTCACTCGGTCCGTGCCTGTGGGATAGACTTTATGTTTCACACGGTCCGTGGCTGTGGGATAGACTTTTTCACACGGACCGATGCTGTGGAATAGACTTTATCTTTCACACGGTCCGTGCCTGTGGGATAGATTTCATCTTTCACACGGTCCGTGGCTGTGGGGTAGACTTTATCTTTCACACGGTACGTTGCTAGGTAATAGAGTTTTTCTTTCACACGGTCCATGGCTGTGGGAATAGACTTTATGTTTCACACGGCCCGAGGCTGTGGGATAGACTTCATCGTTTACATGGTCCGTGGCTGTGGGATAGACTCTATCTTTTCACGGACCGGGTCCCATGGATGTGGGGGTAGACTTTTAATCTTTTCACATGGTCCGTGGCTGTTGGGGTAGTGTTTATCTTTCACACGGTCCGTGGCTGGGGGGTAGACTTTATCTTTCACATGGTCCGTGGCTGTGGGATAGACTTTATCTTTCACACGGTCCGTGGCTGTAGGGTAGACTTTATCTTTCATACGGTCCGTGGCTGGGTGAATAGATTTTACGTTTCACATGGTCCGTGGATGTGGAGTAGACTTTATCTTTCACACGGTCCGTGGCTGTGGGATAGACTTTATCTTTCACACGGTCCGTGGCTGTGGGATACACTTTACCTTTCACACGGTCCGTGGCTGTGTGATAGACTTTGTCTTTCCCACGGTCCGTGGCTGAGGGGTAGACTTTATCTTTCACACGGTCGGTGGCTGTGGGGTAGACTTTATCTTTCACACGTCCGTGGCTGTGGGATTCACTTTGTCTTTCACACGGTCCGTGGCTGTGGGATAGACTTTGTCTTTCACACGGTCCGTGCTTGTGGGATAGACTTTACCTTTCACACGGTCCGTGGCTGTGGGATAGACTTTATCTTTCACATGGTCCGTGGCATTGGGGTAGACTTTATCTTTCTCATGGTCCATGCCTGTGGGATAGACTTTATCTTTCACACGGTCCGTGGCTGTGGGGTAGACTTTATCTTTCACACGGTCCGTGGCTGTGGGGTAAACTTTATCTTTCACACGGTCCTTGGCTGTTTGATAGTCTGTGGGATAGACTTTATCTTTCACATGGTACGTGCCTGTGGGATGGACTTTATCTTTCACAATGTCCCTCGCTGTGGGATAGACTTTATCTTTCTCACGATCCATGTCTGTGGGGTAGACTTTATCTTTCACATGGCCCGTGCCTGTGGGGTAGACTTTATCTTTCACACGGTCCGTGGCTGAGGTGTAGACTTTATGTTTCACACGGTCCGTGACTGTGAGAATAGACTTTATCTTCACACGGTCCGTGGCAGTGGGAATAGACTTTATCTTTCACACGGTCCGTGCCTGTGGGATAGACTTTATCTTTCACACGGTCCGTGGCTGTGGGATAGACTTTGTCTTTCACACGGTCCGTGGCTGTGGGATAGACTTTGTCTTTCACACGGTCCGTGGCTGTGGGATAGACTTTATCTTTCACACGGTCCGTGCTTGTGGGATAGACTTTATCTTTCACACGGTCTGTGGCTGTGGGGTAGACTTTATCTTTCACACGGTCCGTGGCTGTCGGGTAGACTTTGTCTTTCACACGGTGCGTGGCTGTGGGTAGACTTTCTCTTTCACAAGGTCCGTGGCTTTGTGTAGACTTTATCTTTCACACGGCCCGTGGCTGTGGGGTAGACTTTATCTTTCACACGGCCCGTGGTTGTGAAGTGGACTTTATCTTTAACAACGTCCGTGGCTGTGCGGTAGACTTTATCTTTCACATGTCCGTGGCTGTAGGGTAGACTTTATCTTTCACTCGGTCTTTGGCTGTGGGAATAGACTTTATTTTTCACACGGTCCGTGGCCTTGGGAATACACTTTATGTTTCACACGATCCGTGGCTGTGGGAATAGACTTTATCTTTCACACGGCCCATGCCTATGGATAGACTTTATCTTTCACACGGTCCGTGGCTGTGGGATAGACTCTATCTTTCACATGGTCCATGCCTGTGGGATAGACTCTATCTTTCACACGGTCCATGGCTGTGGGAATAGACTTTATCTTTCACACGATCCATGCCTGTCGGATAGACTCTATCTTTCACATGGTCCGTGGCTGTGGGATAGCCTCTATCTTTCACACGGTCCATGGCTAGGGGGTAGACTTTATCTTTCACACGGCCTGTAGCAGTGGGGTAGACTTTATCTTTCACACGGCCCGTGCCTGTGGGGTAGACTTTATCTTTCACACGGCCCGTGGGTGTGGGGTAGACATTTCTTTCATATGGCCCGTTCCTGTAGGATAGACTTTATCTTTCACACGGTCCGTGCCTATGGGATAGACTTTGTCTTTCACATGGCCCGTGGCTACAGGGTAGACTTTATCTTTCACACGCCCCGTGGCTGTGGGGTAGACTTTATCTTTCACATGGTCCGTGCCTGTGGGATGGACTCTATCTTTCACACGGTCCGTGGCTGTGGAATAGACTCTAACTCTCACATGGTCCGTGGCTGTGGGATTAGACTCTATCTTTCACACGGTCCATGGCTGTGGGGTAGACTTTATCTTTCACATGGTCCGTGGCTGTGGGGTAGACTTTGTCTTTCACACGGTATGTGGCTGTGGGATAGATTTTATCTTTCACACGGTCCGTGGCTGTGGGGTAGACTTTATCTTTCACACGGTCCGTGGCTGTGGGAACCGACTCTATCTTTCACACTGTCCGTGCCTGTGGGATAGACTTTATCTTTCACATAGTCCATGGCTGTGAGGTAGACTTTATCTTTCACACGGCCCGTGGCTGTGGATTAAACTTTATCTTTCACACGGTCCGTGGCTGAGGGATAGACTTTTTCACACGGTCCGTGCCTGTGGGATAGACTTTATCTTTCACACGGTCCATGGCTGTGGGATAGACTTTATGTTTCACACGGTCCCTGGCTGAGGGATAGACTTTTTCACACGGTCCGTTGCTGTGGGATAGACTTTATCTTTCACACGGTCCATTGCTTTGGATAGACTTTATCTTTCACACGGTCAGTGCCTGTCGGATAGACTTTATCTTTCACATGGTCCGTGTCTGTGGGAGTAGTCTTTATCTTTCACATGTTCCGTGGCTGTGGGAATAGACTTTATGGTTCACAAGGTCCGTGGCTCTGGGAATTGAATTTATCTTTCACATTGTCCGTGGCTGTGGGGTAGACTTTATCTTTCATACGGTCCGTGCCTGTGGGATAGACTTTATCTTTCACATGGTCTGGGGCTGTGGTATAGACTTTATCTTTCACACGGTCCGTGGCTGTGGGATAGACTTTATCTTTCACACGGTCGTGCCTGTGGGATAGTCTTTATCACACGGTCCGTGGCTGTGGGGTAGACTTTATCTTTCACATGTCCGTGGCTGTTTGATAGTCTCTATGTTTCACACGGTCCGTGGCTGTGGGGTAGACATTATCCTTCACACGGCCCGTGCCTTTGTGTAGACTTTATCTTTCACTCGGCCCTTGGCTGTGCCGGTAGACTTTATCTTTCACATGGTCCCGTGGCTCTGGAATAGGGTTTATCTTTCACAGGTCCGTGGCTGTGGGATGGACCTATCTTTCACACGGTCCGTGCCTGTGGGATAGACTCTATCTTTCACACGATCCGTGGATGAGGGAATAGACTTTATCTCTAACACGGTCCATGCCTGTGGGATAGACTCTATATTTCACATGGTCCGTGGCTGTGGGATAGCCTCTATCTGTCACACAGTCCGTGGCTGTGGGAATAGACTCTATCTCTAACACGGCCCATGCCTGTGGGATAGACTCTATCTTTTACATGGTCCGTGGCTGTGGGATAGCCTTATCTTTCACACAGTCCGTGGCTGTGGGAATAGACTCTATCTTTCACACGGTCCATGGCTGTGGGATAGACTTTATCTTTCAAATGGTCCATGGCTGTGGGATAGACTTTATCTTTCACACAGTCCGTGGCTGTGAGGTAGACTTTATTTGTCACACGGTCCGTGGCTGTGGTAGTAGACTTTATCTTTCACAAGGTCCGTGGCTGTGGGAATAGACTTTATGTTTCACACGGTCCGTGGCTCTGGGAATAGACTTTATCTTTCACACGGTCCGTGCCTGTGGGGTAGACTTTATCTTTCACACGGTCCGTGGCTGTGAAATAGACTTTATCTTTCACATGGTCTGTGCCTGTGGGATAGACTTTATCTTTCACACGGTCCGTGCCTGTGGGATAGACTTAATCTTTCATGCGGTCCGTGCCTGTGGGATAGACTTTATCTTTCACACGGTCCGTGGCAGTGGGATAGATTTTTTCACACAGTCCGTGGCTGTGGGATATACTTTATCTTTCACACGGTCCATGCCTGTGGGATAGACTTTATCTTTCACATGGTCCGTGGATGTGGGGTAGACTTTTTCACACGGTCCGTGCCTGTGGGATAGACTTTATCTTTCACACCGTCCGTGGCTGTGAGATAGACTTTATCTTTCACACGATCCGTGCCTGTGGGATAGACTTTATCTTTCACAGGGTCCCTGGCTGTGGGATAGACTTTATCTTTCACACGGTCCGTGACTGTGGGGTAGGCTTTATTTTTCACATGGTCCGTGGCTGTGGTAGTAGACGTTATCTTTCACACGGTCCGTGGCTGTGGGAATAGACTTTATATTTCACACTGTCCGTGGCTCTGGGAATAGACTTTATCTTTCACACGGTCCGTGCCTGTGTGGTAGACTTTATCTTTCACAAGTTCCGTGCCTGAGGGATAGACTCTATCTTGCATATGGTCTGTCACTGTGGGAATAGACTCTATCTTTGACACGGTCCATGGCTGTGGGTTAGACTTTATCTTTCACACGGTCCGTGGCTGTGGGAATAGACTTTATCTTTCACAGAGTCCATGCCTGTGGGATAGACTCTGTCTTTCACATGGTCCGTGACTGTGGGATAGCCCCTATCTTTCACACGGTCCGTGGCTGTGGGAATAGACTCTATCTTTCACATGGTCCGTGGCTGTGTGAGTAAACTTTATCTTTCACATGGTCCGTGGATGTAGGAATAGACTTTATGTTTCACACGGTCCGTGGCTCTGGAAATAAACTTTATATTTCGCACGGTCCGTTCCTGTGGGATAGACTTTATCTTTCACATGGTCCGTGGCTGTGGGGTAGACTTAATCTTTCACACGGTCCGTGGCTGTGGGAACAGACTCTATCATTCACACTGTCCGTGGCTGTGGGGTAGACTTTATCTTTCACACGGTCCGTTCCTGAGGGATAGACTCTATCTTGCACATGGTCTGTCGCTGTGGGAATAGACTCTATCTTTCACACGGTCCATGGCTGTGGGTTAGACTTTATCTTTCACACGGTCCGTGGCTGTGGGAATAGACTTTATCTTTCAAAGAGTCCATGCCTGTGGGATAGACTCTGTTTTTCACATGGTCCGTGGCTGTGGGATAGCCCCTATCTTTCACACGGTCCGTGGCTGTGGGAATAGACTCCATCTTTCACATGGTCTGTGGCTGTGGGATAGACTATATCTTTCACACGATCCGTGGCTGTGGGATAGACTTTATCTTTCACACAGTCCGAGGCTGTGGGAGTAGACTTTGTCTTTCACATGGTCCGTGGATGTGGGAATAGACTTTATGTTTCACACTGTCCGTGGCTCTGGAAATAGACTTTATCTTTCGCACGGTCCGTTCCTGTGGGATAGACTTTATCTTTCACATGGTCCGTGGCTGTGGGGTAGACTTAATCTTTCACACGGTCCGTGGCTGTGGGATCGACTTTATCTTTCACACGGTCCGTGGCTGTGGGATGGACTTTATCTTTCACCCGGTCCGT
The DNA here is from genome assembly GCF_019320065.1 of Cervus canadensis. Lineage (NCBI taxonomy): Eukaryota > Metazoa > Chordata > Mammalia > Artiodactyla > Cervidae > Cervus > Cervus canadensis. Next base: position 13,301,563 of record NC_057411.1, on the reverse strand, counting down.
GCCTGTGTGATAGACTTTATCTTTCACACGGTCCGTGGCTGTGGGATAGACTTTATCTTTCACACGGTCCGTGGCTGTGGGATAGACTTTATCTTTCACACGGTCGTTGGCTGTGGGAATAGACTCTATCTTTCACACGGTCCGTGGCTATGGGGTAGACTTTATCTTTCACACGGTCCGTGCCTGTGGGGTAGACTTTATCTTTCACCCGGTCCGTGGCTGTGGGATAGACTTTGTCTTTCACACGGTCCGTGGCTGTGGGATAGACTTTATCTTTCACACGGTCCGTGCTTGTGGGATAGACTTTATCTTTCACACGGTCTGTGGCTGTGGGGTAGACTTTATCTTTCACACGGTCCGTGGCTGTCGGGTAGTCTTTATCTTTCACACGGTGCGTGGCTGTGGGTAGACTTTCTCTTTCACAAGGTCCGTGGCTTTGTGTAGACTTTATCTTTCACACGGCCCGTGGCTGTGGGGTAGACTTTATCTTTCACACGGCCCGTGGCTGTGAAGTGGACTTTATCTTTAACAACGTCCGTGGCTGTGCGGTAGACTTTATCTTTCACATTGTCCGTGGCTGTAGGGTAGACTGTATCTTTCACACGGTCTTTGGCTGTGGGAATAGACTTTATTTTTCACACGGTCCGTGGCTGTGGGAATACACTTTATGTTTCACACGGTCCGTGGCCGTGGGAATAGACTTTATCTTTCACACGGTCCGTGCCTGTGGGATAGACTTTATCTTTCACACGGTCCGTGGCTGTGGGATAGACTCTATCTTTCACATGGTCCATGCCTGTGGGATAGACTCTATCTTTCACACGGTCCATGGCTGTTTGAATAGACTTTATCTTTCACACGGTCCATGCCTGTCGGATAGACTCTATCTTTCACATGGTCCGTGGCTGTGGGATAGCCTCTATCTTTCACACGGTCCTTGGCTGTGGGAATAGACTCTATCTTTCACACGCTCCGTGGCTCTGGGATAGACTTTATCTTTCACACGGTCCATGGCTGTTGGAGTAGACTTTATCTTTCACACGGTCCATGGCTGTCGGAATAGACTTTATGTTTCACACGTTCCGTGGCTGTGGAAATAGCCTGCATCTTTCACACGGTCCGTACCTGTGGGTTAGACTTTATCTTTCACACGGTCCGCGGCTGTGGGATAGACTTTATCTTTCACACGCTACGTGGCACTGGGATAGACTTTATCTTTCACACGGTCCGTGGCTGTGGGATAGACTTTATCTTTCACACGGTCCGATGCTTTGGGGTAGACTTTATCTTTCACACGGTCCAGGCCTGTGGAATAGACTTTTTCACACGGTCCATGCCTGTGGGATAGACTTTATCTTTCACACGGTCCGTGCCTGTTTGATAGACTTCATCTTTCACACGGTCCGTTGCTGTGGGGCAGACTTTATCTTTCACACGGTCCGTGTCTGTGGGATAGACTTTATCTTTCACATGGCCCGTGCCTGTGGGTTAGACTTTATCTTTCACACTGTCCGTGGCTGTGGGTAACCTTTATCTTTCACATGGTCCGGGGTGTTTGATAGACTTTATCTTTCACACGGTCCGTGTCTGTGGGGAAGACTTTATCTGACTCACGGTCCGTGGCTGTTGGGTTGACTTTATCTTTCACACGGTCCGTGGCAGTGGGGTAGACTTTATCTTTCACACGGTCCATGGCTGTGGGGTAGACTTTGTCTTTCACACGGTCCGTGGCTGTGGGGTAGACTTTATCTTTCACACGGTCCGTGCCTGAGGGATAGACTCTATCTTGCACATGGTCTGTGGCTGTGGGAATAGACTGTATCTTTCACACGGTACCTGGCTGTGGGGTAGACTTTATCTTTCACACGGTCCGTGGCTGTGGGGTACACTTTATCTTTCACACGGCCCGTTGCTGCGAGGTACACTTTATCTTTCACACACAGCCACGGACCGTGTGAAAGATAAAGTCTACCCCACATCCACGGACCGTGTGAAAGACAATGTCTACCCCAGAGGCACGGACCGTGTGAAAGATAAAGTCTAACCCACAGCCATGGACCGTGTGAGAGATAGAGTCTATTCCCACAGCCACAAACTGTGTGAAAGTTAGAGGCTATCCCACAGCCACGGACCATGAGAAAGATAGAGTCTATCCCACAGGCATGGACCGTGTTAGAGATAAAGTCTATTCCCTCATCCACGGATCGTGTGAAAGATAGAGTCTATCCCACAGGTATCGCCGTGTTAGAGATAGAGTCTATTCCCACAGCCACGGACTGTGTGAAAGATAGAGGCTATCCCACAGCCACGGACCATGTGAAAGATAAAGTCTATCCCACAGGAATGGACCGTGTGTAAGATAAAGTATATCCCACAGCCACGGACTGTGTGAAAAGGTCTATCCCACTGCCACGGACCGTGTGAAAGATAAAGTCTATTCCACAGAAACGGACCGCGTGAAAGATAAAGTCTATCCCACAGGCACAGACCATGTGAAAGATAAATTCTATCCCACAGCCACGGACCGTGTGAAAGATAAAGTCTACCCCACAGCCACGGACCGTGAGTCAGATAAAGTCTATTCCACAGACACGGACCGTGTGAAGGATAAAGTCTATCAACAGCCAAGGACCGTATGAAAGATAAGTCTACCCCACAGCCACGGACCGTGTGAAAGATACAAAGACTATCCCAAAGGCACGGACCGTGTGAAAAATAAAGTCTATCCCACAGGCACGGATCGTGTGAAAGATAAAGTCTATCTCACAGCCACGGACCGTGTGAAAGATAAAGTCATCCCCACAGCCACGGACCGTGTTCAGATAAAGTCTACTCCACAGACATGGACCGTGTGAAGGATAAAGTCTAACAAACAGCCAAGGACCGTGTGAAAGATAAAGTTTACCCCACAGCCACGGACTTTGTGAAAGATAAAGTCTACCCCACAGCCACGGAATGTGTGAAAGATAAAGTCTATCCCATAGGCACGGGCCGTGTGAAAAAGTCTATCCCACAGGCACGGACTCTGTGAATGATAAAGTCTGTCCTAGAGGCACGGACCGTGTGAAAGATAAAATCTATCCCCAGCCACGGACCGTGTGAAAGATACAGTCTATCCCACTGCCAAGGACCATGTGAAAGATAAATTATATTCCCAGAGTCACGGACCTTGTGAAACATAAAGTCTATTCCCACAGCCACGGACCGTGTGAAAGATAAAGTCTACCCCCACAGCCACGGACCGTATGAAAGATAAAGTCTACCCCACAGCCACGGACCGTGTCAAAGATAAAGTCTATCCCACAGCCATGGACCGTGTGAAAGATAGAGTCTATTCCCACAGCCACGGACCATGTGAAAGAAAAAGTCTATCCCACAGCCACAGACCATGTGAAAGATAGAGTCTTTCCCACAGGCACAGACCGTGTGAAAGATAAAGTCTACCCCACAGCCACGGACCGTGTGAAAGATAAAGTCTAATCCACAGCTACAGGCCGTGTGAAACATAAACACTACCACACGGCCAGGGGCCGTGTGAAAGATAAAGTCTACCCCACAGGCACGGACCGAGTGAAAGATAGAGTCTATTCCCACAGCCACGGACCGTGTAAAGATAAAGTCTATCCCACAGGCACGGACCGTGTGAAAAAGTCTATCCTACAGGCATGGAGCGGAATAGATTTTATGTTTCACATGGTCCGTGGATGTGGAGTAGACTTTATCTTTCACACGGTCCGCGGCTGTGGGATTGGCTTTTTCACACGGTCCGTGGCTGTGGGGTAGACTTTATCTTTCACACGGTCCGTGGCTGTGGGGTAGACTTTATCTTTCACACGGTCCGTGGCTGTGGGATAGACTTTGTCTTTCACACGTTCCGTGGCTGTGGGATAGACTGTATCTTTCAAACGGTCCGTGCTTGTGGGATAGACTTTATCTTTCACACGGTCCGTGGCTGTGGGGTAGACTTTATCTTTCACACGGTCCGTGGCTGTCGGGTAGACTTTCTCTTTCACAAGGTCCGTGGCTTTGTGTAGACTTTATCTTTCACACGGCCCGTGGCTGTGGGGTAGACTTTATCTTTCACACGGCCCGTGGCTGTGAAGTGGACTTTATCTTTAACAATGTCCGTGGCTGTGCGGTAGACTTTATCTTTCACATTGTCCGTGGCTGTAGGGTAGACTTTATCTTTCACACGGTCCATGGCTGTGGGAATAGACTTTTTTTTTCACACGGTCCGTGGCTGTGGGAATACTCTTTATGTTTCACACGGTCCGTGGCTTTTTGAATAGACTTTATCTTTCACACGGTCCGTGCCTGTGGGATACACTTTATCTTTCATACGGTCCGTGGCTGTGGGATAGACTCTATCTTTCACATGGTCCATGCCTGTGGGATAGACTCTATCTTTCACACGGTCCATGGCTGTGGGAATAGACTTTATCTTTCACACGGTCCATGCCTCTCGGATAGACTCTATCTTTCACATGGTCCGTGGCTGTGGGATAGCCTCTATCTTTCACACGGTCCATGGCTGTGGGAATAGACTCTATCTTTCACATGCTCCGTGGCTCTGGAATAGACTTTATCTTTCACACGGTCCGTGGCTGTTGGAGTAGACTTTATCTTTCACACGGTCCATGGCTGTCGGAATAGACTTTATGTTTCACACGTTCCGTGGCGGTGGGAATCGTCTGCATCTTTCACACGGTCCGTACCTGTGGTGTAGACTTTATCTTTCACACGGTCCGCGGCTGTGGGATAGACTTTATCTTTCACACGCTACGTGGCACTGGGATAGACTTTATCGTTCACACGCTCCGTGGCTTTGGGATAGACTTTATCTTTCACACGGTCCGTGGCTTTGGGGTAGACATTATCTTTCACATGGTCCATTCCTGTGGGATAGACTTTTTCACACGGTCCGTGTCTGTGGGATAGACTTTATCTTTCACACGGTCCGTGCCTGCGGGATAGACTTCATCTTTCACACGGTCCGTTGCTGTGGGGCAGACTTTATCTTTCACATGGCCCGTGCCTGTGGGGTAGACTTTATCTTTCACACGGTCCGTGGCTGTGGGGTAACCTTTATCTTTCACATGGTCCGGGGTGTTTGATAGACTTTATCTTTCACACAGTCCGTGTCTGTGGGGAAGACTTTATCTGACTCACGGTCCGTGGCTGTTGGGTTGACTTTAACTTTCACACGGTCCGTGGCTGTGGGATAGACTTTATCTTTCTCATGGTCCATGCCTGTGGGATAGACTTTATCTTTCACACGGTCCGTGGCTGTGGGGTAGACTTTATCTTTCACACGGTCCGTGGCTGTGGGGTAAACTTTATCTTTCACACGGTCCTTGGCTGTTGGATAGACTTTATCCTTCACACGGTCCGTGTCTGTGGAGTAGACTTTATCTGACTCACGGTCCGTGGCTGTGGGGTTGACTTTATCTTTCACACTGTCCGTGGCTGTGGGATAGACTCTATCTTGCATATGGTCAGTGGCTGTGGGAATAGACTGCATTTTTCACACGGTCCCTGGCTGTGGGGTAGACTTTATCTTTCACACGGTCCGTGGCTGCGGGGTAGACTTTATCATCCACACCGTCCCTGGCTGTGGGATAGACTTTATCTTTCACACGGTCCATGGCTGCGGGGTAGACTTTATCATTCACACGGTCCGTGGCTGTGCGATAGACTGTATCTTTCACACGGTCCGTGCCTCTGGGATAGACTTTATCTTTCACACCGTCCGTGGCTGTGGGATAAACTTTATCTTTCACATGGTCTGTGCCTGTGGGATAGACTTTATCTTTCACACGGTCCGTGCCTGTGGGATAGACTTAATCTTTCACGCGGTCCGTGCCTGTGGGATAGACTTTATCTTTCACACGGTCCGTGGCAGTGGGATAGATTTTTTCACACAGTCCGTGGCGGTGGGGATATACTTTTCTTTCACCAGGTCCTGCCTGTTGGGTAGACTTTAATCTTTTCCACATGGTTCCCGTGGATGTGGATAGACTTTTTTCACACGGTCCGTGCCTGTGGGATAGACTTTATCTTTCACACCGTCCGTGGCTGTGAGATAGACTTCATCTTTCACACGATCCGTGCCTGTGGGATAGACTTTATCTTTCACACGGTCCCTGGCTGTGGGATAGACTATATCTTTCACACGGTCCGTGACTGTGGGGTAGGCTTTATTTTTCACACGGTCCGTGGCTGTGGTAGTAGACTTTATCTTTCACACGGTCCGTGGCTGTGGGAATAGACTTTATATTTCACACTGTCCGTGGCTCTGGGAATAGACTTTTTCTTTCACACGGTCCGTGCCTGTGTGGTAGACTTTATCTTTCACAAGTTCCGTGCCTGAGGGATAGACTCTATCTTGCACATGGTCTGTCACTGTGGGAATAGACTCTATCTTTGACACGGTCCATGGCTGTGGGTTAGACTTTATCTTTCACACGGTCCGTGGCTGTGGGATAGACTTTATCTTTCACACAGTCTGTGGCTGTGGGGTAGACTTTATCTTTCACACGGTCCGTGGCTGTCGGGTAGACTTTATCTTTCACACGGTGCGTGGCTGTGGGTAGACTTTCTCTTTCACAAGGTCCGTGGCTTTGTGTAGACTTTATCTTTCACACGGCCCGTGGCTGTGGGGTAGACTTTATCTTTCACACGGCCCGTGGCTGTGAAGTGGACTTTATCTTTAACAACGTCCGTGGCTGCGCGGTAGACTTTATCTTTCACATTGTCCGTGGCTGTAGGGTAGACTTTATCTTTCACACGGTCTTTGGCTGTGGGAATAGACTTTATTTTTCACACGGTCCGTGGCTGTGGGGTAGACTTTATCTTTCACACGGTCCTTGCCTGTGGGAGTAGACTTTATCTTTCATACGGTCCTTGGCTGTGGGAATAGACTTTATGTTTCACAAGGTCCGTGGCTCAGGGAATAGACTTTATCTTTCACATGGTCCATGTCTGTGGGGTAGACTTTACCTTTCACACGGTCTGTGCCTGTGGGATAGACTTTATCTTTCACATGGTCCGTGGCTGTGGTATAGACTTCATTTTTCACACGGCTCGTGGCTGCAGGGTAGACTTTATCATTCACATGGTCCATGCCTGTGGATTAGACTTTATCTTTCACACGGTCCGTGCCTGTGGGATAGACTTTATCTTTCACATGGTCCGTGCCTGTGGGATGGACTCTATCTTTCACACGGTCCGTGGCTGTGGAATAGACTCTAACTTTCACATGGTCCGTGGCTGTGAGATTAGACTCTATCTTTCACACGGTCCATGGCTGTGGAGTAGACTCTATCTTTCACACGGTCCGTGGCTGTGGGGTAGACTCTATCTTTCACACGGTCCGTGGTTGTGGGATAGACACTATCTTTCACACGGTCCGTGGCTGTGAGATAGACTCTATCTTTCACACGGTCCATGGCTGTGTGATAGACTCTATCTTTCACACGGTCCGTGCCTGTGGGATAGACTTTATCTTTCACACGGTCCGTGGCTGTATGGTAGACTTTATCTTTCATACAGTCCGTGGCTGTGGGGTAGACTTTATCTTTCACACGGTCCGTGCCTGTGGGATAGACTTTATCTTTCACATGGTCCGTGGCTCTGTTATAGACTTTATCTTTCACAAGGTAAGTGGCTGTGTGATAGACTTTTTCACACGGTCCGTGCCTGTGGGATAGACTTTATCTTTCACACGGTCCGTGGCTGTGGGGTAGACTTTATCTTTCATACTGTCCGTGGCTGGGGGAATAGATTTTATGTTTCACATGGTCCGTGGATGTGGAGTAGACTTTATCTTTCACACGGTCCGTGGCTGTGGGATTGACTTTTTCAAGAGTCTACCCCACAGCCACGGACCGTGGGAAAGATAGAGTCTACCCCACAGCCATGGACCGTGTGAAAGATAGAGTCTAATCTCACAGCCACGGACCATGTGAAAGTTAGAGTCTATTCCACAGTCACGGACCGTGTGAAAGATAGAGTCCATCCCACAGGCACGGACCATGTGAAAGATAAATTCTATCCCACAGGCACGGACCGTGTGAAAGATAAAGTCTACCCCACAGGCATGGACCATGTGAATGATAAAGTCTACCCTGCAGCCACGAGCCGTGTGAAAGATGAAGTCTATACCACAGCCACGGACCATGTGAAAGATAAAGTCTATCCCACAGGCACAGACCGTGTGAAAGGTAAAGTCTACCCCACAGACATGGACCATGTGAAAGATAAAGTCTATTCCCAGAGCCACGGACCTTGTGAAACATAAAGTCTATTCCCAAAGCCAAGGACCGTATGAAAGATAAAGTCTACTCCCACAGGCAAGGACCGTGTGAAAGATAAAGTCTACCCCACAGACATGGCCCGTGTGAAAGATAAAGTCTATCCCACAGCGAGGGACCGTGTGAAAGATAAAGTCTATCCCACAGGCACGGACCGTGTGAAAGATATAGTCTATTCCCACAGCCACGGACCGTGTGAAAGATAAAGTCTATCCCACAGCCACGGACCATGTGAAATATACAGTCTATCTCACAGGCACATACCGTGTGAAAGATAAAGTCTATCCCACAGACACAGACAGTGTGAAAGATAAAGTCTATCCCACAGTCACGGACCGTGTGAAAAAGTCTATCCCACAGCCACGGACCGTGTGAAAGAAAAAGTCTAACCCACAGGAACGAACCGTGTGAAAGATAAAGTCTATGCACAGCCACGGACCGTGTGAAAAAGTCTATCCCACAGTCATGGACCGTGTGAAAGATAAAGTCTACCCCACAGCCACGGACCATGTGAAAGATAAAGTCTATCCCACAGGCACGGACCATGCGAAAGATAAAGTCTATTCCCACAGCCATGGACCATATGAAAGATAAAGTCTACTCCAACAGGCAAGGACCGTGTGAAAGATAAAGTCTACCCCACAGACATGGACCGTGTGAAAGATAAAGTCTATCCCACAGCCAGGGACCGTGTGAAAGATAAAGTCTATCCCACAGGCACGGACCGTGTTAAAGATGTAGTCTATTCCCAAGCCACGGACAGTGTGAAAGATAAAGTCTATCCCACAGCCACGGACCATGTGAAAGATACAGTCTATCCACAGGCACGTACCGTGTGAAAGATAAAGTGTATCCCACAGACACGGACAGTGTGAAAGATAAAGTCTACCCCACAGCCACGAGCCGTGTGAAAGATAAAGTCTACCCCACAGGCACGGGCCGTGTGAAAGATAAAGTCTACCCCACAGGCACGGTCCGTGTGAAAGATAAAGTCTTGCCCAAAGCCACGGACCGTGTGAAGGATAAAGTCTACCAAACATCCACGGACCGTGTGAAAGATAGTCTACCCCACAGGCACGGACCGTGTGAAAGATACAGTCTATCCCACAGCAACGGACCGTGTGAAAAAGTCTATCCCACAGCCAGGGACCGTGTGAAACATAAAGTCTATCCCACAGGCACGGACCGTGTGAAAGATAAAGTCTATCCCACAGGCACGGACCGTGTGAAAAAGTCTATCCCTCAGCCACGGACCGTGTGAAAGATAAAGTCTAATCCACAGCCACGGGCCGTGTGAAAGATAAAGTCTACCCCATAGCCATGGACCATGTGAAAGATAAAGTCTATCCCACAGGCACGGACAGTGTGAAAGATAGAGTCGGTTCCCACAGCCACGGACCGTGTGAAAGATAAAGTCTACCCCACAGCCATGGACCGTGTGAAAGATAAAATGTATCCCACAGCCACATACCCTGTGAAAGATAAAGTCTATCCCACAGGCACAGACCATGTGAAAGATAAAGTCTATCCCACAGCCACGGACCGTGTGAAAGATACAGTCTATCGCACAGCCACGGACCGTGTGAATGATAAAGTCTACCCCGCAGCCACGGACCGTGTGAAAGATAAACTCTACCCCACAGCCAGGGACGGTGTGGATGATAAAGTCTACCCCGCAGCCACGGACCGTGTGAAAGATAAAGTCTACCCCACAGCCAGGGACCGTGTGAAAAATACAGTCTATTCCCACAGCCACTGACCATGTGCAAGATAGAGTGTATCCCACAGCCACGGACAGTGTGAAAGATAAAGTCAACCCCACGGCCACGGAACGTGAGTCAGATAAAGTCTACTCCACAGACACGGACCGTGTGAAGGATAAAGTCTATCAAACACCCCGGACCATGTGAAAGATAAAGGTTACCCCACAGCCACGGACCGTGTGAAAGATAAAGTCTACCCCACAGGCACGGGCCATGTGAAAGATAAAGTCTATCCCACAGACACGGACCGTGTGAAAGACAAAGTCTGCCCCACAGCAACGGACCGTGTGAAAGATGAAGTCTATCCCACAGGCATGGACCGTGTGAAAGATAAAGTCTATCCCACAGGCACGGACCGTGTGAAAAAGTCTATCCCACAGGAATGGACCATGTGAAAGATAAAGTCTACCCCAAAGCCACGGACCGTGTGAAAGATAAAGTCTATCCCACAGCCACGGACCGTGTGAAAGATAAAGTCTATCCCAGTGCCACGTAGCATGTGAAAGATAAAGTCTATCCCACAGCCGCGGACCGTGTGAAAGATAAAGTCTAACCCACAGGTACGGACCGAGTGAAAGATGCAGGCTATTCCCACAGCCACGGAACGTGTGAAACATAAAGTCTATTCCGACAGCCATGGACCGTGTGAAAGATAAAGTCTATCCCAGAGCCACGGAACGTGTGAAAGATAGAGTCTACCCCAAAGCAACGGACCGTGTGAAAGATAAAGTCTATCCCACAGCCACGGACCGTGTGAAAGATAAAGTCTATCCCAGTGCCACGTAGCGTGTGAAAGATAAAGTCTATCCCACAGCCGCGGACCGTGTGAAAGATAAAGTCTACACCACAGGTACGGACCGTGTGAAAGATGCAGGCTATTCCCACCGCCACGGAACGTGTGAAACATAAAGTCTATTCCGACAGCCATGGACCGTGTGAAAGATAAAGTCTACTCCAACAGCCACGGAGCGTGTGAAAGATAGAGTCTATTCCCACAGCCACGGACCGTGTGAAAGATAGAGGCTATCCCACAGCCACGGACCATGCGAAAAATAGAGTCTATCCGACAGGCATGGACCGTGTGAAAGATAAAGTCTATTCCCACAGCCAAAGACCGTGTGAAAGATAAAGTCTACCCTACAGCCACGGACAATGTGAAAGATAAAGTCTACGCACAGCCACGCACAGTGTGAAAGATAAAGTCTACCCGACAGCCACGGACCGTGTGAAAGATAAAGTCTACCCCACAGCCACAGACCGTGTGAAAGATAAAGTCTATCCCACAAGCACGGACCGTGTGAAAGATAAAGTCTATCCCACAGCCACGGACCGTGTGAAAGACAGAGTCTATCCCACAGCCACGGACCGTGTGAAAGATAAAGTCTACCCACAGCCACGCACCGTGTGAAAGATAAAGTCTACCCGACAGCCACGGACCGTGTGAAAGATAAAGTCTACCCCACAGCCACAGACCGTGTGAAAGATAAAGTCTATCCCACAAGCATGGACCGTGTGAAAGACAAAGTCTATCCCACAGCCACGGACCGTGTGAAAGATAAAGTCTACCCCACAGGCACGGAACGTGTGAAAGATAAAGTCACCCCATAGCCACGGACCGTGTGAAAGATAAGAGTCTATCCCACAGCCAACGGACCGTGTGAAAGATTAAGTCTACCCCACAGCCACGGACCATGTGAAAGATAAAGTCTATCCCACAGGAACGGACCATGCGAAAGATAAAGTCTATTTCCAGAGCCACGGACCGTGTGAAACATAAAGTCTATTCCCACATCCACGGACCAAGTGAAAGACAAAGTCTACTCCCACAGCCTCGGACTGTGTGAAAGATAAAGTCTATCCCACAGCCACGGATCGTGTGAAAGATATAGTCTATCCCACAGCCACAGAGCATGTGAAAGATAGAGTCTATTCCCACAGCCACGGACCGTGTGAAAGATAGGGGCTATCCCACAGCCACGGACCATGTGAAAGACAGAGTCTATCCCACAGGCATGGACTCTGTGAAAGATAAAGTCTATTCCCACAGTCACGGACCGTGTGAAAGATAAAGTCTAACCCACAGCCCTGGACCGTGTGAAAGATAGAGTCTATTCCCACAGCGACAGACCATGTGCAAGATAGAGTCTATCCCTCAGGCAAGGACCGTGTGAAAGATAAAGTCTACCCCACAGCCACGGGCAGTGTGAATGATAGAGTCTGTTCCCACAGCCACGGACCATGTGAAAGATTAAGTCTACCCCACAGCCACGGACCATGTGAAAGATAAAGTCTATCCCACAGGCACAGACCGTGTGAAAGGTAAAGTCTACCCCACAGACATGGACCATGTGAAAGATAAAGTCTATTCCCTGAGCCACGGACCTTGTGAAACATAAAGTCTATTCCCACAGCCAAGGACCGTATGAAAGATAAAGTCTACTCCCCCAGGCAAGGACCGTGTGAAAGATAAAGTCTACACCAAAGACATGGACAGTGTGAAAAATAAAGTCTATCCCACAGCGAGGGACCGTGTGAAAGATAAAGTCTATCCCACAGGCACGGACCGTGTGAAAGATATAGTCTATTCCCACAGCCACGGACCGTGTGAAAGATAAAGTCTATCCCACAGCCACGGACCATGTGAAAGATACAGTCTATCCCACAGACACAGACAGTGTGAAAGATAAAGTCTATCCCACAGTCACGGACCGTGTGAAAAAGTCTATCCCACAGACACGGACCGTGTGAAAGAAAAAGTCTAACCCACAGGAACGGACCGTGTGAAAGATAAAGTCTATCCACAGCCACGGACCGTGTGAAAAAAATCTATCCCACAGGCATGGACCGTGGGAAAGATAAAGTCTGTCCCACAGGCATGGACCGTGTGAAAGATAAAGTCTAACCCACAGCCATGGACCGTGTGAAAGATAGAGTCTATTCCCACAGCGACAGACAATGTGCAAGATAGAGTCTATCCCACAGGCACGGACCGTGTGAAAGATAAAGTCTACCCCACCGGCACGGACCGTGTGAAAGATAAAGTCTATTCCCAGAGCCACGGACAGTGTGAAACATAAAGTCTATTCCCACAGCCACATAACGTGTGAAAGATAAAGTCTACTACCACAGCCACGGACCGTGTGACAAATAAAGTCTACCTCACAGCCACGGACTGTGTGAAAGATAAAGTCTATCCAACAGCCATGGACCGTGTGAAAGATAAAGTCTATCCCACAACCATGGACGTGTGAAAGATAGAGTCTATTCCGACAGCCGCGGACTGTGTGAAAGATAAGGCTATCCCACAGCCACGGACCATGTGAAAGATAGAGTCTATCCCACAGGCATGGGCCGTGTTAGAGATAGAGTCTATTGCCACAGCCACGGATTGTGTGAAAGATAGAGGCTATCCCACAGCCACGGACCATGTGAAAGATAGAGTCTATCCCACAGGCATGGACCGTGTTAGAGATAAAGTCTATTCCCTCATCCACGGATCGTGTGAAAGATAGAGTCTATCCCACAGGCATGGACCGTGTGAAAGATAGAGTCCATCCCACAGCCACGGACCGTGTGAAAGATAAACTCTATTCTCAGAGCCACGGACCATGTGAAAGATAAAGTCTACCGCACAGCCAAGGGCCGAGTGAAAGATCAAGTCTACACCAAAGGCACGGGCCGTGTGAAGGATAAAGTCTACCCCACAGACACAGACCGTGTGAAAGATAGAGTCTATCAAACAGCCACGGACCATGTGAAAGATAAAGTCTACCCCACAGCCACGCCCCCCCCCCCCCCCCGACCGTGTGAAAGATAAAGACTATCCCAAAGGCACGGACCGTGTGAAAAATAAAGTCTATCCCACAGGCACGGATCGTGTGAAAGATAAATTCTATTTCACAGCCACGGACCGTGTGAAACATAAAGACTACTCCCACAGCCACAGACCATGTGAAAGATAAAGTCTACCCCACAGCCAAGGACCGTGTGAAAAATTCTATCCCACAGGCACGGACCATGTGAAAGATAAAGTCTATCCCACAGCCACGGACCGTGTGAAAGATAAAGTCTATACCACAGCCCCGGACCATGTGAAAGATAAAGTCTATCCCACAGGCACGGACCGTATGAAAGATAAAGTCTACCCCACAGCCACGGACAATGTGAAAGATAAATTCAATTGCCAGAGCCACGGACCTTTTGAACCATAAAGTCTATTCCCACAGGCACGGACCGTGTGAAAGATAAAGACTACTCCCACAGACACGGACCATGTGAAAGATAAAGTCTACCCCACAGCCACGGACCGAGTGAAAAAGTCTATCCCACAGGCACGGACCGTGTGAAAGATAAAGACTACCCCACAGCCACGGACCACGTGAAAGATAAAGTCTATCTCACAGCACAGACCACGTGAAAGATAAAGTCTATTCCCACAGCCACGGACCGTGTGAAAGATAAAGTCTATCCCACAGCCACGGACTATGTGAAAGATAAAGTCTATCCGACAGGCACTGACCGTGTGAAAGAAAAAGTCTATCCAAAGGAATGGACCGTGTGAAAGATAAAGTCTATCCCACAGCAACGGACCGTGTGAAAAAGTCTATCCCACAGCCAGGGACCGTGTGAAACATAAAGTCTATCCCACAGCCATGGACCGTGTGAAAGATAAATTCTATCCCACAGGCACGGACCGTGTGAAAAAGTCTATCCCTCAGCCACGGACCGTGTGAAAGATAAAGTTTAATCCACAGCCACGGGCAGTGTGAAAGATAAAGTCTACCCCACAGCCATGGACTATGTGAAAGATAAAGTCTATCCCACAGGCACGGACAGTGTGAAAGATAGAGTCGGTTCCCACAGCCACGGACCGTGTGAAAGATAAAGTCTACCCCACAGCCACGGACCGTGTGAAAGATAAAATCTATCCCACAGCCACATACCGTGTGAAAGATAAAGTCTACCCCACAGCCACGGACCATGTGAAAGATAAACTCTACCCCACAGCCATGGACCGTGTGAAAGATAGAGTCTAATCCCACAGCCACGGACCATGTGAAAGTTAGAGTCTATTCCACAGCCACGGACCGTGTGAAAGATAGAGTCCATCCCACAGACTTTATCTTTCACACGGTCCATTGCTTTGGATAGACTTTATCTTTCACACGGTCAGTGCCTGTCGGATAGACTTTATCTTTCACATGGTCCGTGGCTGTGGGATAGACTTTATCTTTCACACGGTCCGTGGCTGTGGGAATTGACTTTATCTTTCACGTGGTCTGTGCCTGTGAGATAGACTTTATCTTTCACGTGGTCCGTGGCTGTGGGGTAGTCTTTATCTTTCACACGGTCCGTGCCTGTGGGATAGACTTTTTCACTCGGTCCGTGGCTGTGGGGTAGACTTTATCTTTCACATGGTCCGTGTCTGTGGGAGTAGTCTTTGTCTTTCACACGTTCCGTGGCTGTGGGAATAGACTTTATGGTTCACAAGGTCCGTGGCTCTGGGAATTGAATTTATCTTTCACATTGTCCGTGGCTGTGGGGTAGACTTTATCTTTCATACGGTCCGCGCCTGTGGGATAGACTTTATCTTTCACATCGTCTGGGGCTGTGGTATAGACTTTATCTTTCACACGGTCCGTGGCTGTGGGATAGACTTTATCTTTCACACGGTCCGTGCCTGTGGGATAGACTTTTTCACACGGTCCTTGGCTGTGGGGTAGACTTTATCTTTCACATGGTCTGTGGCTGTGGGTGTAGTCTTTATGTTTCACACGGTCCGTTTCTGTGAGATAGACTTTATATTTCACACGATCCGTGCCTGTGGGATAGACTTTATTTTTCACACGGTCCGTGCCTGTGGGATAGTCTTTATCTTTCACACGGTCCGTGGCTGTGGGGTAGACTTTATCTTTCACACGGCCCGTGCCCATGGCGTAGACTTTATCTTTCACAAGGCAAGTGGCTGTGGGGTAGACTTTATCTTTCATACGGCCCGTTCCTGTGGGATAGACTTTATCTTTCACACGGTCCGTGCCTATTGGATAGACTTTGTCTTTCACACGGCCCGTGGCTGCGGGGTAGACTTTATCTTTCACACGGCCCATGGCTGTGGGTTTGACTTTATCTTTCACACGGTCCGTGCCTGTGGGGTAGACTTTATCTTTCACACGGTCCACGCCTGAGAGATAGACTTTTTCACACGGTCCGTGCCTGTGCGATAGACTTTATCTTTCACTCGGTCCGTGCCTGTGGGTTAGACTTTATGTTTCACACGGTCCGTGGCTGTGGGACAGACTTTTTCACAACGACCGTTGCTGTGGAATAGACTTTATCTTTCACACGGTCCGAGCCTGTGGGATAGATTTTATCTTTCCCACGGTCCGTGGCTGTGGGGTAGACTTTATCTTTCACACGGTACATTGCTAGGTAATAGAGTTTTTCTTTCACACGGTCCATGGTCCGTGTCTGTGGGGAAGACTTTATCTGACTCACGGTCCGTGGCTGTTGGGTTGACTTTATCTTTCACACGGTCCGTGGCAGTGGGATAGACTTTTTCACACATTCCGTGGCTGTGGGATATACTTTATCTTTCACACGGTCCATGCCTGTGGGATAGACTTTATCTTTCACATGGTCCGTGGCTGTGGGATAGACTTTTTCACACGGTCCGTGCCTGTGGGATAGACGTTATCTTTCACACGGTCCCTGGCTGTGGGATAGACTTTATCTTTCACACGGTCCGTGGCTGTGGGATTGACTTTATCTTTCACAAGGTCCATGGCTCGGGGGTAGACTTTATCCTTCACATGGCCCGTGGCAGTGGGGTAGACTTTATCTTTCACACGGCCCGTGCCCATGGCGTAGACTTTATCTTTCACACGGCAAGTGGCTGTGGGGTAGACTTTATCTTTCATACGGCCCGTTCCTGTGGGATAGACTTTATCTTTCACACGGTCCGTGCCTATGGGATAGACTTTGTCTTTCACATGGCCCGTGGCTGCGGGGTAGACTTTATCTTTCACACGGCCCATGGCTGTGGGGTTGACTTTATCTTTCACACGTTCCGTGCCTGTGGGGTAGACTTTATCTTTCACACGGTCCACGCCTGAGAGATAGACTTTTTCACACGGTCCGTGCCTGTGGGATAGACTTTATCTTTCACTCGGTCCGTGCCTGTGGGATAGACTTTATGTTTCACATGGTCCGTGGCTGTGGGATAGACTTTTTCACACGGACCGATGCTGTGGAATAGACTTTATCTTTCACACGGTCCGTGCCTGTGGGATAGATTTTATCTTTCACACGGTCCGTGGCTGTGGGGTAGACTTTATCTTTCACACGGTACGTTGCTAGGTAATAGAGTTTTTCTTTCACACGGTCCATGGCTGTGGGAATAGACTTTATGTTTCACACGGTCTGAGGCTGTGGGATAGACTTCATCGTTTACATGGTCCGTGGCTGTGGGATAGACTCTATCTTTCACTCGGTCCATGGCTGTGGGGTAGACTTTATCTTTCACATGGTCTGTGGCTGTGGGGTAGTGTTTATCTTTCACACGGTCCGTGGCTGGGGGGTAGACTTTATCTTTCACACGGTCCGTGGCTGTGGGATAGACTTTATCTTTCACACGTTCCATGGCTAGGGGGTAGACTTTATCTTTCACACGGCCTGTAGCAGTGGGGTAGACTTTATCTTTCACACGGCCCGTGCCTGTGGGGTAGACTTTATCTTTCACTCGGCCCGTGGCTGTGGGGTAGACATTTCTTTCATATGGCCCGTTCCTGTAGGATAGACTTTATCTTTCACACGGTCCGTGCCTATGGGATAGACTTTGTCTTTCACATGGCCCGTGGCTACAGGGTAGACTTTATCTTTCACACGCACCGTGGCTGTGGGGTAGACTTTATCTTTCACATGGTCCGTGCCTGTGGGATGGACTCTATCTTTCACACGGTCCGTGGCTGTGGAATAGACTCTAACTTTCACATGGTCCGTGGCTGTGGGATTAGACTCTATCTTTCACACGGTCCATGGCTGTGGGGTAGACTTTATCTTTCACATGGTCCGTGGCTGTGGGGTAGACTTTATCTTTCACACGGTATGTGGCTGTGGGATAGATTTTATCTTTCACACGGTCAGTGGTTGTGGGGAAGACTTTATCTTTCACACGGTCCGTGGCTGTGGGAACCGACTCTATGTTTCACACTGTCCGTGCCTGTGGGATAGACTTTATCTTTCACATAGTCCATGGCTGTGGGGTAGACTTTATCTTTCACACGGCCCGTGGCTGTGGATTAAACTTTATCTTTCACATGGTCCGTGGCTGAGGAATAGACTTTTTCACACGGTCCGTGCCTGTGGGATAGACTTTATCTTTCACACGGTCCATTCCTTTGGATAGACTTTATCTTTCACACGGTCAGTGCCTGTCGGATAGACTTTATCTTTCACATGGTCCGTGGCTGTGGGATAGACTTTATCTTTCACACGGTCCGTGGCTGTGGGAATAGACTTTATCTTTCACGTGGTCTGTGCCTGTGAGATAGACTTTATCTTTCACGTGGTCCGTGGCTGTGGGGTAGTCTTTATCTTTCACACGGTCCGTGCCTGTGGGATAGACTTTTTCACTCGTTCCGTGGCTGTGGGGTAGACTTTATCTTTCACATGGTCCGTGTCTGTGGGAGTAGTCTTTATCTTTCACACGTTCCGTGGCTGCGGGAATAGACTTTATGGTTCACAAGGTCCGTGGCTCTGGGAATTGAATTTATCTTTCACATTGTCCGTGGCTGTGGGGTAGACTTTATCTTTCATACGGTCCGTGCCTGTGGGATAGACTTTATCTTTCACATGGTCTGGGGCTGTGGTATAGACTTTATCTTTCACACGGTCCGTGGCTGTGGGATAGACTTTATCTTTCACACGGTCCGTGCCTGTGGGATAGACTTTTTCACACGGTCCTTGGCTGTGGGGTAGACTTTATCTTTCACATGGTCTGTGGCTGTGGGAGTAGTCTTTATGTTTCACACGGTCCGTGGCTGTGAGATAGACTTTATCTTTCACACGATCCGTGCCTGTGGGATAGACTTTATTTTTCACACGGTCCGTGCCTTTGGGATAGTCTTTATCTTTCACACGGTCCGTGGCTGTGGGGTAGACTTTATCTTTCACATGGTCCGTGGCTGTTTGATAGACTCTATCTTTCACACGTCTGTGTCTGTGGGGTAGACTTTATCCTTCACACGGCCCGTGCCTTTGGTGTAGACTTTATCTTTCACTCGGCCCTTGGCTGAGCGGTAGACTTTATCTTTCACATGGTCCGTGGCTCTGGGAATAGAGTTTATCTTTCACACGGTCCGTGGCTGTGGGATGGACTCTATCTTTCACACGGTCCGTGCCTGTGGGATAGACTCTATCTTTCACACGATCCGTGGATGAGGGAATAGACTTTATCTCTAACACGGTCCATGCCTGTGGGATAGACTCTATCTTTCACATGGTCCTTGGCTGTGGGATAGCCTCTATCTTTCACACAATCCGTGGCTGTGGCAATAGACTCTATCTCTAACACGGCCCATGCCTGTGGGATAGACTCTATCTTTCACATGGTCCGTGGCTGTGGGATAGCCTTATCTTTCACACAGTCCGCGGCTGTCGGAATAGACTCTATCTTTCACACGTCCATGGTTGTGGGATAGACTTTATCTTTCACACGGTCCATGGCTGTGGGATAGACTTTATCTTTCACACAGTCCGTGGCTGTGAGGTAGACTTTATTTGTCACACGGTCCGTGGCTGTGGTAGTAGACTTTATCTTTCACACGTTATGTGGCTGTGGGAATAGACTTTATGTTTCACACTGTCCGTGGCTCTGGGAATAGACTTTATCTTTCACACGGTCCGTGCCGGTGGGGTAGACTTTATCTTTCACACGGTCCGTGCCTGTGGGATAGACTCTATCTTGCACATTGTCTGTCGCTGTGGGAATAGACTCTATCTTTCACACGGTCCATGGCTGTGGTTTAGACTTTATCTTTCACACGGTCCGTGGCTGTGGGGTAGAATTTATCTTTCACACGGTCCATGCCTGTGGGACAGACTTTATCTTTCACACGGTCCATGCCTGTGGGATAGATTTTTTCACACGGTCCGTGGCTGTGGATAGACTTTATCTTTCACACGGTCCGTTCCTGTGGGTTAGACTTTTTCTTTCACACGGTCCGTGTCTGTGGGATAGACTTTTTCACACGGTCCGTGACTGTGGGATAGACTTTATCTTTCACACTGTCTGTGTCTGTGGGATAGACTGTATCTTTCACATGGTCCGTGGCTGTGGGATAGACTTTATCTTTCACACGGTCCGTGGCTGTGGGAATAGACTATATCTTTCACACGGTCCGTGCCTGTGGGATAGACTTTATCTTTCACACGGTCCCTCGCTGTGGGATAGACTTTATTTTTCACACTGTCCATGTCTTTGGTGTAGACTTTATCTTTCACACGGTCCTTGCCTGGGGGAGTAGACTTTATCTTTCATACGGTCCTTGGCTGTGGGAATAGACTTTATGTTTCACAAGGTCCGTGGCTCAGGGAATAGACTTTATCTTTCACATGGTCCATGTCTGTGGGGTAGACTTTACCTTTCACACGGTCTGTGCCTGTGGGATAGACTTTATCTTTCACATGGTCCGTGGCTGTGGGGTAGACTTAATCTTTCACATGGTCCGTGGCTGTGGGAACAGACTCTATCATTCACACTGTCCGTGGCTGTGGGGTAGACTTTATCTTTCACACGGTCCTTGCCTGAGGGATAGACTCTATCTTGCACATGGTCTGTCGCTGTGGGAATAGACTCTATCTTTCACACGGTCCAGGGCTGTGGGTTAGACTTTATCTTTCACACGGTCCGTGGCTGTGGGAATAGACTTTATCTTTCAAGAGTCCATGCCTGTGGGATAGACTCTGTCTTTCACATGGTCCGTGGCTGTGGGATAGCCCCTATCTTTCACACGGTCCGTGGCTGTGGGAATAGACTCTATCTTTCACATGGTCTGTGGCTGTGGGATAGACTATATCTTTCACACGATCCTAGGCTGTGGGATAGACTTTATCTTTCACACAGTCCGAGGCTGTGGGAGTAGACTTTGTCTTTCACTTGGTCCGTGGATGTGGGAATAGACTTTATGTTTCACACGGTCCGTGGCTCTGGAAATAGACTTTATCTTTCGCATGGTCCGTTCCTGTGGGATAGACTTTATCTTTCACATGGTCCGTGGCTGTGGGGTAGACTTAATCTTTCACACGGTCCGTGGCTGTGGATAGACTTTATCTTTCACACGGTGCCGTGGCCTGTGGGATGGAACTTTATCTTTCACACGGTCCGTGCCTGTGGGGTAGACTTTATCTTTCACACGGTCCGTGCCTGTGGGATAGACTTTATCTTTCACATGATCTGTGGCTATGGGATAGACTCTATCTTTCACACGGTCGCTGGCTTTGGGAATAGACTCTATCTTCCACACGGTCCGTGCCTGTGGGATAGACTTTATTTTTCACACGGTCCGTGGCTGTGGGGTAGACTTTATCTTTCACACGTCCGGGCGTGGGATATGACTTTGTTCTTCACCGGTCGTGCTGGGATAGACTTTATCTTTACAACGGTCCGTGCTTGTGGGATAGAACTTTTATTCTTTCACACGGTCTGTGGCTTGTGGGGTAGACTTTTCTTTCACACTCGCGTGGCTGTCGGGGTAGACTTTAATCCTTCACACGGTGCGTGCTTGTGGCGTAGACTTTATCTTTACACGGTCCGGGCTTTGTGTAGCTTTATCTTTCACACGCCCGGTGGCTGTGGGGTAGACTTTATCTTTCACACGGTCCGTGGCTGTGAAGTGGACTTTATCTTTAACAACGTCCGTGGCTGTGCGGTAGACTTTATCTTTCACATTGTCCGTGGCTGTAGGGTAGACTTTATCTTTCACACGGTCTTTGGCTGTGGGAATAGACTTTATCTTTCACACGGTCCATGCCTGGCGGATAGACTCTATTTTTCACATGGTCCGTGGCTGTGGGACAGCCTCTATCTTTCACACGGTCCGTGGCTGTGGGAATAGACTCTATCTTTCACACGCTCCGTGGCTGTGGGATAGACTTTATCTTTCACACGGTCCGTGGCTGTTGGAGTAGACTTTATCTTTCACACGGTCCATGGCTGTCGGAATAGACTTTATGTTTCACACGTTCCGTGGCGGTGGGAATAGCCTGCATCTTTCACACGGTCCGGACCTGTGGTGTAGACTTTATCTTTCACACGGTCCGCGGTGGTGGGATAGACTTTATCTTTCACACGCTACGTGGCACTGGGATAGACTTTATCTTTCACACGGTCCGTGGCTGTGGGATAGACTTTATCTTTCACACGGTCCGTTGCTTTGGGGTAGACTTTATCTTTCACACGGTCCAGGCCTGTGGGATAGACTTTTTCACACGGTCCATGCCTGTGGGATAGACTTTATCTTTCACACGGTCCGTGCCTGTTTGATAGACTTCATCTTTCACACGGTCCGTTGCTGTGGGGCAGACTTTATCTTTCACACGGTCCGTGTCTGTGGGATAGACTTTATCTTTCACATGGCCCGTGCCTGTGGGTTAGACTTTATCTTTCACACGGTCCATGGCTGTGGGGTAACCTTTATCTTTCACATGGTCCAGGGTGTTTGATAGACTTTATCTTTCACACGGTCCGTGTCTGTGGGGAAGACTTTATCTGACTCACGGTCCGTGGCTGTTGGGTTGACTTTATCTTTCACACGGTCCGTGGCAGTGGGATAGACTTTTTCACACAGTCCGTGGCTGTGGGATATACTTTATCTTTCACACGGTCCATGCGTGTGGGATAGACTTTATCTTTCACATGGTCCGTGGCTGTGGGATAGACTTTTTCACACGGTCCGTGCCTGTGGGATAGACTTTATCTTTCACACGGTCCCTGGCTGTGGGATAGACTTTATCTTTCACACGGTCCGTGGCTGTGGGATTGAATTTATCTTTCACAAGGTCCATGGCTCGGGGGTAGACTTTATCCTTCACACGGCCCGTGGCAGTGGGGTAGACTTCATCTTTCACACGGCCCGTGCCCATGGCGTAGACTTTATCTTTCACAAGGCAAGTGGCTGTGGGGTAGACTTTATCTTTCACACGGCCCATGGCTGTGGGGTTGACTTTATCTTTCATACAGTCCGTGCCTGTGGGGTAGACTTTATCTTTCACACGGTCCACGCCTGAGAGATAGACTTTTTCACACGGTCCGTGCCTGTGGGATAGACTTTATCTTTCACTCGGTCCGTGCCTGTGGGATAGACTTTATGTTTCACACGGTCCGTGGCTGTGGGATAGACTTTTTCACACGGACCGTTGCTGTGGAATAGACTTAATCTTTCACACGGTCCGTGCCTGTGGGATAGATTTTATCTTTCACACCGTCCGGGGCTGTGGGGTAGACTTTATCTTTCACACGGTACGTTGCTAGGTAATAGAGTTTTTCTTTCACACGGTCCATGGCTGTGGGAATAGACTTTATGTTTCACACGCTCCGAGGCTGTGGGATAGACTTCATCGTTTACATGGTCCGTGGCTGTGGGATAGACTCTATCTTTCACACGGTCCATGGCTGTGGGGTAGACTTTATCTTTCACATGGTCCGTGGCTGTGGGGTAGTGTTTATCTTTCACACGGTCCGTGGCTGGGGGGTAGACTTTATCTTTCACACGGTCCGTGGCTGTGGGATAGACTTTATCTTTCACACGGTCCATGGCTAGGGGGTAGACTTTATCTTTCACACGGCCTGTAGCAGTGGGGTAGACTTTATCTTACACACGGCCCGTGCCTGTGGGGTAGACTTTATCTTTCACACGGCCCGTGGCTCTGGGGTAGACATTTCTTTCATATGGCCCGTTCCTGTAGGATAGACTTTATCTTTCACACGGTCCGTGCCTATGGGATAGACTTTGTCTTTCACATGGCCCGTGGCTACAGGGTAGACTTTATCTTTCACACGATCCGTGCCTGTGGAATAGACTTTATCTTTCACACGGTCCGTGCCTGTGGGATGGACTCTATCTTTCACACGCTCCGTGGCTGTGGGATAGACTTTATCTTTCACACGGTCCGTGGCTGTTGGAGTAGACTTTATCTTTCACACGGTCCATGGCTGTCGGAATAGACTTTATGTTTCACACGTTCCGTGGCGGTGGGAATAGCCTGCATCTTTCACACGGTCCGTACCTGTGGTGTAGACTTTATCTTTCACACGGTCCGCGGCTGTGGGATAGACTTTATCTTTCACACGCTACGTGGCACTGGGATAGACTTTATCTTTCACACGGTCCGTGGCTGTGGGATAGACTTTATCTTTCACACGGTCCGTTGCTTTGGGGTAGACTTTATCTTTCACATGGTCCATGCCTGTGGGATAGACTTTTTCACACGGTCCGTGCCTGTGGGATAGACTTTATCTTTCACACGGTCCGTGCCTGTGGGATAGACTTCATATTTCACACGGTCCGTTGCTGTGGGGCAGACTTTATCTTTCACACGGTCCGTGTCTGTGGGATAGACTTTATTTTCACATGGCCCGTGCCTGTGGGTTAGACTTTATCTTTCACACGGTCCGTGGCTGTGGGGTAACCTTTATCTTTCACATGGTCCGGGGTGTTTGATAGACTTTATCTTTCACACGGTCCGTGGCTGTGGGGTAGACTTTATCTTTCACACGGTCCGTGGCTGTGGGATAGACTTTATCTTTCACACGGTCGTTGGCTGTGGGAATAGACTCTATCTTTCACACGGTCCGTGGCTATGGGGTAGACTTTATCTTTCACACGGTCCGTGCCTGTGGGGTAGACTATCTTTCACACGGTCCGTGGATGTTTGGTAGACTTTATCCTTCACACGGTCCGTGGCTGTGGGCAAGACTTTATCTTTCACACGGACCGTGCCTGTGGGGTAGACTTTATCTTTCACACGGCCCGTGCCTGTGGGGTAGACTTTATCTTTCACACGGCTCGTGGCTGTGGGGTAGACTTTATCTTTCACACTGTCCGTGTCTGTGGGATACACTTTATCTTTCACACGGTACGTGCCTGTGGATAGACTGTATCTTTCACATGGTCCGTGGCTGTGGGATAGACTTTATCTTTCACACGGTCCGTGGCTTGGGCATAGACTACATCTTTCACAGGGTCCGTGCCTGTGGGATAGACTTTATCTTTCACACGGTCCCTGGCTGTGGGATAGACTTTATCTTTCACACGGTCCATGTCTGTGGGGTAGACTTTATCTTTCACACGGTCCTTGCCTGTTGGAGTAGATTTTATCTTTCATATGGTCCATGGCTGTGGGAATAGACTTTATCTTTCGCATGGTCCGTGCCTGTGGGATAGACTTTATCTTTCACATGGTCCGTGGCTGTGGGGTAGACTTTATTTTTCACACGGTCCATGACTGTGGGATAGACTTTTTCACACGGTCCGTGGCTGTGGATAGACTTTGTCTTTCACACGGTTCGTTCCTGTGGGTTAGACTTTTTCTTTCACACGGTCCGTGGCTGTGGGATAGACTTTTTCACACGGTCCGTGACTGTGGGATAGACTTTATCTTTCACACTGTCTGTGTCTGTGGGATAGACTTTATCTTTCACACGGTACGTGCCTGTGAGATAGACTGTATATTTCACATGGTCCGTGGCTGTGGGATAGACTTTATCTTTCACACGGTCCGTGGATGTGGGAATAGACTATATCTTTCACACGGTCCGTGCCTGTGGGATAGACTTTATCTTTCACACGGTCCCTCGCTGTGGGATAGACTTTATCTTTCACACGGTCCATGTCTGTGGGGTAGACTTTATCTTTCACACGGTCCTTGCCTGTGGGGGTAGACTTTATCTTTCATACGGTCCTTGGCTGTGGGAATAGACTTTATGTTTCACAAGGTCCGTGGCTCTGGGAATAGACTTTATCTTTCACATGGTCCATGTCTGTCGGGTAGACTTTACCTTTCACACGGTCTGTGCCTGTGGGATAGACTTTATCTTTCACATGGTCCGTGGCTGTGGTATAGACTTCATCTTTCACACGGCTCGTGGCTGCAGGGTAGACTTTATCTTTCACATGGTCCATGCCTGTGGGACAGACTTTATCTTTCACACGGTCGTGCCTGTGGGATAGAATTTATCTTTCACACGGTCCGTGGCTGTGGAATAGACTCTAACTTTCACATGGTCCGTGGCTGTGAGATTAGACTCTATCTTTCACACGGTCCATGGCTGTGGGGTAGACTCTATCTTTCACACGGTCCGTGGCTGTGGGATAGACACTATCTTTCACACGGTCCGTGGCTGTGGAATAGACTCTATCTTTCACACGGTTCGTGGCTGTGTGATAGACTCTATCTTTCACACGGTCCGTGGCTTTGGGGTAGACTTTATCTTTCACATGGTCCATACCTGTAGGATAGACTTTTTCACACGGTCCGTGCCTGTGGGATAGACTTTAGCTTTCACACGGTCCGTGCCTGTGAGATATACTTTATCATTCTCATGGTCCGTGGCTGTGGGATTGACTTTTTCACACGGTCCGTGGCTGTGTGATAGACTTTATCTTTCACACGGTTCGTGCCTGTGGGATAGAATTTATCTTTCACACGGTCCGTGGCTGTATGGTAGACTTTATCTTTCATACAGTCCGTGGCTGTGGGGTAGACTTTATCTTTCACACGGTTCCTGGCTTTGTGTAGACTTTATCTTTCACACGGCCCGTGGCTGTGGGGTAGACTTTATCTTTCACACGGCTCGTGGCTGTGAAGTGGATTTTATCTTTAACAATGTCCGTGGCTGTGCGGTAGACTTTATCTTTCACATTGTCCGTGGCTGTAGGGTAGACTTTATCTTTCACACGGTCCGTGGCTGTGGGAATAGACTTTATTTTTCACACGGTCCGTGGCTGTGGGAATACACTTTATGTTTCACACGGTCCGTGGCTGTGGGATAGACTTTATCTTTCACACGGTCCGTGCCTGTGGGATAGACTTTATCTTTCATACGGTCCGTGGCTGTGGGATAGACTCTATCTTTCACATGGTCGGCTGTTGGAATAGACTTTATCTTTCACACGGTCCATGCTGTGGGATAGATCTTTCACACGGTCCGTGCCTGTGGGATAGACTTTACTTTCACACGGTCCGTGCCTGTGGGATAGACTTCATCTTTCACACGGTCCGTTGCTGTGGGGCAGACTTTATCTTTCACACGGTCCGTGTCTGTGGGATAGACTTTATCTTTCACATGGCCCGTGCCTGTGGGGTAGACTTTATCTTTCACACGGTCCGTGGCTGTGGGGTAACCTTTATCTTTCACATGGTCCGGGGTGTTTGATAGACTTTATCCTTCACACGGTCCGTGTCTGTGGAGTAGACTTTATCTGACTCACGGTCCGTGGCCGTGGGGTTGACTTTATCTTTCACACTGTCCGTGGCTGTGGGATAGACTCTATCTTGCACATGGTCAGTGGCTGTGGGAATAGACTGTATTTTTCACACGGTCCCTGGCTGTGGGGTAGACTTTATCTTTCACACGGTCCGTGGCTGCGGGGTAGACTTTATCATCCACACCGTCCCTGGCTGTGGGGTAGACTTTATCTTTCACACGGTCCGTGGCTGCGGGGTAGACTTTATCATTCACACGGTCCGTGGCTGTGCGATAGACTGTATCTTTCACTCGGTCCGTGGCTGTGGGATAGACTTTATCTTTCACATGGCCTGAAGGATAGACTCTATCTTGCACATGGTCTGTGGCTGTGGGAATAGACTGTATCTTTCACACGGTCCCTGGCTGTGGGGTAGACTTTATCTTTCACACGGTCCGTGGCTGTGGGAACCGACTCTATCTTTCACACTGTCCGTGCCTGTGGGATAGACTTTATCTTTCACATAGTCCATGGCTATGGGGTAGACTTTATCTTTCACACGGCCCGTGGCTGTGGATTAGACTTTATCTTTCACACGGTCCGTGGCTGAGGGATAGACTTTTTCACACGGTCCGTGCCTGTGGGATAGACGTTATCTTTCACACGGTCCGTGCCTGTGGGATAGACTTTATGTTTCACACGGTCCCTGGCTGTGGGATAGACTTTTTCACACGGTCCGTTGCTGTGGGATAGACTGTATCTTTCACACGGTCCATTGCTTTGGGATAGACTTTATCTTTCACACGGTCAGTGCCTGTTGGATAGACTTTATCTTTCACATGGTCCGTGGCTGTGGGATAGACTTTATCTTTCACACGGTCCGTGGCTGTCGGAATAGACTTTATCTTTCACGTGATCTGTGCCTGTGAGATAGACTTTATCTTTCACATGGTCCATGGCTGTGGGGTAGTCTTTATCTTTCACACGGTCCATGCCTGTGGGATAGACATTTTCACACGGTCCGTGGCTGTGGGGTAGACTTTATCTTTCACATGGTCCGTGGCTGTGGGAGTACTCTTTATCTTTCACACGGTCCGTGGCTGTGGGGTAGACTTTATCTTTCACACGGTCCGTGCCTGAGGGATATACTTCATCTTTCACACGGTCCGTTGCTGTGGGGCAGACTTTATCTTTCACATGGTCCGGGGTGTTTCATAGACTATATCTTTCCCACGGTCCGTGTATGTGGGAAAGACTTTTTCTGAACGACGGTCCGTGGCTGTAGGGTAGACTTTATCTTTCACACGGTCCGTGGCTGTTTGATAGACTCTATCTTTCACACGGTCTGTGTCTGTGAGGTAGACTTTATCCTTCACACGGCCCGTGCCTGTGGGGTAGACTTTATCTTTCACTCGGCCCTTGACTGTGCGGTAGACTTTATCTTTCACATGGTCCGTGGCTCTGGGAATAGAGTTTATCTTTCACACCGTCCGTGGCTGTGGGATGGACTCTATCTTTCACACGGTCCGTACCTGTGGGATAGACTCTATCTTTCACACGATCCGTGGATGAGGGAATAGACTTTATCTCTAACACGGTCCATGCCTGTGGGATAGACTCTATCTTTCACATGGTCCGTGGCTGTGGGATAGCCTCTATCTTTCACACAGTCCGTGGCAGTGGGAATAGACTCTATCTTTCACACGGTCCATGGCTGTGGGATAGACTTTATCTTTCACACGGTCCGTGGCTGGGAGGTAGACTTTATTTGTCACACGGTCCGTGGCTGTGGTAGTAGTCTTTATCTTCCACACGGTCCGCGGCTGTGGGAATAGACTTTATGTTTCACACGGTCCGTGGCTCTGGGAATAGACTTTATCTTTCACACGGTCCGTGCCTGTGGGGTAGACTTTATCTTTCACACGGTCCGTGCCTGTGGGATAGACTCTATCTTGCACATGTTCTGTCGCTGTGGGAATAGACTCTATCTTTCACACGGTCCATGGCTGTGGGTTAGACTTTATCTTTCACACGGTCCGTGGCTCTGGGGTAGACTTTATCTTTCACACGGTCCATGCCTGTGGGACAGATTTATCTTTCACACGGTCCATGCCTGTGGGATAGACTTTTTCACACGGTCCGTGGCTGTGGATAGACTTTATCTTTCACACGGTCCGTTCCTGTGGGTTAGACTTTATCTTTCACACGGTCCGAGGCTGTGGGATAGACTTTTTCACACGGTCTGTGACTGTGGGATAGACTTTATCTTTCACACGGTCCATGTCTGTGGGGTAGACTTTATCTTTCACACGGTCCTTGCCTGTGGGAGTAGACTTTATCTTTCATACGGTCCGTGGCTGTGGGAATAGACTTTATGTTTCACAAGGTCCGTGGCTTGGGAATAGACTTTATCTTTCACATGGTCCATGTCTGTGGGGTAGACTTTATCTTTCACACGGTCTGTGCCTGTGGATAGACTTTATCTTTCACATAGTCCGTGGCTGTGGTATAGACTTCATCTTTCACACGGTCCGTGGCTGTGGGATAGACTTTATCTTTCGCATGGTCCGTGCCTGTGGGATAGACTTTATCTTTCACATGGTCCGTGCCTGTGGGATAGACTTTATCTTTGACACGTTCCGTGGCTGTGGGGTAAACTTTATCTTTCACATGGTCCGTGCCTCTAGGACAGACTTTGTCTTTCACACGGTCCGTGCCTGTGGGATAGACTTTATCTTTCATACGGTCCGTGGCTGTGGGATAGACTTTACCTTTCGCATGGTCCGTGCCTGTGGGATAGACTTTATCTTTCACATGGTCCGTGCCTGTGGGATAGACTTTATCTTTGACACGTTCCGTGGCTGTGGGGTAAACTTTATCTTTCGCATGGTCCGTGCCTCTAGGACAGACTTTATCTTTCACACGGTCCTTGCCTGTGGGAGTAGACTTTATCTTTCATACGGAATAGACTTTATGTTTCACAAGGTCCGTGGCTCTGGGAATAGACTTTATCTTTCACATGGTCCATGTCTGTGGGGTAGACTTTACCTTTCACACGGTCTGTGCCTGTGGGATAGACTTTATCTTTCACATGGTCCGTGGCTGTGGTATAGACTTCATCTTTCACACGGCTCGTGGCAGCAGGGTAGACTTTATCTTTCACATGGTCCATGCCTGTGGGGTAGACTTTATCTTTCACACGGTCCGTGCCTGTGGAATAGAATTTATCTTTCACATGGTCCGTGCCTGTGGGATGGACTCTATCTTTCACACGGTCCGTGGCTGTGGAATAGACTCTAACTTTCACATGGTCCGTGGCTGTGAGATTAGACTCTATCTTTCACACGGTCCATGGCTGTGGGGTACACTCTATCTTTCACACGGTCCGTGGCTGTGGGGTAGACTCTATCTTTCACACGGTCCGTGGTTGTGGGATAGACACTATCTTTCACACGGTCCGTGGCTGTGGGATAGACTCTATCTTTCACACGGTCCATGGCTGTGTGATAGACTCTATCTTTCACACGGTCCGTGGCTTTGGGGTAGACTTTATCTTTCACATGGTAAATAAATGTAGGATAGACTTTTTCACACGGTCCGTGCCTGTGGGATAGACTTTAGCTTTCACACGGTCCGTGCCTGTGGGATAGACTTTATCATTCACATGGTCCGTGGCTGTGGGATTGACTTTTTCACACGGTCCGTGGCTGTGTGATAGACTTTATCTTTCACACGGTCCGTGCCTGTGGGATAGAATTTATCTTTCACACGGTCCGTGGCTGTATGGTAGACTTTATCTTTCATACAGTCCGTGGCTGTGGGGTAGACTTTATCTTTCACACGGTCCGTGGCTTTGTGTAGACTTTATCTTTCACACGGCCCGTGGCTGTGGGGTAGACTTTATCTTTCACACGGCCCGTGGATGTGAAGTGGACTTTATCTTTAACAATGTCCGGGGCTGTGCGGTAGACTTTATCTTTCACATTGTCCGCGGCTGTAGGGTAGACTTTATCTTTCACACGGTCCGTGGCTGTGGGAATAGACTTTATTTTTCACACGGTCCGTGGCTGTGGGAATACACTTTATGTTTCACACGTTTCGTGGCTGTGGGAATAGACTTTATCTTTCACACGGTCCGTGCCTGTGGGATAGACTATATCTTTCACACGGTCCGTGGCTGTGGGAAAGACTCTATCTTTCACATGGTCTGTGCCTGTGGGATAGACTCTATCTTTCACACGGTCCATGGCTGTGGGAATAGACTTTATCTTACACACGGTCCATGCCTGTCGGATAGACTCTATCTTTCACATGGTCCGTGGCTGTGGGATAGCCTCTATCTTTCACATGGTCCATGGCTGTGGGATAGACTCTATCTTTAACACGCTCCGTGGCTCTGGGATAGACTTTATCTTTCACACGGTCTGTGACTGTTGGAGTAGACTTTGTCTTTCACACGGTCCATGGCTGTGGGAATAGACTTTAAGTTTCACACGTTCCGTGGCTGTGGGAATAGCCTGCATCTTTCACACGGTCCATGCCTGTGGGGTAGACTTTATCTTTCACACGCTCCGCGGCTGTGGGATTGACTTTATCTTTCACACGCTACGTGGCACTGGGATAGACTTTATCTTTCACACGGTCCGTGGCTGTGGGATAGACTTTATCTTTCACACGGTCCGTGGCTTTGGGGTAGACTTTACCTTTCACATGGTCCATGCCTGTGGGATAGACTTTTTAACACGGTCCGTGCCTGTGGGATAGACTTTATCTTTCACACGGTCCCTGCCTGTGGGATAGACTTCATCTTTCACATGGTCCTGGCTGTGGATAGACTTTTTTCACAAGCGGTCCGTTGCTGTGGGATAGACTTTATCTTTCACGACGGTCCATTGCTTTAGGAATAGACTTAATCTTTTCAAACACGGTCAGTGCCTGTCGGAATAGACTTTATCTTTCAGCATGGTCCGTGGCTGGTGGGTATGACTTTATCTTTCACACGTCCATGGCTTGTGATAGACTCTATGCTTTCACACGGTCCGTGGCTTTGGGGTAGACTTTATCTTTCAACATGGTCCATTCCTGTTGGGTCTTTTTTCCAACACGGTCCGGCCTGTGGGATAGACTTTACTTTCACACGGTCCGTGCCTGTGGGATAGACTTCATCTTGTCACACGGTCCCGTGCCTGTGGGGCAGACTTTATCTTCACACGGTCCGTGTCCTGGTGGGATAGACTTTATCTTTCACACGGTCCGTGGCTGTGGGGTAGACTTTATCTTTCACACGGTCCGTGGCTGTGGGGTAAACTTTATCTTTCACACGGTCCTTGGCTGTTTGATAGACTTTATCCTTCACACGGTCCGTGTCTGTGGAGTAGACTTTATCTGACTCACGGTCCGTGGCTGTGGGGTGGACTTTATCTTTCACACTGTCCGTGGGTGTGGGATAGACTCTATCTTGCATATGGTCAGTGGCTGTGGGAATAGACTGTATTTTTCACACGTTCCCTGGCTGTGGGGTAGACTTTATCTTTCACACGGTCCGTGGCTGCGGGGTAGACTTTATCATCCACACCGTCCCTGGCTGTGGGGTAGACTTTATCTTTCACACGGTCCGTGGCTGCGGGGTAGACTTTATCATTCACACGGTCCGTGGCTGTGCGATAGACTGTATCTTTCACCCGGTCCGTGCCTGTGGGATAAACTTTATCTTTCACACGGTGCGTTGCTGTGGGATAGACTTTATCTTTCACACGGTATTGGCTGTGGGATAGATTTATCTTCACAGGTCCATGGCTGTGGGAACCTACTCTTATCTTTCACACTGTCCGTGGGTAGACTTTATCTTTTCAACATGTACGTTGCAGGTAATAGAGTGTTTCTTTCAACATTCTCATGGCTGGGAATTAACTTTATTTTCACACGGTCCCGAGCTGTGATCGACTTCATGTTACATGGTCGGCTGTTGGAAGACCATCATTCTAACGGTCCATGGCTGGGGTAGCTCATCTTTCAACACGGTCCATGGCTGGGGGTAGATTTATCTTTCAGCACACCCGTCGTGGGTAGCTATTTCTTCACGACTCCACCATCCGACGCTTGTAGACTTATCTTTCACTAAGCTGAACGGTATGCGGCCTGTGCGTGGGGTAGACTTTATCTTTCACCGCCCGCCGTGCCTGTGGTAGCACTTTATCTTTTCACATTTGACGCCTCGGCGTGGGTAGTAGACATTTTCTTTCGATGCCTCGTCCTGTAGGATACTATATTTTTCAATAGGTTCCCCTATGGGATACTTGTCTTCCACCCTGTGCTACAGGGTAGAACTTTAATCTCTTACATCTCGGCCGTACGGCTTTGATTTAGAATTACTTTCACGTACGGTCTTGCCCGTGGCTGAGGGAAGATTTTTCACACGGTCCCGTGCCTGTGTGAATAGTACTTTATCTTTCACACGGTCCGTGCATGTGGGATAGACTTTATCTTTCACATGGTCCATGGCTGTGGGATAGACTTTATGTTTCACACGGTCCATTGCTTTGGGATAGACTTTATCTTTCACACGGTCAGTGCCTGTCGGATAGACTTTACCTTTCACATGGTCCGTGGCTGTGGGATAGACTTTATCTTTCACACGGTCCGTGGCTGTGGGAATAGACTTTATCTTTCACGTGATCTGTGCCTGTGAGATAGACTTTATCTTTCACATGGTCCGTGGCTGTGGGGTAGTCTTTATCTTTCACACGGTCCATGCCTCTGGGATAGACTTTTTCACACGGTCCGTGGCTGTGGGGTAGACTTTATCTTTCACATGGTCCGTGGCTGTGGGAGTACTCTTTATCTTTCACACGGTCCGTGGCTGTGGGGTAGACTTTATCTTTCACCTTTATCTTTCACACGGTCCGTGCTTGTGGGATAGACTTTATCTTTCACACGGTCCGAGCCTGTGGGGTAGACTTTATCTTTCACACAGTCCGTGCCTGTGGGATAGACTCTATCTTGAACATGGTCTGTCGCTGTGGGAATAGACTCTATCTTTCACACGGTCCATGGCTGTGGGTTAGACTTTATCTTTCACACGGTCCGTGGCTCTGGGGTAGACTTTATCTTTCACACGGTCCATGCCTGTGGGACAGACTTTATCTTTCACACGGTCATGCCTGTGGGATAGACTTTTTCACACGGTCCGTGGCTGTGGATAGACTTTATCTTTCACACGGTCCGTTCCTGTGGGTTAGACTTTATCTTTCACACGGTCCGAGGCTGTGGGATAGACTTTTTCACACGGACTGTGACTGTGGGATAGACTTTATCTTTCACACGATCCGTGTCTGTGGGGTAGACTTTATCTTTCACACGGTCCTTGCCTGTGGGAGTAGACTTTATCTTTCATACGGTCCGTGGCTTTGGGAATAGACTTTATGTTTCACAAGGTCCGTGGCTTGGGAATAGACTTTATCTTTCACATGGTCCATGTCTGTGGGGTAGACTTTATCTTTCACACGGTCTGTGCCTGTGGGATAGACTTTATCTTTCACATAGTCCGTGGCTGTGGTATAGACTTCATCTTTCACACGGTCCGTGGCTGTGGGATAGACTTTATCTTTCACATGGTCCGTGCCTGTGGGATAGACTTTATCTTTCACACGGTCCGTGCCTGTGGGATAGACTTTATCTTTCATACGGTCCGTGGCTGTGGGATAGACTTTATCTTTCGCATGGTCCGTGCCTGTGGGATAGACTTTATCTTTCACATGGTCCGTGCCTGTGGGATAGACTTTTTCTTTGACACGTTCCATGGCTGTGGGGTAAACTTTATCTTTCGCATGGTCCGTGCCTCTAGGACAGACTTTATCTTTCACACGGTCCTTGCCTGTGGGAGTAGACTTTATCTTTCATACGGAATAGACTTTATGTTTCACAAGGTCTGTGGCTCTGGGAATAGACTTTATCTTTCACATGGTCCATGTCTGTGGGGTAGACTTTACCTTTCACACGGTCTGTGCCTGTGGGATAGACTTTATCTTTCACACGGCCCGTGGATGTGAAGTGGACTTTATCTTTAACAATGTCCGTGGCTGTGCGGTAGACTTTATCTTTCACATTGTCCGTGGCTGTAGGGTAGACTTTATCTTTCACACGGTCCTTGGCTGCAGGGTAGACTTTATCTTTTACATGGTCCATGCCTGTGGGGTAGACTTTATCTTTCACACGGTCCGTGCCTGTGGGATAGAATTTATCTTTCACATGGTCCGTGCCTGTGGGATGGACTCTATCTTTCACACGGTCCGTGGCTGTGGAATAGACTCTAACTTTCACATGGTCCGTGGCTGTGAGATTAGACTCTATCTTTCACACGGTCCATGGCTGTGGGGTAGACTCTATCTTTCACATGGTCCGTGGCTGTGGGGTAGACTCTATCTTTCACACGGTCCGTGGTTGTGGGATAGACACTATCTTTCACACGGTCCGTGGCTGTGGGATAGACTCTATCTTTCACATGGTCCATGGCTGTGTGATAGACTCTATCTTTCACACGGTCCGTGGCTTTGGGGTAGACTTTATCTTTCACATGGTCCATACCTGTAGGATAGACTTTTTCACACGGTCCGTGCCTGTGGGATAGACTTTAGCTTTCACACGGTCCGTGCCTGTGAGATAGACTTTATCATTCACATGGTCCGTGGCTGTGGGATTGACTTTTTCACACGGTCCGTGGCTGTGGGAATAGACTTTATCTTTCACGTGATCTGTGCCTGTGAGATAGACTTTATCTTTCACATGGTCCGTGGCTGTGGGGTAGTCTTTATCTTTCACACGGTCCATGCCTGTGGGATAGACATTTTCACACGGTCCGTGGCTGTGGGGTAGACTTTATCTTTCACATGGTCCGTGGCTGTGGGAGTACTCTTTATCTTTCACACGGTCCGTGGCTGTGGGGTAGACTTTATCTTTCACACGGTCCGTGCCTGAGGGATATACTTCATCTTTCACACGGTCCGTTGCTGTGGGGCAGACTTTGTCTTTCACATGGTCCGGGGTGTTTCATAGACTTTATCTTTCACACGGTCCGTGTATGTGGGAAAGACTTTATCTGACTGACGGTCCGTGGCTGTGGGGTAGACTTTATCTTTCACACGGTCCGTGGCTGTTTGATAGACTCTATCTTTCACACGGTCTGTGTCTGTGAGGTAGACTTTATCCTTCACACGGCCCGTGCCTGTGGGGTAGACTTTATCTTTCACTCGGCCCTTGACTGTGCGGTAGACTTTATCTTTCACATGGTCCGTGGCTCTGGGAATAGAGTTTATCTTTCACACGGTCCGTGGCTGTGGGATGGACTCTATCTTTCACACGGTCCGTGGCTGTGGAATAGACTCTAACTTTCACATGGTCCGTGGCTGTGAGATTAGACTCTATCTTTCACACGGTCCATGGCTGTGGGGTAGACTCTATCTTTCACATGGTCCGTGGCTGTGGGATAGACCTCTATCTTTCACACAGTCCGTGGCTGTGGGAATAGACTCTATCTTTCACACGGTCCATGGCTGTGGGATAGACTTTATCTTTCACACGGTCCGTGGCTGTGAGGTAGACTTTATTTGTCACACGGTCCGTGGCTGTGGTAGTAGTCTTTATCTTTCACACGGTCCGTGGCTGTGGGAATAGACTTTATCTTTCACACGGTCCGTGGCTCTGGGAATAGACTTTATCTTTCACACGGTCCGTGCCTGTGGGGTAGACTTTATCTTTCACATGGTCCGTGCCTGTGGGATAGACTCTATCTTGCACATAGTCTGTCGCTGTGGGAATAGACTCTATCTTTCACACGGTCCATGGCTGTGGGTTAGACTTTATCTTTCACACGGTCCGTGGCTCTCGGGTAGACTTTATCTTTCACACGGTCCATGCCTGTGGGACAGACTTTATCTTTCACACGGTGCATGCCTGTGGGATAGACTTTTTCACACGGTCCGTGGCTGTGGATAGACTTTATCTTTCACACGGTCCGTTCCTGTGGGTTAGACTTTGTCTTTCACACGGTCCGAGGCTGTGGGATAGACTTTTTCACACGGTCTGTGACTGTGGGATAGACTTTATCTTTCACACGGTCCATGTCTGTGGGGTAGACTTTATCTTTCACACGGTCCTTGCCTGTGGGAGTAGACTTTATCTTTCATACGGGTCGTGGCTGTGGGAATAGACTTTATGTTTCACAAGGTCCGTGGCTTGGGAATAGACTTTATCTTTCACATGGTCCATGTCTGTGGGGTAGACTTTATCTTTCACACGGTCTGTGCCAGTGGGATAGACTTTATCTTTCACATAGTCCGTGGCTGTGGTATAGACCTTATCTTTCATACGGTCCGTGGCTGTGGGATAGACTTTATCTTTCGCATGGTCCGTGCCTGTGGGATAGACTTTATCTTTCACATGGTCCGTGCCTGTGGGATAGACTTTATCTTTGACACGTTCCGTGGCTGTGGGGTAAACTTTATCTTTCGCATGGTCCGTGCCTCTAGGACAGACTTTATCTTTCACATGGTCCTTGCCTGTGGGAGTAGACTTTATCTTTCATACGGAATAGACCTTATGTTTCACAAGGTCTGTGGCTCTGGGAATAGACTTAGTTTCACATTGGTCCATGCTCTGTGCGGGTAGACTTACCCTTTCACACGTGTGGCCTGTGGGATAGACTTATCTTTCACATGGATTCCGTGGCTGTTTAGGTAGACTTTATCTTTCACACGGTCGTGGCTGTGGGAATAGAACTTATCTTTCATACGTCCGTGCGCTGTGTGAGTACGACTTTATGTTTCAACGTGCCCGTGGCTGTGGAATAGACTTTATCTTTCACATGGTCCATGTCTAGGAGAGAGGTAGACTTTATCTTTTCACCCAATGGTCCGTGGTCTGAGTATAGTCTTTCATCTATTCCACGGTCCTGGGGGGGATACCTTTATCTCTCGCATGGTACCGTGCCTCCTAGGACAGACTTTTTGACTTTTTCACACGTCCGTGCCTGTGGGATAGACTTTTTCACAAGGTCCGTGGGTGTGGGATAGACTATCTTTCACACGGTACGTGCCTGTGGGGTAGACTTTATCTTTCTCACGGTCCGTGCCTGTGGGATAGACTTTATCTTTCACACGGTCCGTGCATGTGGGATAGACTTTATCTTTCACAAGGTCCGTGGCTCTGGGAATAGAGTTTATCTTTCACACAGTCCGTGCCTGTGGGATAGACTTTATCATTCACACGGTCCGTGCCTGTGGGATAGACTTTATCTTTCACATGGTCCGTGGCTGTGGTATAGACTTCATCTTTCACACGGTCCGTGGCTGTGGGATAGACTTTATCTTTCGCATGGTCCGTGCCTGTGGGATAGACTTTATCTTTCACATGGTCCGTGCCTGTGGAATAGACTTTATCTTTGACACAGTCCGTATCTGTGGGGTAAACTTTATCTTTCACATGGTCCGTGCCTCTAGGACAGACTTTGTCTTTCACACGGTCCGTGCCTGTGGGATAGACTTTTTCACAAGGTCCGTGGCTTTGGGATAGACTATCTTTCACACGGTACGTGCCTGTGGGGTAGACTTTATCTTTCTCAAGGTCCGTGCCTGTCGGATAGACTTTATCTTTCACACGGTCCGTGCATGTGGGATAGACATTATCTTTCACATGGTCCGTGGCCGTGGGATAGAGTTTATCTTTCACACAGTCCGTGCCTGTGGGATGGACTTTATCATTCACACGGTCCGTGCCTGTGGGATAGACTCTATCTTTCACACGGTCCGTGGCTGTGGGATAGACTCTATCTTTCACGTGGTCCGTGGCTGTGGTATAGACTTCATCTTTCACACGGTCCGTGGCTGTGGGATAGACTTTATCTTTCGCATGGTCCGTGCCTGTGGGATAGACTTTATCTTTCACATGTTCCGTGCCTGTGGAATAGACTTTATCTTTGACACGGTCCGTGGCTGTGGGGTAAACTTTATCTTTCACATGGTCCGTGCCTCTAGGACAGACTTTGTCTTTCACACGGTCCGTGCCTGTGGGATAGACTTTTTCACAAGGTCCCTGGCTGTGGGATAGACTATCTTTCACACGGTACGTGCCTGTGGGGTAGACTTTATCTTTCTCACGGTCCGTGCCTGTGGGATAGACTTTATCTTTCACACGGTCCGTGCATGTGGGATAGACTTTATCTTTCACATGGTCCGTGGCTCTGGGAATAGAGTTTATCTTTCACACAGTCCGTGCCTGTGGGATAGACTTTATCATTCACACGGTCCGTGCCTGTGGGATAGAATCTATCTTTCACACGGTCCGTGGCTGTGGGATAGACTCTATCTTTCACATGGTCCGTGGCTGTGGGATTAGACCCTATCTTTCACACGGTCCATGGCTGTGGGGTAGACTTTATCTTTCACATGGTCCGTGGCTGTGGGGTAGACTTTATCTTTCACACGGTATGTGGCTGTGGGATAGATTTTATCTTTCACACGGTCCGTGGCTGTGGGATTGACTTTATCTTTCACACGGTCCATGGCTCGGGGGTAGACTTTATCTTTCACACGGCCCGTGGCAGTGGGGTAGACTTTATCTTTCACACGGCACATGGCTGTGGGGTAGACTTTATCTTTCATACGGCCCGTTCCTGTGGGATAGACTTTATCTTTCACACGGTCCGTGCCTATGGGATAGACTTTGTCTTTAACACGGCCCGTGGATGCGGGGTAGACTTTATCTTTCACACGGCCCATGGCTGTGGGGTAGACTTGATATTTCACATGGTCCGTGCCTGTGGGGTATACTTTATCTTTCACACGGTCCGTGCCTGTGGGATTGACTTTATCTTTCACATGGTCCGTGCCTGTGGGATAGACTCTATCTTTCACACGGTCCGTGGCTGTGGGATAGACTATCTTTCACATGGTCCGTGGCTGTGGGATTAGACTCTATCTTTCACACGGTCCATGGCTGTGGGGTAGACTTTATATTTCACATGGTCCGTGCACTGTGGGAGTAACTTTATCTTATCACACGGTCGTGGGCTGTGGAATAGACTTTATCTTTCAACATAGTCCGTGCCTGTGGGATAGACTTCTATCTATCACAGGTTCTGTGGCTGTGGGATAGACTCTATCTTTCAACGGTCCGTGGCTGTGGTATAGACTTTATCCTTCACAAGGTCCGTGCCTGTGGGATAGACTTTATCTTTCACATTGTCCGTGCCTGTGGGATAGACTTTATCTTTCACACAGTCCGTGCCTGTGTATGATAGACTCTATCTTTCACACGTCCGTCGCTTCTGGGATAACTCTATCTTTCACATGGTCCATGGTGTGGGAATAGACTCTATCTTTCACACGGTCCGTGGCTGTGGGGTAGACTCTATCTTTCACACGGTCCGTGGCTGTGGATAGCTCTACCTTTCACCACGGTGTGGCTGTGGGATAGACTCTATCTTTCACACGGTCCGTGGCTGTGTGATAGACTTTATCTTTCACACGGTCCGTGGCTTTGGGGTAGACTTTATCTTTCACATGGTCCATGCCTGTAGGATAGACTTTTTCACACGATCCGTGCCTGTGGGATAGACTTTATCTTTCACACGGTCCGTGCCTGTGGGAAAGACTTTATCATTCACATTGTCCGTGGCTGTGGGATTGACTTTTTCACATGGTCCGTGGCTGTGGGATAGACTTTATCTTTCACATTGTCCGTGCCTGTGGGATAGACTTTAGCTTTCACACGGTCCGTGGCTGTGGGGTAGACTTTATCTTTCATACGGTCCGTGGCTGTGGGAATAGATTTTATGTTTCACACAGTCCGTGGATGTGGAGTAGACTTTATCTTTCACACGGTCCGTGGCTGTGGGATTGACTTTTTCACACGGTCCGTGGCTGTGGGATAGACTTTATCTTTCACACGGTCCGTGGCTGTGGGGTAGACTTTATCTTTCACATGGTCCGTGGCTATGGGGTAGACTTTATCTTTCACACGGTCTGTGGCTGTGGGATAGACTTTATTTTTCACACGGTCCGTGGCTGTGGGATAGACTTTATCTTTCACACGGTCCGTGGCTGTGGGATAGACATAATCTTTCACACGGTCCGGGCTTGTGGGATAGACTTTATCTTTCACACGGTCCATGGCTGTGGGGTAGACTTTATCTTTCACACGGTCCGTGGCTGTCGGGTAGACTTTATCTTTCACACGGTGCGTGGCTGTGCGTAGAATTTATCTTTTACAAGGTCCGTGGCTTTGTGTAAACTTTATCTTTCACACGGCCCGTGGCTGTGGGGTAGAATTTATCTTTCACACGGCCCGTTGCTGTGAAGTGGACTTTATCTTTAACACCGTCCTTGGCTGTGCGGTAGACTTTATCTTTCACATGGTCCGTGGCTGTAGGGTAGACTTTATCTTTCACACGGTCCGTGGCTGTGGAAATAGACTTTATTTTTCACACGGTCAGTGGCTGTGGGAATACACTTTATGTTTCACATGGTCCGTGGCTGTGGGAATAGACTTTATCTTTGACACGGTCCGTGCCTGTGGGATAGACTCTATCTTTCACACGGTCCGTGGCTGTAGGATAGACTCTATCTTTCACATGGTACGTGCCTGTGGGATAGACTCTATCATTCACAAGGTCCATGGCTGTGGGCATAGACTTTATCTTTCACACGGTCCATGCCTGTCGGATAGACTCTATCTTTCACATGGTCCGTGGCTGTGGGATAGCCTCTATCTTTCACACGGTCCATGGCTGTGGGATAGACTATATCTTTCAC
Organism: Cervus canadensis; assembly: GCF_019320065.1. Classification (NCBI taxonomy): domain Eukaryota; kingdom Metazoa; phylum Chordata; class Mammalia; order Artiodactyla; family Cervidae; genus Cervus; species Cervus canadensis. The sequence goes on along the minus strand of NC_057411.1, from coordinate 13,259,222 downwards.
ATGCTCCGTAGCTCTGGGATAGACTTTATCGTTCACACGGTCTGTGGCTGTTGGAGTAGACTTTATCTTTCACACGGTCCATGGCTGTGGGAATAAACTTTATGTTTCACACGTTCCGTGGCTGTGGGAATAGCCTGCATCTTTCACATGGTCCGTGCCTGTGGGGTAGACTTTATCTTTCACACGGTCCGCGGCTGTGGGATAGACTTTATCTTTCACACGCTACGTGGCACTGGGGTAGACTTTATCTTTCACACGGTCCGCGGCTGTGGGATAGACTTTATCTTTCACACGCTACGTGGCACTGGGATAGACTTTATCTTTCACACGGTCCGTGGCTGTGGAATAGACTTTATCTTTCACACGGTTCGTGGCTTTGGGGTAGACTTTAACTTTCACATGGTCCATGCCTGTGGGATAGACTTTTTCACACGGTCCGTGCCTGTGGGATAGACTTTATCTTTCACACGGTCCCTGCCTGTGGGATAGACTTCATCTTTCACACGGTCCGTTGCTGTGGGGCAGACTTTATCTTTGACACGGTCCGTGTCTGTGGGATAGACTTTATCTTTCACTCGGCCCGTGCCTGTGGGGTAGACTTTATCTTTCACACGGTCCGTGGCTGTGGGGTAACCTTTATCTTTCACATGGTCCGGGGTTTTTTATAGACTTTATCTTTCACATGGTACGTGTCTCTGGGGAAGACTTTATCTGACTCACGGTCCGTGGCTGTTGGGTTGACTTTATCTTTCACACGGTCCGTGGCTGTGGGATACACTTTATCTTTCTCATGGTCCATGCCTGTGGGATAGACTTTATCTTTCACACGGTCCGTGGCTGTGGGATAGACTTTATCTTTCACACGGTCCGTGGCTGTGGGATAGACTTTATCTTTCACACGGTCCGTGCTTGTGGGATAGACTTTATCTTTCACACGGTCCGTGGCTGTGGGGTAGACTTTATCTTTCACACGGTCCGTGGATGTCGGGTAGACTTTATCTTTCACACGGTGCATGGCTGTGGGTAGACTTTATCTTTCACAAGGTCCGTGGCTTTGTGTAGACTTTATCTTTCACACGGCCCGTGGCTGTGGGGTAGAGTTTATCTTTCACACGGCCTGTGGCTGTGAAGTGGACTTTATCTTTAACAACGTCCGTGGCTGTGGGGTAGACTTTATCTTTCACATGGTTCGTGGCTGTAGGGTAGACTTTATCTTTCACACGGTCCGTGGCTGTGGGAATAGACTTTATTTTTCACACGGTCCGTGGCTGTGGGAATACACTTTATGTTTCACACGGTCCGTGGCTGTGAGAATAGACTTTATCTTTCACACGGTTCCGTGACCTGTGGAAATAGACTCTATCTTTCACCACGGTCCGTGCCTTGTGGATAGACTCTATCTTTCACACGGTCCGTGGCTGTGGGATAGACTCTATCTTTCACATGGTCCGTGCCTGTGGGATAGACTCTATCTTTCACACCGTCCATGGCTGTGGGAATAGACTTTATCTTTCACACGGTCCATGCCTGTCGGATAGAGTCTATTTTTCAAATGGTCCGTGGCTGTGGGATAGCCTCTATGTTTCACACGGTCCATGGCTGTGGGATAGACTCTATCTTTCACACGCTCCGTGGCTCTGGGATAGACTTTATCTTTCACACGGTCTGTGGCTGTTGGAGTAGACTTTATCTTTCACACGGTCCATGGCTGTGGGAGTAGACTTTATGTTTCACACGGTCCGTGGCTGTGGGAATAGCCTGTATCTTTCACACGGTCCGTGCCTGTGGGGTAGACTTTATCTTTCACACGGTCCGCGGCTGTGGGATAGACTTTATCTTTCACACGGTCTGTGGCTTTGGGGTAGACTTTACCTTTCACATGGTCCATGCCTGTGGGATAGACTTTTTCACACGGTCCGTGCCTGTGGGATAGACTTTATCTTTCACACGGTCCCTGCCTGTGGGATAGACTTCATCTTTCACACGGTCCGTTGCTGTGGGGCAGACTATATCTTTCACACGGTCCGTGCCTGTGGGATAGACTTTATCTTTCACACGGCCCGTGCCTGTGGGGTAGACTTTATCTTTCACACGGTCCGTGGCTGTGGGGTAACCTTTATCTTTCACATTGTCCGGGGTGTTTGATAGACTTTATCTTTCACATGGTCCGTGTCTGTGGGGAAGACTTTATCTGACTCACGGTCCGTGGCTGTTGGGTTGACTTTATCTTTCACACGGTCCGTGGCTGTGGGATAGACTTTATCTTTCTCATGGTCCGTGCCTGTGGGATAGACTTTATCTTTCACACGGTCCTTGGCTGTGGGGTAGACTTTATCTTTCACACGGTCCGTGGCTGTGGGGTAAACTTTAATTTTCACACGGTCCGTGGCTGTTTGATAGACTTTATCCTTCACACGGTCCGTGTCTGTGGAGTAGACTTTATCTGACTCACGGTCCGTGGCTGTGGGGTTGACTTTATCTATCACACTGGCCATGGCTGTGGGATAGACTCTATCTTTCACATGGTCAGTGGCTGTGGGAATAGACTGTATTTTTCACAAGGTCCCTGGCTGTGGGGTAGACTTTATCTATCACACGGTCCGTGGCTGCGGGGTAGACTATATCTTTCACACGGTGCGTGGCTGTGCGATAGACTGTATCGTTCACACGGTCCGTGCCTGTGGGATAGACTGTTTCTTTCACACGGTCCGTGGCTGTGGGATAGACTTTATCTTTCACATGGTCCGTGGCTCTGGGAATAGAGTTTATCTTTCACACGGTCCGTGGCTGTGGGATGGACTCTATCTTTCACACGGTCCGTGCCTGTGGGATAGACTCTATCTTTCAAACGATCCGTGGATGAGGGAATAGACTTTATCTCTAACACGGTCCGTGCCTGTGGGATAGACTCTATCTTTCACATGGTCCGTGGCTGTGGGATAGACTTTATCTTTCACACGGTCCATGGCTGTGGGGTAGACTTTATCTTTCACACGGTATGTGGGTGTGGGATAGATTTTATCTTTCACACGGTCCGTTGCTGTGGGATAGACTTTATCTTTCACACAGCCCGTGCCTGTGGGATAGACGTTTTCTTTCACACGGCCCGTGGCTGTGGGGTAGACTTTATCTTTCACATGGCCTTTGTCTGTGGGTCCGTGGCTGTGGGAGTAGACTTTATCTTTCACACGGTCCGTGGCTGTGGGGATAGACTTTATTTTGCTTTTCACACGGTTCCGTGGGACTGTGGGCAAGACGTTCTCTTTCACACGGTCCGATGCCTGTGGGGTGCTTTTTATCTTTCCACACGGCCCGTGCTGTGGGGTAGACTTATCTTTCACACGGTCCGTGGCTGTGGGGTAGACTTTCTCTTTCACACGGTCCGTGGCTGTGGGGTAGACTTTCTCTTTCACACGGCCCGTGGCTGTGGGGTAGACTTTCTCTTTCACACGGCCCGTGGCTGTGGATTAGACTTTATCATTTACACGGTCCATGGCTGTGGGGTAGACTATCTTTCACACGGTCCGTGCCTGTGGGATAGACTTTTTCACACGGTCCGTGCCTGTGGGATATACTTTATCTCTCACACAGTCCGTGCCTATGGGATAGACTTTATCTTTCACATGGTCCGTGGCTGTGGGATAGACTTTTTCACACGGTCCATGGCTGTGGGATACAGTTTATCTTTCACTCGGCCCGTGGCTGTGGGATAGACTTTATCTTTCACACGGTGGTTGGCTGTGGGAATAGACTCTATCTTTAACACTGTCCGTGCCTGTGGGATAGACTTTACCTTTCACACGGTCCGTGGCTATGGGGTAGACTTCATCTTGCACACGGTCCGTGGCTCTCGGATAGACTTTATCTTTCACACGGTCCGTGGCTGTGGGGCAGACTTTATCTTTCACACGGTCCGTGGCTGTGGGGCAGACTTTATCTTTCACACGGTCCGTATCTGTGGAGTAGACTTTATCTGACTCACGGTCCGTGGCTGAGGGGTTGACTATATCTTTCACACTGTCCGTGGCTGTGGGATAGACTCTATCTTGCACATGGTCAGTGGCTGTGGTAATAGACTGTATTTTTCACACAGTCCCTGGCTGTGGGGTAGACTTTATCTTTCACACGGTCCGTGGCTGCGGGGTAGACTTTATCTTTCACACGGTCTGTGGCTGTGCGATAGACTGTATCTTTCACACGGTCCGTGGCTGTCGGATAGACTTTATCTTTCTCATGGTTCATGCCTGTGGGATTGACTTTATCTTTCACACGGTCCGTGGCTGTGGGTTAGACTTTATCTTTCACACGGTCCGTGGCTGTTTGATAGACTTTATCTTTCACACGGTCCGTATCTGTGGAGTAGACTTTATCTGACTCACGGTCCGTGGCTGTGGGGTTGACTATATCTTTCACACTGTCCGTGGCTGTGGGATAGACTCTATCTTGCACATGGTCAGTGGCTGTGGTAATAGACTATATTTTTCACACATCCCTGGCTGTGGGGTAGACTATATCTTTCACACTGTCCGTGGCTGCGGGGTAGACTTTATCTTTCACACGGTCTGTGGCTGTGCGATAGACTGTATCTTTCACACGGTCCGTGGCTGTGGGATACACTTTAGCTTTCACACGGTCCGTGGCTGTGTGGAAGACTTTATCTTTCATACAGTCCGTGGCTGTGGGGTAGACTTTACTTTCACACGGTCCGTGCCTGTGGGATAGACTTTATCTTTCACATGGTCCGTGGCTCTGGTATAGACTTTATCTTTCACACGGTAAGTGGCTGTGTGAGAGACTTTTTCACACGGTCCGTGCCTGTGGGATAAACTTTATCTTTCACACAGTCCGTGGCTGTGGGGTAGACTTTATCTTTCATACGGTCCGTTGCTGTGGGAATAGAATTTATGTTTCACACGGTCCGTGTATGTGGAGTAGACTTTATGTTTCACACGGTCCGTGGCTGTCGGATTGAATTTTTCACACGGTCCGTGGCTGTGGGATAGACTTTATCTTTCACACGGTCCGTGGCTGTGGGATAGACTTTATCTTTCACACGTTCCGTGCCTGTGGGATAGAATTCATCTTTCACACGGTCGTGGCTGTGGGATAGACTTTTTTGTTTCACACGGCCCGTGGCTGTGGGGATAGACTCTATCTTTCACACGGTCCGTGGCTGTGGGATAGACTTATCTTTCACACGGTCTGTGGCTGTGGGATTAACCACTTTACCTTTCAACACGGTCCGTGGCTGTGGGGTAGAACTTATCTTCACACGGTCCGTGGCTGTTGGATAGACTTTATCTTTTCACACGCTCCGTAGCTCTGGGATAGACTTATCTTTCCACATGGTCCGTGGCTTGTGGATAGACTTTCATCTTTCACACCAGTCCGTGTTGTGGACTATGACTTTTATCTTTCAACACGGTCCGTGGCTGTTGGGGTAAGACTTTATCTTTCCACATGGTCGTGCTGTGGGTAGACTTTATCTTTCACACGGTGCGTGGCTGTGGGTAGACTTTATCTTTCACACGGCCCGTGGCTGTGGAGTGGACTTTATCTTTAACACGGTCCGTGGCTGTGCGGTAGACTTTATCTTTCACACGGTCCGTGGCTGTGGGATAGACTTTATCTTTCACACGGTCCGCGGCTGTGGGAATACACTTTATTTTTCACACGGTCCGTGGCTGTGGAAATACACTTTATGTTTCACACGGTCCGTGGCTGTGGGAATAGACTTTATCTTTCACACGGTCTGTGCCTGTGGGATAGACTACATCTTTCACACAGTCCGTGGCTGTGGGAAAGACTCTATCTTTCACATGGTCTGTGCCTGTGGGATAGACTCTATCTTTCACACGGTCCATGGCTGTGGGAATAGACTTTATCTTACACACGGTCCATGCCTGTCGGATAGAATCTATCTTTCACATGGTCCGTGGCTGTGGGATAGCCTCTATCTTTCACACGGTCCGTGGCTGTGGGAATAGACTCTATCTTTCACACGGTCCATCGCTGTGGGATAGACTCTATCTTTCACACGCTCTGTGGCTCTGGGATTGACTTTATCTTTCACACGGTCCGTGGCTGTTGGAGTAGACTTTATCTTTCACACGGTTCATGGCTGTGGGAATAGACTTTATATTTCACACGTTCCATGGCTGTGGGAATAGCCTGCATCTTTCACACGGTCCGTGCCTGTGGGGTAGACTTTATCTTTCACACGGTCCCAGGCTGTGGGAGTAGACTTTATCTTCTCCAAGGCACGGCCCCGTGCTGTGAAGTGGAAACTTTATCTTTTAACAACATACGGTCCCTTGGTGTGTTTGGTAGACTTTATCTTTCACACGGTCCGTGGCTTTGGGGTAGACTTTATCTTTCACATGGTCCATGCCTGTGGGATAGACTTTATCTTTCACACGGTCCGTGCCTGTGGGATAGACTTCATCTTTCACACGGTCCGTTGCTGTGGGGCAGACTTTATCTTTCACACGTCCGTGGCTGTGGGGTTACCCCACAGGCACGGGCCGTGTGAAAGATAATGTCTACCCCACAGCCACGGGCCGTGTGAAAGAAAAAGTCTATCCCCAGACACGGGCCGTGTGAAAGATAAAGTCTTTCCCTCAGCCAAAGGCCATGTGAAAGATAAAGTCTACACCACAGCCACGGACCGTGTGAAAGAAAAAGTCTATCCCACAGGCACGGGCCGTGTGAAAGATAAAGTCTACCCCACAACCAAAGGCCATGTGAAAGATAAAGTCTACCCCCCAGCCATGGACCGTGTGAAAGATAAAGTCTATCCCACAGCAACGGACCGTGTGAAAGATAAAATCTATCCCACACCCACATACCGTGTGAAAGATAAAGTCTAACCCACAGCCATGGACCATGTGAAAGATAAAGTCTACCCCACAGCCACGGATCGTGTGAAAGATAGAGTCTATTCCCACAACCACGGACCTTGTGAAAGATAGAGTCTATCCCACAGCCACGGACAGTGTGAAAGATAGAGTCTAACCCACAGGCACGGACCGTGGGAAAAAGTCTATCCCACAGGCACGGACCGTGTGAAAGATAAGGTCAATCCCACAGGCACGGACTGTGTGAAAGATAAAGTATACCCCACAGCCACGGACCGTGTGAAAGATAAACTCTATCCCACAGGCACGGACCCCGTGAAAGATAGAGTCTATTCCCACAGCCATGGACCGTGTGAGAGATAAAGTCTAACCCACAGCCACGGACCGTGTGAAAGATAAAGTCTACCCCACATCCACGGACCGTGTGAAAGATAATGTCTACCCCACAGGCACGGACCGTGTGAAAGATAAAGTCTACCCCACAGCCACGGGCCGTGTGAAAGATAAAGTCTACCCCACAGCCACGGACCGTGTGAAAGATAGAGTCTATCCCACAGGCACGGACCGTGTTAAAGATAGAGTCTATCCCACAGGCACGGACCGTGTGAAAGATAGAGTCTATCCCAAAGCCACGGACCGTGTGAAAGATAAAGTCTAACCCACAGGCACAGAGCGTGTGAAAGATAAAGACTATTCCCACAGCCACCGACCGGGTGAAACATAAAGTATATGCCCACAGGAACGGACCGTGTGAAAAATAAAGTCTATTCCCACAGCCATGGAACGTGTGAAAGATAAAGTCTACCCCACAGCCATGGACCGTGTGAAAGATAAAGTCTATCCCAGTGCCACGTAGCGTGTGAAAGATAAAGTCTATCCCACAGCCGCGGACCGTGTGAAAGATAAACTCTACCCCACAGGTACGGACCGTGTGAAAGATGCAGTCTATTCCCACAGCCATGGAACGTGTGAAACATAAAGTCTATTCCGACAGCCATGGACCGTGTGAAAGATAAAGTCTATCCCAGAGCCGCGGAGCGTGTGAAAGATAGAGTCTATTCCCACAGCCACGGACCGTGTGAAAGATAGAGGCTATCCCACAGCCACGGACCATGGGAAAGATAAAGTCTATCCGACAGGCACTGACCGTGTGAAAGATAAAGTCTATCCCAAAGCAATGGACCGTGTGAAAGATAAAGTCTATCCCACAGCCAGTGACCGTGTGAAACCTAAAGTCTATCCCACAGCCATGGACCGTGTGAAAGGTAAAGTCTATCCCACAGGCACGGACCGTGTGAAAAAGTCTATCCCTCAGCCACGGACCGTGTGAAAGATAAAGTTTAATCCACAGCCACGGGCCGTGTGAAAGATAAAGTCTACCCCACAGCCATGGACTATATGAAAGATAAAGGCTATCCCACAGGCACGGACAGTGTGAAAGATAGAGTCGGTTCCCACAGCCACGGACGTGTGAAAGATAAAGTCTACCCCACAGCCACGGACCGTGTGAAAGATAAAATCTATCCCACAGCCACATACCGTGTGAAAGATAAAGTCTACCCCACAGCCACGGACCATGTGAAAGATAAAGTCTACCCCACAGCCACAGACCGTGTGAAAGATAAAGTCTACCGCACAGCCACGGACGTTGTTAAAGATAAAGTCCACTTCACAGCCACAGACCGTGTGAAAGATAAAGTCTATCCAACAAACACGGACCGTGTGAAAGATAAAGTCTACCCCACAGCCACAGACCGTGTGAAAGATAAAGTCTATCCCACAAGCACGGACCGTGTGAAAGATAAAGTCTATCCCACAGCCACGGACCGTGTGAAAGACAAAGTCTATCAAACAGCCACGGACCGTGTGAAAGACAATGTCTATCACACAGCCACGGACCGTGTGAAAGATAAAGTCTACCCCACAGCCACGGACCATGTGAAAGTTAGAGTGTATTCCACAGCCACGGACCGTGTGAAAGATAGAGTCCATCCCACAGGCACGGACCGTGTGAAAGATAAAGTCTACCCCACAGCCACGGGGCGTTTGAAAGATAAAGTCTGCCCCACAGCAACGGACCGTGTGAAAGATGAAGTCTACCCCACTGCTACAGGCCGTGTGAAAGATAAAGTCTACCCCACAGGCACGGGCCTTGTGAAAGATAAAGTCTATCCCACAGCCACGGACCATGTGAAAGATAAAGTCTACCCCACAGCCACGGACCGTGTGAAAGATAAACACTACCCCACAGCCACGGACCATGTGAAAGATAAAGTCTACCCCACAGCCATGGACCGTTTGAAAGATAGAGTCTATCCCACAGCCACGGAACATGTAAACGATGAAGTCTATCCCACAGCCTCGGGCCGTGTGAAACATAAAGTCTATTCCCACAGCCATGGACCGTGTGAAAGAAAAACTCTATTACCTAGCAACGTACCGTGTGAAAGATAAAGTCTACCCCACAGCCACGGACCGTGTGAAAGATGAAATCTATCCCACAGGCACGGATCGTGTGAAAGATAAAGTCTATTCCACAGCAACGGATCGTGTGAAAAAGTCTATCCCACAGCCACGGACCGTGTGAAACATAAAGTCTATCCCACAGGCACGGACCGAGTGAAAGATAAAGTCTATCCCACAGGCACGGACCGTGTGAAAAAGTCTATCTCTCAGGCGTGGACCGTGTGAAAGATAAAGTCTACGCCACAGGCACGGAACGTGTGAAAGATAAAGTCAACCCCACAGCCATGGGCCGTGTGAAAGATAAAGTCTACCCCGCAGCCACGGGCCGTGTGAAAGACAAAGTCTATCCCATAGGCACGGACCGTGTGAAAGATAAAGTCTATCCCACAGGAACGGGCCGTATGAAAGATAAAGTCTACCCCACAGACACTTGCCGTGTGAAAGATAAAGTCTACGCCATGGGCACGGGCCGTGTGAAAGATAAAGTCTACCCCACTGCCACGGGCCGTGTGAAGGATAAAGTCTACCCCCGAGCCATGGACCTTGTGAAAGATAAAGTCAATCCCACAGCCACGGACCGTGTGAAAGATAAAGTCTATCCCACAGCCAGGGACAGTGTGAAAGATAAAGTCTATCCCACAGGCACGGACCGTGTGAAAAAGACTATCCCACAGTCACGGACCATGTGAAAGATAAAGTCTATCCCACAGGCATGGACCGTGGGAAAGATAAAGTATATCCCACAGCCACGGACTGTGTGAAAAAGTCTATCCCACTGCCACGGACCGTGTGAAAGATAAAGTCAACCCAACAGCCACGGACCGTGAGTCAGATAAAGTCTTCCCCACAGACACGGACCGTGTGAAAGATAAAGTCTATCAAACACCCCGGACCATGTGAAAGATAAAGGTTACCCCACAGCCCCGGACCGTGTGAAAGATAAAGTCTAACCCACAGGCACGGGCCATGTGAAAGATAAAGTCTATCCCACAGACACGGACCGTGTGAAAGATAAAGTCTGCCCCACAGCAACGGACCGTGTGAAATATGAAGTCTATCCCACAGGCACGGACCGTGTGAAAGATAAAGTCTATCCCACAGGCACGGACCGTGTGAAAAAGTCTATCCCACAGGCATGGACCATGTGAAAGATAAAGTCTACCCCAAAGCCACGGACCGTGTGAAAGATAAAGTCTATCCCACAGCCACGGACCGTGTGAAAGACAAAGTCTATCCCAGTGCCACGTAGCGTGTAAAAGATAAAGTCTATCCCACAGCCGCGGACCGTGTGAAAGATAAAGTCTACCCCACAGGTACGGACCGTGTGAAAGATGCAGGCTATTCCCACCGCCACGGAACGTGTGAAACATAAAGTCTATTCCGACAGCCATGGACCGTGTGAAAGATAAAGTCTACTCCAACAGCCACGGACCGTGTGAAAGATAAAGTCTATCCCAGAGCCATGGAGCGTGTGAAAGATAGAGTCTATTCCTACAGCCACGGACCGTGTGAAAGATAGAGGCTATCCCACAGCCACGGACCATGTGAAAGATAGAGTCTATCCGACAGGCATGGAGGTGTGAAAGATAAAGTCTATTCCCACAGCCATGGACCGGTGAAAGATAGAGTCTATCCCACAGGCATGGACCATGTGAAAGATAGAGTCTATCCCACAGCCACGGACCATGTGAAAGATAAAGTCTATCCCACAGGCACGGACCGTGGAAAAGATAAAGTCTATTCCCACAGCCACGGACCGTGTGAAACATAAAGTGTATTCCCACAGCCACGGCCGTGTGAAAAATAAAGTCTATTCCCACAGCCAAAGACCGTGTGAAAGATAAAGTCTACCATACAGCCACGGACAATGTGAAAGATAAAGTCTACCGCACAGCCACGGACGTTGTTAAAGATAAAGTCCACTTCACAGCGACGGGCCGTGTGAAAGATAAAGTCTACCCCACAGTCACAGACCGTGTGAAAGATAAAGTCTATCCCACAAGCACGGATCGTGTGAAAGACAAAGTCTATCCCACAGCCACGGACCGTGTGAAAGATAAAGTCTACCCCACAGCCATGGACCGTGTGAAAGATAAAGTCAACCCAACAGCCACGGACCGTGAGTCAGATAAAGTCTTCCCCACAGACACGGACCATGTGAAAGATAAAGTCTATAAAAAACCCCGGACCATGTGAAAGATAAAGGTTACCCCACAGCCACGGACCGTGTGAAAGATAAAGTCTACCCCACAGGCACGGGCCGTGTGAAAGATAAAGTCTATCCCACAGACACGGACCGTGTGAAAGATAAAGTCTGCCCCACAGCAACGGACCGTGTGAAAGATGAAGTCTATCCCACAGGCACGGACCGTGTGAAAGATAAAGTCTATCCAACAGGCACGGACCGTGTGAAAAAGTCTATCCCACAGACATGGACCATGTGAAAGATAAAGTCTACCCCAAAGCCACGGACCGTGTGAAAGATAAAGTCTATCCCACAGCCACGGACCGTGTGAAAGATAAAGTCTATCCCAGTGCCACATAGCGTGTGAAAGATAAAGTCTATCCCACAGCCGCGGACGGTGTGAAAAAGTCAATCCCACAGCCACGGACCGTGTGAAAGATAGAGTCTATCCCACAGCCACGGACCGTGTGAAAGATAGAGTCTATCCCACAGGCACGGACTATGTGAAAGATAAAGTCTATTCCCACACCCACGAACCGTGTGAAAGATAAAGTCTATTCCCACTGCCACGGACCGTGTGCAAGATAAAGTCTACCCCACAGCCACGGACCATGTGAAAGATATAGTCTACCCCACAGCCACGGACCTTGTGAAAGATAAAGTGTACCCCACATCCACGGGCCGTGTGAAAGATAAAGTCTACCGCACAGCCACGGGCCGTGTGAAAGACAAAGACTACACCACAGCCACGGACCGTGTGAAAGATAAAGTCTACCCACAGCCACGGACCTTGTGAAAGATAAAGTCTACCCGAAAGCCACGGACCGTGTGAAAGATAAAGTCTATCCCACAGGCACGGAACGTGTGAAAGATAAAGTCTATCCCACAGCCACGGACCGTGTGAAAGATAAATTGGGCTAGAACTTTATCTTTCACATGGTCCATTCCTGTGGGATAGACTTTTTCACACGGTCCGTGCCTGTGGGATAGACTTTATCTTTCACACGGTCCGTGCCTGTGGGATAGACTTTATCTTTCACACGGTCCGTTGCTGTGGGGCAGACTTTATCTTTCACACGGTCCGTGTCTGTGGGATAGACTTTATCTTTCACATGGCCCGTGCCTGTGGGGTAGACTTTATCTTTCACACGGTCCGTGGCTGTGGGGTAACCTTTATCTTTCACATGGTCCGGGGTGTTTGATAGACTTTATCCTTCACACGGTCCGTGTCTGTGGAGTAGAGTTTATCTGACTCACGGTCCGTGGCCGTGGGGTTGACTTTATCTTTCACACTGTCCGTGGCTGTGGGATAGACTCTATCTTGCACATGGTCAGTGGCTGTGGGAATAGACTGTATTTTTCACACGGTCCCTGGCTGTGGGGTAGACTTTATCTTTCACACGGTCCGTGGCTGCGGGGTAGACTTTATCATCCACACCATCCCTGGCTGTGGGGTAGACTTTATCTTTCACACGGTCCGTGGCTGCGGGGTAGACTTTATCATTCACACGGTCCGTGGCTGTGCAATAGACTGTATCTTTCACACGGTCCGTGGCTGTGGGATAGACTTTATCTTTCACATGGTCTGTGCCTGTGGGATAGACTTTATCTTTCACATGGTCTGTGCCTGTGGTATAGACTTTATCTTTCACAGGGTATGTGGCTGTGGGATAGACTTTATCTTTCACACGGTCCGTGCCTGTGGGGTAGACTTTATTTTTCACATGGTCCGTGCCTGTGGGATAGACTCTATCTTGCACATGGTCTGTCGCTGTGGGAATAGACTCTATCTTTCACACGGTCCATGGCTGTGGGTTAGACTTTATCTTTCACACGGTCCGTGGCTCTGGGGTAGACTTTATCTTTCACACGGTCCATGCCTGTGGGACAGACTTTATCTTTCACACGGTCATGCCTGTGGGATAGACTTTTTCACACGGTCCGTGGCTGTGGATAGACTTTATCTTTCACACGGTCCGTTCCTGTGGGTTAGACTTTATCTTTCACACGGTCCGAGGCTGTGGGATAGACTTTTTCACACGGTCTGTGACTGTGGGATAGACTTTATCTTTCACACGGTCCATGTCTGTGGGGTAGACTTTATCTTTCACACGGTCCTTGCCTGTGGGAGTAGACTTTATCTTTCATACGGTCCGTGGCTGTGGGAATAGACTTTATGTTTCACAAGGTCCGTGGCTTGGGAATAGACTTTATCTTTCACATGGTCCATGTCTGTGGGGTAGACTTTATCTTTCACCCGGTCTGTGCCTGTGGGATAGACTTTATCTTTCACATAGTCCGTGGCTGTGGTATAGACGTCATCTTTCACACGGTCCGAGGCTGTGGGATAGACTTTATCTTTCGCATGGTCCGTGCCTGTGGGATAGACTTTATCTTTCACATGGTCAGTGCCTGTGGGATAGACTTTATCTTTGACACGTTCCGTGGCTGTGGAGTAAACTTTATCTTTCGCATGGTCCGTGCCTCTAGAACAGACTTTATCTTTCACACGGTCCTTGCCTGTGGGAGTAGACTTTATCTTTCATACGGAATAGACTTTATGTTTCACAAGGTCCGTGGCTCTGGGAATAGACTTTATCTTTCACATGGTCCATGTCTGTGGGGTAGACTTTACCTTTCACACGGTCTGTGCCTGTGGGATAGACTTTATCTTTCACATGGTCCGTGGCTGTGGTATAGACTTCATCTTTTACACGGCTCGTGGCTGCAGGGTAGACTTTATCTTTCACATGGTCCATGCCTGTGGGGTAGACTTTACCTTTCACACGGTCTGTGCCTGTGGGATAGACTTTATCTTTCACATGGTCCGTGGCTGTGGTATAGACTTCATCTTTCACACGGCTCGTGGCTGCAGGGTAGACTTTATCTTTCACATGGTCCGTGCCTGTGGGATGGACTCTATCTTTCACACGGTCTGTGGCTGTGGAATAGACTCTAACTTTCACATGGTCCGTGGCTGTGAGATTAGACTCTATCTTTCACACGGTCCATGGCTGTGAGGTAGACTCTATCTTTCACACGGTCCGTGGCTGTGGGGTAGACTCTATCTTTCACACGGTCCGTGGTTGTGGGATAGACACTATCTTTCACACGGTCCGTGGCTGTGGGATAGACTCTATCTTTCACACGGTCCATGGCTGTGTGATAGACTCTATCTTTCACACGGTCCGTGGCTTTAGGGTAGACTTTATCTTTCACATGGTCCATAAATGTAGGATAGACTTTTTCACACGGTCCGTGCCTGTGGGATAGACTTTAGCTTTCACACGGTCCGTGCCTGTGGGATAGACTTTATCATTCACATGGTCCGTGGCTGTGGGATTGACTTTTTCACACGGTCCATGGCTGTGTGATAGACTTTATCTTTCACACGGTCCGTGCCTGTGGGATAGAATTTATCTTTCACACGGTCCGTGGCTGTATGGTAGACTTTATCTTTCATACAGTCCGTGGCTGTGGGGTAGACTTTATCTTTCACACGGTCCGTGGCTTTGTGTAGACTTTATCTTTCACACGGCCCGTGGCTGTAGGGTAGACTTTATCTTTCACACGGCCCGTGGATGTGAAGTGGACTTTATCTTTAACAATGTCCGTGGCTGTGCGGTAGACTTTGTCTTTCACATTGTCCGTGGCTGTAGGGTAGACTTTATCTTTCACACGGTCCGTGGCTGTGGGAATAGACTTTATTTTTCACACGGTCCGTGGCTGTGGGAATACACTTTATGTTTCACACGGTCCGTGGCTGTGGGAATAGACTTTATCTTTCACACAGTCCGTGCCTGTGGGATAGACTCTATCTTTCACACGGTTCGTGGCTGTGGGATAGACTCTATCTTTCACATGGTCCGTGCCTGTGGGATAGACTCTATCTTTCACACTGTCCATGGCTGTGGGAATAGACTTTATCTTTCACACGGTCCATGGCTGTCGGATAGACTCTATCTTTCAAATGGTCCGTGGCTGTGGGATAGCCTCTATCTTTCACACGGTCCATGGCTGTGGGATAGACTCTATCTTTCACACGCTCCATGGCTCTGGGATGGACTTTATCTTTCACACGGTCTGTGGCTGTTGGAGTAGACTTTATCTTTCACACGGTCCATGGCTGTGGGAATAGACTTTATGTTTCACACGTTCCGTGGCTGTGGGAATAGCCTGCATCTTTCACACGGTCCGTGCCTGTGGGGTAGACTTTATCTTTCACACGGTCCGCGGCTGTGGGATAGACTTTATCTTTCACACGCTACGTGGCACTGGGATAGACTTTATCTTTCACACGGTCCGTGGCTGGGATAGACTTTATCTTTCACACGGTCCGTGGCTTTGGGGTAGACTTTATCTTTCACATGGTCCATGCCTGTGGGATAGACTTTTTCACACGGTCCGTGCCTGTGGGATAGACTTTATCTTTCACACGGTCTGCCTGTGGGATAGACTCTATCTTTCACATGGTCCATGCCTGTGGGATAGACTCTATCTTTCACACGGTCCATGGCTGTGGGAATAGACTTTATCTTTCACACGTTCCATGCCTTTCGGATAGACTCTATCTTTCACATGGTCCGTGGCTGTGGGATAGCCTCTATCTTTCACACGGTCCGTGGCAGTGGGAATAGACTCTATCTTTCACATGCTCCGTGGCTCTGGGATAAACTTTATCTTTCACACGGTCCGTGGCTGTTGGAGTAGACTTTATCTTTCACACGGTCCATGGCTGTCGGAATAGACTTTATGTTTCACACGTTCCGTGGCTGTGGGAATAGCCTGCATCTTTCACACGGTCCGTACCTGTGGGTAAGACTTTATCTTTCACACGGTCCGCGGCTGTGGGATAGACTTTATCTTTCACACGCTACGTGGCACTGGGATAGACTTTATCTTTCACACGGTCCGTGGCTGTGGGATAGAGTTTATCTTTCACACGGTCCGTGGCTTTAGGTAGACTTTATCTTTCACATGGTCCATTCCTGTGGGATAGACTTTTTCACACGGTCCGTGCCTGTGGGATAGACTTTATCTTTCACACGGTCCGTGCCTGTGGGATAGACTTCAACTTTCACACGGTCCGTTGCTGTGGGGCAGACTTTATCTTTCACACGGTCCGTGTCTGTGGGATAGACTTTATCTTTCACACGTCCCGTGCCTGTGGGTAGACTTTATCTTTCACACGGTCCGTGGCTGTGGGGTAACCTTTATCTTTCACATGGTCCGGGGTGTTTGATAGACTTTATCTTTCACACGGTCCGTGTCTGTGGGGAAGACTTTATCTGACTCACGGTCCGTGGCTGTTGGGTTGACTTTATCTTTCACACTGTCCGTGGCTGTGGGATAGACTCTATCTTGCACATGGTCAGTGGCTGTGGGAATAGACTGTATTTTTCACACGGTCCCTGGCTGTGGGGTAGACTTTATCTTTCACACGGTCCGTGGCTGCGGGGTAGAATTTATCATCCACCCCGTCCCTGGCTGTGGGGTAGACTTTATCTTTCACACGGTCCGTGGCTGCGGGGTAGACTTTATCATTCACACAGTCCGTGGCTGTGCGATAGACTGTATCTTTCACACGGTCCGTGGCTGTGGGATAGACTTTATCTTTCACATGGTCTGTGCCTGTGGGATAGACTTTATCTTTCACAGGGTATGTGGCTGTGGGATAGATTTTATCTTTCACACGGTCCATGGCTGTGGGGTACACTTTATCTTTCACACGGTCCGTGGCTGTGGGAACCGACTCTATCTTTCACACTGTCCGTGCCTGTGGGATAGACTTTATCTTTCACATGGTCCATGGCTATGGGGTAGACTTTATCTTTCACACGGCCCGTGGCTGTGGATTAGACTTTATCTTTCACACGGTCCGTGGCTGAGGGATAGACTTTTTCACACGGTCCGTGCCTGTGTAATCGACTTTATCTTTCACACGGTCCGTGCCTGTGGGATAGACTTTATGTTTCACACGGTCCCTGGCTGTGGGATAGACTTTCTCTTTCACGTGATCTGTGCCTGTGAGATAGACTTTATCTTTCACATGGTCCGTGGTTGTGGGGTAGTCTTTATCTTTCACACGGTCCATGCCTGTGGGATAGACTTTTTCACACGGTCCGTGGCTGTGGGGTAGACTTTATCTTTCACATGGTCCGTGGCTGTGGGAGTACTCTTTATCTTTCACACGGTCCGTGGCTGTGGGGTAGTCTTTATCTTTCACACGGTCCGTGCCTGAGGGATGTACTACATCTTTCACACGGTCCGTTGCTGTGGGGCAGACTTTATCTTTCACATGGTCCGGGGTGTTTCATAGACTTTATCTTTCACACGGTCCGTGTATGTGGGAAAGACTTTATCTGACTGACGGTCCGTGGCTGTGGGGTAGACTCTATCTTTCACACGGTCTGTGTCTGTGAGGTAGACTTTATCCTTCACACGGCCCGTGCCTGTGGGGTAGACTTTATCTTTCACTCGGCCCTTGACTGTGCGGTAGACTTTATCTTTCACATGGTCCGTGGCTCTGGGAATAGAGTTTATCTTTCCCACGGTCCGTGGCTGTGGGATGGACTCTATCTTTCACACGGTCCGTGCCTGTGGGATAGACTCTATCTTTCACACGATCCGTGGATGAGGGAATAGACTTTATCTCAAACACGGTCCATGCTTGTGGGATAGACTCTAACTTTCACATTGTCCATGGCTGTGGATAGGACCGTGTGAAAGACAAAGTCTACCCCACAGCCATGGAACGTGTGAAAGATAAAATCTATCCCACAGCCACATACCCTGTGAAAGATAAAGTCTATCCCACAGGCACAGACCATGTGAAAGATAAAGTCTATCCCACAGCCACGGACCGTGTGAAAGATACAGTCTGTCGCACAGCCACGGACCGTGTGAATGATAAAGTCTACCCCGCAGCCACGGACCGTGTGAAAGATAAAGTCTACCCCACAGCCAGGGACCGTGTGTAAAATACAGTCTATTCCCACAGCCACTGACCATCTGCAAGATAGAGTCTATCCCACAGCCACGGACCGTGAGTCAGATAAAGTCTAATCCACAGACATGGACCGTGTGAAGGATAAAGTCTATCAAACAGCCAAGGACCGTGTGAAAGATAAAGTTTACCCCACAGCCACGGACCGTGTGAAAGATAAAGTATACCCCACAGCCACGGACCGTGTGAAAGATAAAGTCTATCCCACAGGCATGGACTATGAGAAAGATAAAGTCTATCCCACAGCCACTGACCGTGTGAAAGATAAAGTCAACCCAACAGCCACGGACCATGAGTCAGATAAAGTCTTCCCAACAGACACGGACTGTGTGAAAGATAAAGTCTATCAAACACCCCGGACCATGTGAAAGATAAAGGTTACCCCACAGCCACGGACCGTGTGAAAGATAAAGTCTACCCACAGGCACGGGACGTGTGAAAGATAAAGTCTATCCCACAGACACGGACCGTGTGAAAGATAAAGTCTATCCCACAGGCACGGACGTGTGTAAGATAAAGTCTATCTCACAGGCATGGACCATGTGAAAGATAAAGTCTATCCCACAGGCACAGACCATGTGAAAGATAAAGTCTATCCCACAGCCACGGAACGTGTGAAAGATAAAGTCTATCCCACAGACATGGACCGTGTGAAAGATAAAGTCTATCGCACAGCCTCGGACCGTGTGAAAGATAAAGTCTACCCAGCAGCCACGGACCATGTGAAAGATAAAGTCTACCCCACAGCCAGGGACCCTGTGAAAAATACAGTCTATTCCCACAGCCACTGACCATGTGCAATATCGAGTCTATCCCACAGCCACGGACAGTGTGAAAGGTAAAGTCAACCCCACAGCCACGGACCATGTTCAGATAAAGTCTACTCCACAGACATGGACCGTGTGAAGGATAAAGTCTATCAAACAGCCAAGGACCGTGTGAAAGATAAAGTTTACCCCACAGCCACGGACCGTGTGAAAGATAAAGTCTACCCCACAGACACGGACCGTGTGAAAGATAAAGTCTACCCCACAGACACGGAATGTGTGAAAGATAAAGTCTATCCCACGTGTGAAAGATAAAGTCTACCCCACTGCCACGGGCCGTGTGAAGGATAAAGTCTACCCCCGAGCCATGGACCTTGTGAAAGATAAAGTCAATCCCACAGCCACGGACCGTGTGAAAGATAAAGTCTATCCCACAGTCACGGACCGTGTGAAAAAGTCTATCCCACAGCCACGGACCGTGTGAAAGAAAAAGTCTAACCCACAGGAACGGACCGTGTGAAAGATAAAGTCTATCCACAGCCACGGACCGTGTGAAAGATAAAGTCTATCCCACAGGCACGGACCGTGAGAAAGATAAAGTCTGTCCCACAGGCACGTACCGTTTGAAAGATAGTCTATCCCACAGCCACGGACCTTGTGAAAAAGTCTATCCCACAGGCACGGACCGTGTGAAAGACAAAGTCTGTCCTAGAGGCACGGATCATGTGAAAGATAAAGTTTACCCCACAGCCACGGAACGTGTCAAAGATAAAGTCTATCCCCAGGCACGGACCATGTGAAAGATAAAGTCTATCCCACAGGCACGGACCATGCGAAAGATAAAGTCTATCCCACAGCCACGGACCGTGTGAAAGATGAAGTCTATAACACAGCCACGGACTATGTGAAAGATAAAGTCTATCCCACAGGCACAGACCGTGTGAAAGATAAAGTCTACCCCACAGACATGGACCATGTGAAAGATAAAGTCTATTCCCAAGCCACGGACCTTGTGAAACATAAAGTCTATTCCCACAGCCACGGACCGTATGAAAGATAAAGTCTACTCCCACAGGCAAGGACCATGTGAAAGATAAAGTCTACCCCACAGACATGGACCGTGTGAAAGATAAAGTCTATCCCACAGTCACAGACCGTGTGAAAAAGTCTAACCCACAGCCTCGGACCGTGTGAAAGATAAAGTCTAACCCACAGGAACGGACCGTGTGAAAGATAAAGTCTATCCACAGCCACGGACCGTGTGAAAAAGTCTATCCCACAGGCATGACCGTGTGAAAGATAAAGTCTGTCCCACAGGCATGGACCGTGTGAAAGATAAAGTCTACCCCAGAGCCACGGACCGTGTGAAAGATAAAGTCTAACCCACAGCCATGGACCGTGTGAAAGATAGAGTCTATTCCCACAGCGACAGAACATGTGCAAGATAGAGTCTATCCCAAGGCACGGACCGTGTGAAAGATAAAGTCTACCCCACAGGCACGGACCGTGTGAAAGATAAAGTCTATTCCCAGAGCCACGGACCGTGTGAAACATAAAGTCTATACCCACAGCCACGGACCGTGTGAAAGATAAAGACTACTACCACAGCCACGGACCGTGTGACAAATAAAGTCTACCTCACAGCCACGGACCGTGTGAAAGATAAAGTCTATCCCACAGCCATGGACCGTGTGAAAGATAGAGTCTATTCCCACTGCCACGGACTGTGTGAAAGATAGAGGCTATTCCACAGCCACGGACCATGTGAAAGATAGAGTCTATCCCACAGGCATGGACCGTGTTAGAGATAAAGTCTATTCCCTCATCCACGGATCGTGTGAAAGATAGAGTCTATCCCACAGGCACGGACCGTGTGAAAGATAGAGTCCATCCCACAGCCACGGACCGTGTGAAAGATAAACCCTATTCCCAGAGCCACGGACCATGTGAAAGATAAAGTCTACCGCACAGTCAAGGGCCGAGTGAAAGATAAAGTCTACCCCACAGGCACGGGCCGTGTGAAAGATAAAGTCTATCTCACAGGCACAGATCACGTGAAAGATAAAGTCTATTCCCACAGCCACAGACCTTGTGAAAGATAAAGTCTATCCCACAACCACGGACCATGTGAAAGATAAAGTCTATCCGACAGGCACTGACCGTGTGAAAGATAAAGTCTATCCCAAAGCAATGGACCGTGTGAAAGATAAAGTCTATCCCACAGCAACGGACCGTGTGAAAAAGTCTATCCCACAGCCAGGGACCGTGTGAAACATAAAGTCTATCCCACAGGCACGGACCGTGTGAAAGATAAAGTCTATCCCACAGGCACGGACCGTGTGAAAAAGTCTATCCCTCAGCCACGGACCGTGTGAAAGATAAAGTCTATCCGGAATAGACTTTATGTTTCCCAAGGTCCGTGGCTTGGGAATAGACTTTATCTTTCACATGGTCCATGTCTGTGGGGTAGACTTTATCTTTCACACGGTCTGTGCCTGTGGGATAGACTTTATCTTTCACATAGTCCGTGGCTGTGGTATAGACTTCATCTTTCACACGGTCCGTGGCTGTGGGATAGACTTTATCTTTCGCATGGTCCGTGCCTGTGGGATAGACTTTATCTTTCACATGGTCCGTGCCTGGGGATAGACTTTATCTTTGACACGTTCCGTGGCTGTGGGGTAAACTTTATCTTTCACATGATCCGTGCCTCTAGGACAGACTTTGTCTTTCACACGGTCCGTGCCTGTGGGATAGACTTTTTCACAAGGTCCGTGGCTGTGGGAGAGACTATCTTTCACACGGTACGTGCCTGTGGGGTAGTCTTTATCTTTCACACGGTCCGTGGCTGTGGGGTAAACTTTATCTTTCACATGGTCCGTGCCTCTAAGACAGACTTTGTCTTTCACACGGTCCGTGCCTGTGGGATAGACTTTATCTTTCACACGGTCCGTGCCTGTGGGATAGACTTTATCTTTCACACGGTTCGTGCCTGTGGGATAGACTTTATCTTTCACATGGTCCGTGCCTGTGGGATAGACTCTATCTTTCACATGGTCCGTGGCTGTGCGATTAGACTCTATCTTTCACACGGTCCATGGCTGTGGGGTAGACTTTATCTTTCACACGGTATGTGGCTGTGGGATAGATTTTATCTTTCACACGGTCCGTGGCTGTGGGATTGACTTTATCTTTCACACGGTCCATGGCTCGGGGGTACACTTTATCTTTCACACGGCCCGTGGCAGTGGGGTAGACTTTATCTTTCACACGGCCCGTGCCCATGGGGAAGACTTTATCTTTCACACGGCACATGGCTGTGGGGTAGACTTTATCTTTCATACGGCCCGTTCCTGTGAGATAGACTTTATCTTTCACACGGTCCGTGAGTATGGGATAGAATTTGTCTTTAACACGGCCCGTGGCTGTGGGGTAGACTTTATCTTTCACACGGCCCATGGCTGTGGGATAGACTTTATCTTTCACATGGTCCTTGCCTGTGGGGTAGACTTTATCTTTCACACGGTCCGTGCCTGTGGGATTGACTTTATCTTTCATATGGTCCGTGCCTGTGGGATAGACTCTATCTTTCACACGGTCCGTGGCTGTGGGATAGACTATCTTTCACATGGTCCATGGCTGTGGGATTAGACTCTATCTTTCACACGGTCCATGGCTGTGGGATAGACTTTATATTTCACATGGTCTGTGGCTGTGGGGTAGACTTTATCTTTCACACGGTATGTGGCTTTGGGATAGATTTTATCTTTCACACGGTATGTGGCTTTGGGATAGATTTTATCTTTCACACAGTCCGTTCCTGTGGGTTAGACTTTATCTTTCACACGGTCCGTGGCTGTGGGATAGACTTTTTCACACGGTCCGTGACTGTGGGATAGACTTTATTTTTCACACCGTCCATGTCTGTGGGGTAGACTTTATCTTTCACACGGTCCTTGCCTGTGGGAGTAGACTTTATCTTTCATACGGTCCGTGGCTGTGGGAATACACTTTATGTTTCACAAGGTCCGTGGCTCTGGGAATAGACTTTATCTTTCACATGGTCCATGTCTGTGGGGTAGACTTTATCTTTCACATGTTCCGTGGCTGTGGTATAGACTTCATCTTTCACACGGTCCGTGGCTGTGGGATAGATTTTATCTCTCGCATGGTCCGTGCCTGTGGAATAGACTTTATCTTTGACACGGTCCGTATCTGTGGGGTAAACTTTATCTTTCACATGGTCCGTGCCTCTAGGACAGACTTTGTCTTTCACACGGTCCGTGCCTGTGGGATAGACTTTTTCACAAGGTCCGTGGCTTTGGGATAGACTATCTTTCACACGGTACGTGCCTGTGGGGTAGACTTTATCTTTCTCAAGGTCCGTGCCTGTTGGATAGACTTTATCTTTCACACGGTCCGTGCATGTGGGATAGACATTATCTTTCACATGGTCCGTGGCCGTGGGATAGAGTTTATCTTTCACACAGTCCGTGCCTGTGGGATGGACTTTATCATTCACACGGTCCGTGCCTGTGGGATAGACTCTATCTTTCACACGGTCCGTGGCTGTGGGATAGACTCTATCTTTCACGTGGTCCGTGGCTGTGGTATAGACTTCATCTTTCACACGGTCCGTGGCTGTGGGATAGACTTTATCTTTCGCATGGTCCGTGCCTGTGGGATAGACTTTATCTTTCACATGGTCCGTGCCTGTGGAATAGACTTTATCTTTGACACGTTCCGTGGCTGTGGGGTAAACTTTATCTTTCACATGGTCCGTGCCTCTAGGACAGTCTTTGTCTTTCACACGGTCCGTGCCTGTGGGATAGACTTTATCTTTCATACGGTCCGTGGCTGTGGGATAGACTTTATCTTTCGCATGGTCCGTGCCTGTGGGATAGACTTTATCTTTCACATGGTCCGTGCCTGTGGGATAGACTTTTTCTTTGACACGTTCCATGGCTGTGGGGTAAACTTTATCTTTCGCATGGTCCGTGCCTCTAGGACAGACTTTATCTTTCACACGGTCCTTGCCTGTGGGAGTAGACTTTATCTTTCATACGGAATAGACTTTATGTTTCACAAGGTCCGTGGCTCTGGGAATAGACTTTATGTTTCACATGGTCCATGTCTGTGGGGTAGACTTTACCTTTCACACGGTCTGTGCCTGTGGGATAGACTTTATCTTTCACATGGTCCGTGGCTGTGGTATAGACTTCATCTTTCACACGGCTCGTGGCTGCAGGGTAGACTTCATCTTTCACATGGTCCATGCCTGTGGGATAGAATTTATCTTTCACACGGTCCGTGCCTGTGGGATAGAATTTATCTTTCACATGGTCCGTGCCTGTGGGATGGACTCTATCTTTCACACGGTCCGTGGCTGTGGAATAGACTCTAACTTTCACGTGGTCCGTGGCTGTGAGATTAGACTCTATCTTTCACACGGTCCATGGCTGTGGGGTAGACTCTATCTTTCACACGGTCCGTGGCTGTGGGGTAGACTCTATCTTTCACACGGTCCGTGGTTGTGGGATAGACACTATCTTTCACACGGTCCGTGGCTGTGTGATAGACTCTATCTTTCACACGGTCCGTGGCTTTGGGGTAGACTTTATCTTTCACATCGTCCATACCTGTAGGATAGACTTTTTCACACGGTCCGTGCCTGTGGGATAGACTTTAGCTTTCACACGGTCCGTGCCTGTGGGATAGACTTTATCATTCACATGGTCCTTGGCTGTGGGATTGACTTTTTCACACGGTCCGTGGCTGTGTGATAGACTTTATCTTTCACACGGTCCGTGCCTGTGGGATAGAATTTATCTTTCACACGGTCCGTGGCTGTATGGTAGACTTTATCTTTCATACAGTCCGTGGCTGTGGGGTAGACTTTATCTTTCACACCGTCCGTGGCTGTGGGAATAGACTTTATTTTTCACACGGTCCGTGGCTGTGGGAATACACTTTATGTTTCACACGGTCCGTGCTGTGGGAATAGACTTAATCTCTCACACCGTCCGTGCGCTGTGGGAATAGACTTTATCTTTCATACGGTCCCGTGACTGTGGATAGACTCTATCTTTCACCATGGTCAGCCTGTGGGATAGACTTTATCTTTCACACGGTCCATGGCTGTGGATAGACTCTATCTTTAGCCTCTATCTTTCACACGCTCCATGGCTCTGGGATAGACTTTATCTTTCACACGGTCTGTGGCGGTTGGAGTAGACTTTATCTTTCACACGGTCCATGGCTATGGGAATAGACTTTATGTTTCACACGTTCCGTGGCTGTGGGAATAGCCTGCATCTTTCACACGGTCCGTGCCTGTGGGATAGACTTTATCTTTCACACGGTCCGCGGCTGTGGGATAGACTTTATCTTTCACACGCTACGTGGCACTGGGATAGACTTTATCTTTCACACGGTTGGCTGTGGGATAGACTTTATCTTTCACACGGTCCGTGGCTTTGGGGTAGACTTTAACTTTCACATGGTCCATTCCTGTGGGATAGACTTTTTCACACGGTCCGTGCCTGTGGGATAGACTTTATCTTTCACACGGTCCGTGCCTGTGGGATAGACTTCATCTTTCACACGGTCCGTTGCTGTGGGGCAGACTTTATCTTTCACACGGTCCGTGTCTGTGGGATAGACTTTATCTTTCACATGGCCCGTGCCTGTGGGGTGGACTTTATCTTTCACACGGTCCGTGGATATGGGGTAACCTTTATCTTTCAAATGGTCCGGGGTGTTTGATAGACTTTATCCTTCACACGGTCCGTGTCTGTGGAGTAGACTTTATCTGACTCACGGTCCGTGGCCGTGGGGTTGACTTTATCTTTCACACTGTCCGTGGCTGTGGGATAGACTCTATCTTGCACATGGTCAGTGGATGTGGGAATAGACTGTATTTTTCACACAGTCCCTGGCTGTGGGGTAGACTTTATCTTTCACACGATCCGTGGCTGCGGGTTAGACTTTATCATCCACACCGTCCCTGGCTGTGGGGTAGACTTTATCTTTCACACGGTCCGTGGCTGCGGGGTAGACTTTATCATTCACACGGTCCGTGGCTGTGCGATAGACTGTATCTTTCACACGGTCCGTGGCTGTGGGATAGACTTTATCTTTCACATGGTCTGTGCCTGTGGGATAGACTTTATCTTTCACAGGGTATGTGGCTGTGGGATAGATTTTATCTTTCACACGGTCCATGGCTGTGGGGTAGACTTTATCTTTCACACGGTCCGTGGCTGTGGGAACCGACTCTATCTTTCACACTGTCCGTGCCTGTGGGATAGACTTTATCTTTCACATGGTCCATGGCTATGGGGTAGACTTTATCTTTCACACAGCCCGTGGCTGTGGATTAGACTTTATCTTTCACACGGTCCGTGGCTGAGGGATAGACTTTTTCACACGGTCCGTGCCTGTGGGATAGACTTTATCTTTCACACGGTCCGTGCCTGTGGGATAGACTTTATGTTTCACACGGTCCCTGGCTGTGGGATAGACTTTTTCACTCGGTCCGTTGCTGTGGGATAGACTTTATCTTTCACACGGTCCATTGCTTTGGGATAGACTTTATCTTTCACACGGTCAGTGCCTGTCGGATAGACTTTATCTTTCACATGGTCCGTGGTTGTGGGATAGACTTTATCTTTCACACGGTCCGTGGCTGTGGGAATAGACTTTATCTTTCACGTGATCTGTGCCTGTGAGATAGACTTTATCTTTCACACGGCCCGTGCCTGTGGGGTAGACTTTATCTTTCACTCGGCCCTTGACTGTGCGGTAGACTTTATCTTTCACATGGTCCGTGGCTCTGGGAATAGAGTTTATCTTTCACACGGTCCGTGGCTGTGGGATGGACTCTATCTTTCACACGGTCCGTGCCTGTGGGATAGACTATATCTTTCACACGATCCGTGGATGAGGGAATAGACTTTATCTCTAACACGGTCCATGCCTGTGGGATAGACTCTATCTTTCACATGGTCCGTGGCTGTGGGATAGCCTCTATCTTTCACACAGTCCGTGGCAGTGGGAATAAGACTCTATCTTTCACACGGTCCATGGCTGTGGGATAGACTTTATCTTTCACACGGTCCGTGGCTGTGAGGTAGACTTTATTTGTCACACGGTCCGTGGCTGTGGTAGTAGTCTTTATCTTTCACACGGTCCGTGGCTGTGGGAATAGACTTTATGTTTCACACGGTCCGTGGCTCTGGGAATAGACTTTATCTTTCACACGGTCCGTGCCTGTGGGGTAGACTTTATCTTTCACACGGTCCGTGCCTGTGGGATAGACTCTATCTTGCACATGGTCTGTCGCTGTGGGAATAGACTCTATCTTTCACACGGTCCATGGCTGTGGGTTAGACTTTATCTTTCACACGGTCCGTGGCTCTGGGGTAGACTTTATCTTTCACACGGTCCATGCCTGTGGGACAGACTTTATCTTTCACACGGTCCATGCCTGTGGGATAGACTTTTTCACACGGTCCGTGGCTGTGGATAGACTTTATCTTTCACACGGTCCGTTCCTGTGGGTTAGACTTTATCTTTCACATGGTCCGAGGCTGTGGGATAGACTTTTTCACACGGTATGTGACTGTGGGATAGACTTTATCTTTCACACGGTCCATGTCTGTGGGGTAGACTTTATCTTTCACACGGTCCTTGCCTGTGGGAGTAGACTTTATCTTTCATACGGTCCGTGGCTGTGGGAATAGACTTTATGTTTCACAAGGTCCGTGGCTTGGGAATAGACTTTATCTTTCACATGGTCCATGTCTGTGGGGTAGACTTTATCTTTCACACGGTCTGTGCCTCTGGGATAGACTTTATCTTTCACATAGTCCATGGCTGTGGTATAGACTTCATCTTTCACACCGTCCGTGGCTGCGGGATAGACTTTATCTTTCGCATGGTCCGTGCCTGTGGGATAGACTTTATCTTTCACATGGTCCGTGCCTGTGGGATAGACTTTATCTTTGACACGTTCCGTGGCTGTGGGGTAAACTTTATCTTTCACATGGTCCGTGCCTCTAGGACAGACTTTGTCTTTCACACGGTCCGTGCCTGTGGGATAGACTTTTTCACAAGGTCCGTGGCTGTGGGATAGACTATCTTTCAAACGGTACGTGCCTGTGGGACAGACTTTATCTTTCTCACGGTCCGTGCCTGTGGGATAGACTTTATCTTTCACACGGTCCGTGCATGTGGGATAGAGTTTATCTTTCACATGGTCCGTGGCTCTGGGAATAGAGTTTATCTTTCACACAGTCCGAGCCTGTGGGATAGACTTTATCATTCACACGGTCCGTGCCTGTGGGATAGAATCTATCTTTCACACGGTCCGTGGCTGTGGGATAGACTCTATCTTTCACATGATCCGTGGCTGTGGGATTAGACTCTATCTTTCACACGGTCCATGGCTGTGGGGTAGACTTTATCTTTCACATGGTCCGTGGCTGTGGGGTAGATTTTATCTTTCACACGGTATGTGGCTGTGGGATAGATTTTATCTTTCACACTGTCCGTGGCTGTGGGATTGACTTTATCTTTCACACGGTCCATGGCACGGGGGTAGACATTATCTTTCACACGGCCCGTGGCAGTGGGGTAGACTTTATCTTTCACACGGCCCGTGCCCATGGGGAAGACTTTATCTTTCACACGGCACATGGCTGTGGGGTAGACTTTATCTTTCATACGGCCCGTTCCTGTGGGATAGACTTTATCTTTCACACGGTCCGTGCCTATGGGATAGACTTTGTCTTTAACACGGCCCGTGGCTGTGGGGTAGACTTTATCTTTCACACGGCCCATGGCTGTGGGGTAGACTTGATCTTTCACATGGTCCGTGCCTGTGGGGTATACTTTATCTTTCACACGGTCCGTGCCTGTGGGATTGACTTTATCTTTCACATGGTCCGTGCCTGTTGGATAGACTCTATCTTTCACACGGTCCGTGGCTGTGGGATAGACTATCTTTCACATGGTCCGCGGCTGTGGGATTAGACTCTATCTTTCACACGGTCCATGGCTGTGAGGTAGACTTTATATTTCACATGGTCTGTGGCTGTGGGGTAGACTTTATCTTTCACACGGTATGTGGCTTTGGGATAGATTTTATCTTTCACACGGTATGTGGCTTTGGGATAGATTTTATCTTTCACACGGTCCGTTCCTGTGGGTTAGACTTTATCTGTCACACGGTCGTGGCTGTGGGATAGACTTTTTCACACGGTCCGTGACTGTGGGATAGACTTTATCTTTCACACCGTCCATGTCTGTGGGGTAGACTTTATCTTTCACATGGTCCTTGCCTGTGGGAGTAGACTTTATCTTTCATACGGTCCGTGGCTGTGGGAATAGACTTTATGTTTCACAAGGTCCGTGGCGCTGGGAATAGACTTTATCTTTCACATGGTCCATGTCTGTGGGGTAGACTTTATCTTTCACATGGTCCGTGGCTGTGGTATAGACTTCATCTTTCACACGGTCCGTGGCTGTGGTATAGACTTCATCTTTCACACGGTCCGTGGCTGTGGAATAGACTTTATCTTTCGCATGGTCCGTGCCTGTGGGATAGACTTTATCTTTCACATGGTCCGTGCCTGTGGAATAGACTTTATCTTTGACACGGTCCGTGGCTGTGGGGTAACCTTTATCTTTCACATGGTCCGTGCCTCTAGGACAGACTTTGTCTTTCACACGGTCCGTGCCTGTGGGATAGACTTTTTCACAAGGTCCGTGGTTGTGGGATAGACTATCTTTCACACGGTACGTGCCTGTGGGGTAGACTTTATCTTTCTCACGGTCCGTGCCTGTGGGATAGACTTTATCTTTCACACGGTCCGTGCCTCTAGGACAGACTTTGTCTTTCACATGGTCCGTGGCTGTGCGATAGACTGTATCTTTCACATGGTCCGTGCCTCTAGGACAGACTTTGTCTTTCACACGGTCCGTGCCTGTGGGCATAAGACATTTTTCACAAGGTCCCGGCTGTGGGATAGACTATCTTTCACACGGTACGTGCCTGTGCGTAGACTTTATCTTTCTACGGTCCGTGCCTGTGGATAGACTTTATCTTTCACACGGTCCGTGCATGTGGGATAGACTTTATCTTTCACATGGTCCGTGGCTCTGGGAATAGAGTTTATCTTTCACACAGTCCGTGCCTGTGGGATAGACTTTATCATTCACACGGTCCGTGTCTGTGGGATAGAATCTATCTTTCACACGGTCCGTGGCTGTGGGATAGACTCTATCTTTCACATGGTCCGTGGCTGTGTGATTAGACCCTATCTTTCACACGGTCCATGGCTGTGGGGTAGACTTTATCTTTCACATGGTCCGTGGCTGTGGGGTAGACTTTATCTTTCACACGGTATGTGGCTGTGGGATAGATTTTATCTTTCACACGGTCCGTGGCTGTGGGATTGACTTTATCTTTCACACGGTCCATGGCTCGGGGGACACTTTTTCTTTCACACGGCCCGTGGCAGTGGGGTAGACTTTATCTTTCACACGGCCCGTGCCCATGGGGAAGACTTTATCTTTCACACGGCACATGGCTGTGGGGTAGACTTTATCTTTCATACGGCCCGTTCCTGTGGGATAGACTTTATCTTTCACACGGTCCGTGCCTATGGGATAGACTTTGTCTTTAACACGGCCCGTGGCTGCGGGGTAGAGTTTATCTTTCACACGGCCCATGGCTGTGGGGTAGACTTGATATTTCACATGGTCCGTGCCTGTGGGGTATACTTTATCTTTCACACGGTCCGTGCCTGTGGGATTGACTTTATCTTTCACATGGTCCGTGCCTGTGGGATAGAATCTATCTTTCACACGGTCCGTGGCTGTGGGATAGACTATCTTTCACATGGTCCGTTGCTGTGGGATTAGACTCTATCTTTCACACGGTCCATGGCTGTGGGGTAGACTTTATATTTCACATGGTCTGTGGCTGTGGGGTAG
This sequence comes from Cervus canadensis, assembly GCF_019320065.1. Lineage (NCBI taxonomy): Eukaryota > Metazoa > Chordata > Mammalia > Artiodactyla > Cervidae > Cervus > Cervus canadensis. Next base: position 13,227,941 of record NC_057411.1, on the reverse strand, counting down.
ACTTTATCTTTCACACGGTATGTGGCTTTGGGATAGACTTTATCTTTCACACGGTCAGTGCCTGTCGGATAGACTTTATCTTTCACATGGTCCGTGGCTGTGGGATAGACTTTATCTTTCACACTGTCCGTGGCTGTGGGAATAGACTTTATCTTTCACGTGATCTGTGCCTGTGAGATAGACTTTTTCACACGGTCCGTGGCTGTGGGGTAGACTTTATCTTTCACATGGTCCGTGGCTGTGGGAGTACTCTTTATCTTTCACACGGTCCGTGGCTGTGGGAATAGACTTTATGTTTCACAAGCTCCGTGGCTCTGGGAATTGAATTTATCTTTCACACGGGTCCGTGGCTGTGCGTAGACTTTATCTTTCACATTGATCCGTTGCCTGTGGGGTAGACTTTATCTTTCACACGGGCCGTGCCTGTGGGATAGACTTTATCTTTCACATGGTCCGTGCCTGTGGGATGGACTCTATCTTTCACACGGTCCGTGGCTGTGGAATAGACTCTAACTTTCACATGGTCCATGGCTGTGGGAGTAGTCTTTATCTTTCACACGGTCTGTGGCTGTGGGAATAGACTTTATGTTTCACAAGGTCCGTGGCTCTGGGAATTGAATTTATCTTTCACATTGTCCGTGGCTGTGGGGTAGACTTTATCTTTCATACAGTCCGTGCCTGTGGGATGGACTTTATCTTTCACATGGTCCGGGGCTGTGGTATAGACTTTATCTTTCACACGGTCCGTGGCTGTGGGATAGTCTTTATCTTTCACACGGTCCGTGCCTGTGGGATAGTCTTTTTCACACGGTCCTTGGCTGTGGGGTAGACTTTATCTTTCACATTGTCCGTGGCTGTGGGAGTAGTCTTTATATTTCACACGGTCCGTGGCTGTGGGAATAGACTTTATGTTTCACAAGGTCCGTGGCTCTGGGAATAGAATTTATCTTTCACATGGTCCGTGGCTGTGCGATAGACTGTATCTTTCACATGGTCCGTGCCTCTAGGACAGACTTTGTCTTTCACACGGTCCGTGCCTGTGGGATAGACATTTTCACAAGGTCCCTGGCTGTGGGATAGACTATCTTTCACACGGTACGTGCCTGTGGGTAGACTTTATCTTTCTCACGGTCCGTGGGCTCTGGGAATAGAGTTTATCTTTCACACAGTCCGTGCCTGTGGGATAGACTTTATCATTCACACGGTCCGTGTCTGTGGGATAGAATCTATCTTTCACACGGTCCGTGGCTGTGGGATAGACTCTATCTTTCACATGGTCCGTGGCTGTGGGATTAGACCCTATCTTTCACACGGTCCATGGCTGTGGGGTAGACTTTATCTTTCACATAGTCCGTGGCTGTGGGGTAGACTTTATCTTTCACACAGTATGTGGCTGTGGGATAGATTTTATCTTTCACACGGTCCGTGGCTGTGGGATTGACTTTATCTTTCACACGGTCCATGGCTCGGGGGACACTTTTTCTTTCACACGGCCCGTGGCAGTGGGGTAGACTTTATCTTTCACACGGCCCGTGCCCATGGGGAAGACTTTATCTTTCACACGGCACATGGCTGTGGGGTAGACTTTATCTTTCATACGGCCCGTTCCTGTGGGATAGACTTTATCTTTCACACGGTCCGTGCCTATGGGATAGACTTTGTCTTTAACACGGCCCGTGGCTGCGGGGTAGACTTTATCTTTCACACGGCCCATGGCTGTGGGGTAGACTTGATATTTCACATGGTCCGTGCCTGTGGGGTATACTTTATCTTTCACACGGTCCGTGCCTGTGGGATTGACTTTATCTTTCACATGGTCCGTGCCTGTGGGATAGACTCTATCTTTCACACGGTCCGTGGCTGTGGGATAGACTATCTTTCACATGGTCCGTGGCTGTGGGATTAGACTCTATCTGTCTATCCCACAGGCACGGACCGTGTGAAAGATAAAGTCTACCCCACAGCCACGGACCGTGTGAAAGATAAAGTCTATCCCACAGTCACTGACCGTGTGAAAGATAAAGTCTATCCCACAAGCACGGAGCGTGTGAAAGATAGAGTCTATTCCCACAGCCACGGACCGTGTGAAAGATAAAGTCTATCCCACAGCAACGGACCATGTGAGAGATAAAGTCTATCCCACAGTCACGGACCGTGTGAAAGATGAAATCTATCCCACAGGAACGGAACGTGTGAAAGATAAAGTCTATCCCACAGGCACGGACCGTGTGAAAAAGTCTATCCCACAGCCACGGACCATGTGAAAGATAAAGTCTATCCCACAGGCACGGGCCATGTGAAAGATAAAGTCTATCCCACAGGCACGGGCCAGGTGAAAAAGTCTATCCCTCAGCCACGGACCGTGTGAAAGATAAAGTTTAATCCACAGCCACGGGCCGTGTGAAAGATAAAGTCTACACCACAGCCATGGACTATGTGAAAGATAAAGTCTATCCCACAGGCACGGACAGTGTCAAAGATAGAGTAGGTTCCCACAGCCATGGACCGTGTGAAAGATAAAGTCTACCCCACAGCCACGGACCGTGTGAAAGATAAAATCTATCCCACAGCCACATACCGTGTGAAAGATAAAGTCTACCCCACAGCCACGGACCATGTGAAAGATAAAGTCTACCCCACAGCCATGGACCGTGTGAAAGATAGAGTTTAATCCCACAGCCACAGACCATGTGAAAGTTAGAGTCTATTCCACAGCCACGGACCGTGTGAAAGATAGAGTCCATCCCACAGGCACGGACCATGTGAAAGATAAAGTCTATCCTACAGGAACGGGCCATATGAAAGAAATGTCTACTCCACAGGCACGGGCCGTGTGAAAGATAAAGTCTACCCTGTAGCCACGGGCCGTGTGAAAGATAAAGTCTACCCCACTGCCACAGGCCGTGTGAAAGATAAAGTCTATCCTACAGGAACGGGCCATATGAAAGAAATGTCTATCCCACAGCCACGGGCCATGTGAAAGATAAAGTCTACCCCACTGCCACAGGCCGTGTGAAAGATAAAGTCTACCCCCCAGCCATGGACCGTGTGAAAGATAAAGTCTATCCCACAGCCACGGACCGTGTGAAAGATAAAGTCTACCCCCCAGCCACGGACCGTGTGAAAGATAAAGTCTACCCCACAGCCACGGACCATGTGAAAGATAAAGTCTACCCCACAGCCATGGACCGTGTGAAAGATAGAGTCTATCCCACAGCCACGGACCATGTAAACGATGAAGTCAATCCCACAGCCTCGGACCGTGTGAAACATAAAGTCGATTCCCACAGGCATGGACCGTGTGAAAGAAAAACTCTATTAAATAGCAACGTACCGTGTGAAAGATAAAGTCTACCCGACAACCACGGACCGTGTGAAAGATAAAATCTATCCCACAGGCACGGACCGTGTGAAAGACAAAGTCTATTCCACAGCAACGGACCGTGTGAAAAAGTCTATCCCACAGCCACGGACCGTGTGAAACATAAAGTCTATCCAACAGGCACCGACCGTGTGAAAGATAGAGTCTGTTCCCACAGGCACGGACCGTGTGAAAGATAAAGTCTACCCCACAGCCACGGACCGTGTGAAAGATAAAGTCTGTTCCCACAGGCACGGACCGTGTGAAAGATAAAGTCTACCCCACAGCCACGGACCGTGTGAAAGATAGAGTCTGTTCCCACAGGCACGGACCGTGTGAAAGATAAACTCTACCCCACAGCCACGGACCGTGTGGAAGATAAAGTCTACCCCACAGGCACGGACCGTGTGACAAATAAAGTCTATTCCCAGAGCCACGGACCGTGTGAAACATAAAGTCTATTCCCACAGCCGCGGACCGTGTGGAAGATAAAGACTACTACCACAGCCACGGACTGTGTGACAAATAAAGTCTACCTCACAGCCACGGACCGTGTGAAAAAGTCTATCCCACAGGCATGGACCGTGTGAAAGATAAAGACTACCCCACAGCCACGGACCATGTGAAAGATAAAGTCTATCTCACAGGCACAGATCACGTGAAAGATAAAGTCTATTCCCACAGCCACGGACAGTGTGAAAGATAAAGTCTATCCCACAGCCACGGACCATGTGAAAGATAAAGTCTATCCGACAGGCACTGACCGTGTGAAAGATAAAGTCTATCCCAAAGCCACATACCGTGTGAAAGATAAAGTCTACCCCACAGCCACAGACCATGTGAAATATAAAGTCAACCCCACAGCCATGGACCGTGTGAAAGATAGAGTCTAATCCCACAGCCACGGACCATGTGAAAGATAGTCTATCCCACAGCCACGGACCGTGAGAAAGATAGAGTCTATCCCACAGGCACGGACCATGTGAAAGATAAAGTCAATCCCACAGGCACGGACCGTGTGAAAGATAAAGCATACCACACAGGCACGGACCATGTGAAATATCAAGTCTACCCCACAGCCATGGGCCGTGTGAAAGATAAAGTCTACCCCGCAGCCACGGGCCGTGTTAAAGACAAAGTCTATCCCATAGGCACGGAGCGTGTGAAAGATAAAGTCTATCCCACAGGAACGGGCCGTATGAAAGATAAAGTCTACCCCACAGCCATGTGCCGTGTGAAAGATAAAGTCTTCCCCATGGGCACGGGCCGTGTGAAAGATAAAGTCTACCCCACTGCCACGGGCCGTGTGAAAGAAAAACGAGGGCCATGTGAAAGATAAAGTCAATCCCACAGCCACGGACCGATGTGAAAGATAAAATCTATCCCACAGCCACATACCGTGTGTAAGATAAAGTCTACCCCACAGCCACGGACCATGTGAAAGATAAAGTCTACCCCACAGCCATGGACCGTGTGAAAGATAGGGTCTAATCCCACAGCCACGGACCATGTGAAAGATAGAGTCTATCCCACAGCCACGGACCGTGTGAAAGATAGAGTCTATCCCACAGGCACGGACCGTGTGAATGACAAAGTCTATCCCACAGGCACGGACTGTGTGAAAGATAAACTCTATTCCCAGAGCCACGGATCATGTGAAAGATAAAGTCTATCCCACATGCACGGACCATGTGAAAGATAAAGTCTATCCCACAGGCACGGACCGTGAGAAAGATAAAGTCTACCCCACAGGCACGTACCGTGTGAAAGATAGTCTATTACACAGCCACGGACCTTGTGAAAAAGTCTATCCCACAGGCACGGACCGTGTGAAAGACAAAGTCTGTCCTAGAGGCACGGACCATGTGAAAGATAAAGTTTATCCCACAGCCACGGACCGTGTCAAAGATAAAGTCTATTCCACAGGCAAGGACCATGTGAAAGATAAAGTCTATCCCACAGGCACGGACCATGCGAAAGATAAGGTCTATCCCACAGCCACGGACCATGTGAAAGATGAAGTCTATACCACAGCCACGGACCATGTGAAAGATAGAGTCTATCCCACAGCCACGGACCGTGTGAAAGATAGAGTCTATCCCACAGGCACGGATCGTGTGAATGATAAAGTCCATCCCACAGGCACGGACTGTGTGAAAGATAAACTCTATCCCACGGCCACGGACCATGTGAAAGATAAAGTCTATCCCACATGCACGGACCGTGTGAAAGATAAAGTCTATCCCACAGGCACGCACCGTGAGAAAGATAAAGTCTACCCCACAGGCACGTACCGTGTGAAAGATAGTCTATCCCAAAGCCACGGACCTTGTGAAAAAGTCTATCCCACAGGCACGGACCGTGTGAAAGACAAAGTCTGTCCTAGAGGCACGGACCATGTGAAAGATAAAGTTTACCCCACAGCCACGGACCGTGTCAAAGATAAAGTCTATTCCACAGGCACGGACCATGTAAAAGATAAAGTCTATCCCACAGGCACGGACCATGCGAAAGATAAAGTCTATCCCACAGCCACGGACCGTGTGAAAGATGAAGTCTATACCACAGCCACGGACCATGTGAAAGATAAAGTCTATCCCACAGGCACGGACCGTGTGAATGATAAAGTCTATCCCACAGGCACGGACTGTGTGAAAGATAAACTCTATTCCCAGAGCCACGGACCTTGTGAAAGATAAAGTCTATCCCACATGCACGGACCGTGTGAAAGATAAAGTCTATCCCACAGGCACGGACCGTGAGAAAGATAAAGTCCACCCCACAGGCACGTACCGTGTGAAAGATAGTCTATCCCACAGCCACGGACCTTGTGAAAAAGTCTATCCCACAGGCACGGACCGTGTGAAAGACAAAGTCTGTCCTAGAGGCACGGACCATGTGAAAGATAAAGTTTACCACACAGCCACGGACCGTGTCAAAGATAAAGTCTATTCCACAGGCACGGACCATGCGAGAGATAAAGTCTATCCCACAGCCACGGACCGTGTGAAAGATGAAGTCTATACCACAGCCACGGACCATGTGAAAGATAAAGTCTACCCCACAGACATGGACCATGTGAAAGATAAAGTCTATTCCAAGAGCCACGGACCTTGTGAAACATAAAATGTATTCCCACAGCCACGGACCGTATGAAAGATAAAGTCTACTCCCACAGGCAAGGACCGTGTGAAAGATAAAGTCTACCCCACAGACATGGACGGTGTGAAAGATAAAGTCTATCCCACAGTCACGGACCGTGTGAAAAAGTCTATCCCACAGCCACGGACCGTGTGAAAGATAAAGTCTAACCCACAGGAACGGACCGTGTGAAAGATAAAATCTATCCCAAAGCCACATACCGTGTGAAAGATAAAATCTATCCCAAAGCCACATACCGTGTGAAAGATAAAGTCTATACCACAGCCACGGACCATGTGAAAGATAGAGTCTATCCCAGTGCCACGTAGCGTGTGAAAGATAAAGTCTATCCCACAGCCGCGGACCGTGTGAAAGATAAAGTCTAACCCACAGGTACGGACCGTGTGAAAGATGCAGGCTATTCCCACAGCCACGGAACGTGTGAAACATAAAGTATATTCCCACAGCCATGGACCGTGTGAAAGATAAAGTCTACTCCAACAGCCACAGACCGTGTGAAAGATAAAGTCTATCCCAGAGCCACGGAGCGTGTGAAAGATAGAGTCTATTCCCACAGCCACGGACCGTGTGAAAGATAGAGGCTATCCCACAGCCATGGACCATGTGAAAGATAGAGTCTATCCGAAAGGCATGGACCGTGTGAAAGATAAAGTCTATTCCCACAGCCATGGACCGTGTGAAAGATAGAGTCTATCCCACAGGCATGGAACATGTGAAAGATAGAGTCTATCCCACAGCCACGGACCGTGTGAAAGATAAAGTCTATCCCACAGGCACGGACCGTGTGAAAGATAAAGTCTATTCCCACAGCCACGGACCGTGTGAAACATAAAGTGTATTCCCACAGCCATGGACCGTGTGAAAAATAAAGTCTATTCCCACAGCCACGGACCGTGTGAAAGATAAAGTCTACCCTACAGCCACGGACAATGTGAAAGATAAAGTCTACCGCACAGCCACGGACATTGTTAAAGATAAAGTCCACTTCACATCCACGGGCCGTGTGAAAGATAAAGTCTACCCCACAGCCACGGACTGTATGAAAGATAAAGTCTACCATACAGCCACGGACCGTGTGAAAGATAAATTCTATCCCACAGGCACGGACCGTGTGAAAGATAAAGACTATCACACAGCCACGGACCGTGTGAAAAAGTCAATCCCACAGCCACGGACCATGTGAATGATAAAGTCTATCCCACAGGCACGGACCGTGTGAAAGCTAAAGTCTATCCCACAGGCACGGACCGTGTAAAAAAGTCTATCCTACAGGTATGGACCATGTGAAAGATAAAGTCTACCCCAAAGCCACGGACCGTGTGAAAGATAGAGTCTATCACACAGCCACGGACCGTGTGAAAGATAGAGTCTATCCCACAGCCACGGACCGTGTGAAAGATAGTGTCTATCCCACAACCACGGACCGTGTGAAAGATAGTGTCTATCCCACAACCACGGACCGTGTGAAAGATAGAGTCTACCCCACAGCCACGGACCGTGTGAAAGATAGAGTCTACCCCACAGCCATGGACCGTGTGAAAGATAGAGTCTAATCTCACAGCCACAGACCATGTGAAAGTTAGAGTCTATTCCACAGCCATGGACCGTGTGAAAGATAGAGTCCATCCCACAGGCACGGACCATGTGAAAGATAAATTCTCTCCCACAGGCACGGACCGTGTGAAAGATAAAGTCTACCCCACAGGCATGGACCATGTGAAAGATAAAGTCTACCCTGCAGCCACGAGCCGTGTGAAAGATGAAGTCTATACCACAGCCACGGACCATGTGAAAGATAAAGTCTATCCCACAGGCACGGACCGTGTGAAAGATAGTGTCTATCCCACAACCACGGACCGTGTGAAAGATAGAGTCTACCCCACAGCCACGGACCGTGTGAAAGATAGAGTCTACCCCACAGCCATGGACCGTGTGAAAGATAGAGTCTAATCTCACAGCTACGGACCATGTGAAAGTTAGAGTCTATTCCACAGCCACGGACCGTGTGAAAGATAGAGTCCATCCCACAGGCACGGACCATGTGAAAGATAAATTCTATCCCACAGGCACGGACCGTGTGAAAGATAAAGTCTACCCCACAGGCATGGACCATGTGAATGATAAAGTCTACCCTGCAGCCACGAGCCATGTGAAAGATGAAGTCTATACCACAGCCACGGACCATGTGAAAGATAAAGTCTATCCCACAGGCACAGACCGTGTGAAAGGTAAAGTCTACCCCACAGACATGGACCATGTGAAAGATAAAGTCTATTCCCAGAGCCACGGACCTTGTGAAACATAAAGTCTATTCCGTATGAAAGATAAAGTCTACTCCCACAGGCAAGGACCATGTGAAAGATAAAGTCTATCCCACAGGCACGGACCATGCGAAAGATAAAGTCTATCCCACAGCCACGGACCGTATGAAAGATAAAGTCTATCCCACAGGCACGGACCGTGTGAAAGATAAAGTCTATCCCACAGGCACGGACCATGCGAAAGATAAAGTCTATCCCACAGCCACGGACCGTATGAAAGATAAAGTCTATCCCACAGGCACGGACCGTGTGAAAGACAAAGTCTGTCCTAGAGGCACGGACCATGTGAAAGATAAAGTTTACCCCACAGCCACGGAACGTGTCAAAGATAAAGTCTATTCCACAGGCACGGACCATGTGAAAGATAAAGTCTATCCCACAGGCACGGACCATGCGAAAGGTAAAGTCTATCCCACAGCCACGGACCGTGTGAAAGATGAAGTCTATACCACAGCCACGGACTATGTGAAAGATAAAGTCTATCCCACAGGCACAGACCGTGTGAAAGATAAAGTCTACCCCACAGACATGGACCATGTGAAAGATAAAGTCTATTCCCAAGCCACGGATCTTGTGAAACATAAAGTCTATTCCCACAGCCACGGACCGTATGAAAGATAAAGTCTACTCCCACAGGCAAGGACCGTGTGAAAGATAAAGTCTACCCGACAGACATGGACCGTGTGAAAGATAAAGTCTATCCCACAGTCACAGACCGTGTGAAAAAGTCTATCCCACAGCCTCGGACCATGTGAAAGATAAAGTCTAACCCACAGGAACGGACCGTGTGAAAGATAAAGTCTATCCACAGCCACGGACCGTGTGAAAAAGTCTATCCCACAGGCATGGACCGTGTGAAAGATAAAGTCTGTCCCACAGGCATGGACCGTGTGAAAGATAAAGTCTACCCCAGAGCCACGGACCGTGTGAAAGATAAAGTCTAACCCACAGCCATGGACCGTGTGAAAGATAGAGTCTATTCCCACAGCGACAGACCATGTGCAAGATAGAGTCTATTCCACAGGCACGGACCGTGTGAAAGATAAAGTCTACCCCACAGGCACGGACCGTGTGAAAGATAAACTCTATTCTCAGAGCCAGGGACCGTGTGAAACATAAAGTCTATTCCCACAGCCACGGACCGTGTGAAAGATAAAGACTACTACCACAGCCACGGACCGTGTGACAAATAAAGTCTACCTCACAGCCACGGACCGTGTGAAAGATAAAGTCTATCCCACAGTCATGGACCGTGTGAAAGATAGAGTCTATTCCCACTGCCATGGACTGTGTCAAAGATAGAGGCTATCCCACAGCCACGGACCATGTGAAAGATAGAGTCTATCCCACAGGCATGGACCGTGTTAGAGATAAAGTCTATTCCCTCATCCACGGATCGTGTGAAAGATAGAGTCTATCACACAGGTACGGACCGTGTGAAAGTAGAGTCCATCCCACAGCCACGGACCGTGTGAAAGATAAACTCTATTCCCAGAGCCACGGACCATGTGAAAGATAAAGTCTACCGCACAGTCAAGAGCCGAGTGAAAGATAAAGTCTACCCCACAGGCACGGGACGTGTGAAGGATAAAGTCTACCTCACAGACACAGACCGTGTGAAAGATAGAGTCTATCAAACAGCCACGGACAGTGTGAAAGATAAAGTCAACCCCACGGCCACGGACCGTGAGTCAGATAAAGTCTACTCCACAGACACGGACCGTGTGAAGGATAAAGTCTATCAAACACCCCGGACCATGTGAAAGATAAAGGTTACCCCACAGCCATGGACCGTGTGAAAGATAAAGTCTACCCCACAGGCACGGGCCATGTGAAAGATAAAGTCTATCCCACAGACACGGACCGTGTGAAAGATAAAGTCTTTCCCACAGCACCGGACCGTGTGAAAGATGAAGTCTATCCCACAGGCACGGACCGTGTGAAAGATAAAGTCTATCCCACAGGCACGGACCGTGTGAAAAAGTCTATCCCACAGGAATGAACCATGTGAAAGATAAAGTCTATCCCACAGCCACGGACCGTGTGAAAGATAAAGTATATCCCAGTGCCACGTAGCGTGTGAAAGATAAAGTCTATCCCACAGTCGCGGACCGTGTGAAAGATAAAGTCTAACCCACAGGTACGGACCGTGTGAAAGATGCAGGCTATTCCCACAGCCACGGAACGTGTGAAACATAAAGTCTATTCCGACAGCCATGGACCGTGTGAAAGATAAAGTCTACTCCAACAGCCACGGACCGTGTGAAAGATAAAGTCTATCCCAGAGCCACGGAGGGTGTGAAAGATAGAGTCTATTCCCACAGCCACGGACCGTGTGAAAAATAAAGTCTATTCCCACAGCCAAAGACCGTGTTAAAGATAAAGTCTATCCGACAGCCATGGACCGTGTGAAAGATAAAGTCTATTCCCACAGCCATGGACAGTGTGAAAGATAGAGTCTATCCCACAGGCACGGACCATGTGAAAGATAGAGTCTATCCCACAGCCACGAACCGTGTGAAAGATAGAGTCTATCCCACAGGCACGGACTGTGTGAAAGATAAAGTCTATTCCCACAGCCACGGACCGTGTGAAACATAAAGTGTATTCCCACAGCCACGGACCGTGTGAAAAATAAAGTCTATTCCCACAGCCACGGACCGTGTGAAAGATAAAGTCTACCCTACAGCCACGGACAATGTGAAAGACAAAGTCTACCGCACAGCCACGGACATTGTTAAAGATAAAGTCCACTTCACATCCACGGGCCGTGTGAAAGATAAAGTCTACCCTACAGCCACGGGCCGTGTGAAAGATAAAGTCTACACAAAGCCACGGACCGTGTGAAAGATAAAGTCTACCCCACAGCCACGGACTGTATGAAAGATAAAGTCTACCATACAGCCACGGACCGTGTGAAAGACAAATTCTATCCCACAGGCACGGACCGTGTGAAAGATAAAGTCTATCACACAGCCACGGACCGTGTGAAAAAGTCAATCCCACAGCCACGGACCATGTGAATGTTAAAGTCTATCCCACAGGCACGGACCGTGTGAAAGCTAAAGTCTATCCCACAGGCACGGACCGTGTGAAAAAGTCTATCCTACATTTATGGACCATGTGAAAGATAAAGTCTACCCCAAAGCCACGGACCGTGTGAAAGATAAAGTCTATCACACAGCCACGGACCATGTGAAAGATAGAGTCTATCCCACAGCCACGACCGCGTGAAAGATAGATTCTACCCCACAGCCACGGACCGTGTGAAAGATAGAGTCTACCCCACAGCCACGGACCGTGTGAAAGATAGAGTCTACCCCACAGCCATGGACCGTGTGAAAGATAGAGTCTAATCTCACAGCCACGGACCATGTGAAAGTTAGAGTCTATTCCACAGTCACGGACCGTGTGAAAGAGAGTCCATCCCACAGGCACGGACCATGTGAAAGATAAATTCTATCCCACAGGCACGGACCGTGTGAAAGATAAAGTCTACCCCACAGGCATGGACCATGTGAAAGATAAAGTCTACCCTGCAGCCACGAGCCATGTGAAAGATGAAGTCTATACCACAGCCACGGACCAGGTGAAAGATAAAGTCTATCCCACAGGCACAGACCGTGTGAAAGGTAAAGTCTACCCCACAGACATGGACCATGTGAAAGATAAAGTCTATTCCCAGAGCCACAGACCTTGTGAAACATAAAGTCTATTCCGTATGAAAGATAAAGTCTACTCCCACAGGCAAGGACCGTGTGAAAGATAAAGTCTGTCCTAGAGGCACGGACCATGTGAAAGATAAAGTTTACCCCACAGCCACGGAACGTGTCAAAGATAAAGTCTATCCCACAGGCACGGACCATGTGAAAGATAAAGTCTATCCCACAGGCACGGACCATGCGAAAGATAAAGTCTATCCCACAGCCACGGACCGTATGAAAGATAAAGTCTATCCAACAGGCACGGACCGTGTAAAAGACAAAGTCTGTCCTAGAGGCACGGACCATGTGAAAGATAAAGTTTACCCCACAGCCACGGAACGTGTCAAAGATAAAGTCTATCCCACAGGCACGGACCATGTGAAAGATAAAGTCTATCCCACAGGCACGGACCGTGTGAAAGATAAAGTCTATCCCAAAGGCACGGACCGTGTGAAAAAGTCTATCCCACAGGAATGGACCATGTGAAAGATAAAGTCTACCCCAAAGCCACGGACCGTGTGAAAGATAAAGTCTATCCCACAGCCACGGACCGTGTGAAAGACAAAGTCTATCCCAGTGCCACGTAGCGTGTGAAAGATAAAGTCTATCCCACAGCCGCGGACCGTGTGAAAGATACAGTCTACCCCACAGGTACGGACCGTGTGAAAGATGCAGGCTATTCCCACCGCCACGGAACGTGTGAAACATAAAGTCTATTCCGACAGCCATGGACCGTGTGAAAAATAAAGTCTATTCCCACAGCCACGGACCGTGTGAAAGATAAAGTCTACCCTACAGCCACGGACAATGTGAAAGATACAGTCTACCGCACAGCCACGGACATTGTTAAAGATAAAGTCCACTTCACAGCCACAGGCCGTGTGAAAGATAAAGTCTACCCCACAGCCACGGGCCGTGTGAAAGATAAAGTCTACACAAAGCCACGGACCGTGTGAAAGATAAAGTCTACCCCACAGCCACGGACTGTATGAAAGATAAAGTCTACCATACAGCCACGGACCGTGTGAAAAAGTCAATCCCACAGCCACGGACCGTGTGAAAGCTAAAGTCTATCCCACAGGCACGGACCGTGTGAAAAAGTCTATCCTACAGGTATGGACCATGTGAAAGATAAAGTCTACCCCAAAGCCACGGACCGTGTGAAAGATAGAATCTATCCCACAGGCACGGACCGTGTGAAAAAGTCTATCCTACAGGTATGGACCATGTGAAAGATAAAGTCTACCCCAAAGCCACGGACCTTGTGAAAGATAGAGTCTATCACACAGCCACGGACCGTGTGAAAGATAGAGTCTACCCCACAGCCATGGACCATGTGAAAGATGGAGTCTAATCTCACAGCCACGGACCATGTGAAAGTTAGAGTCTATTCCACAGCCACGGACCGTGTGAAAGATAGAGTCCATCCCACAGGCACGGACCGTGTGAAAGATAAATTCTATCCCACAGGCACGGACCGTGTGAAAGATAAAGTCTACCCCACAGGCATGGACCATGTGAAAGATAAAGTCTACCCTGCAGCCACGAGCCGTGTGAAAGATGAAGTCTATACCACAGCCACGGACCAGGTGAAAGATAAAGTCTATCCCACAGGCACAGACCGTGTGAAAGGTAAAGTCTACCCCACAGACATGGACCATGTGAAAGATAAAGTCTATTCCCAGAGCCACGGACCTTGTGAAACATAAAGTCTATTCCCACAGCCACGGACCGTATGAAAGATAAAGTCTACTCCCACAGGCAAGGACCGTGTGAAAGATAAAGTCTACCCCACAGACATGGACCGTGTGAAAGATAAGTCTATCCCACAGCGAGGGACCGTGTGAAAGATAAAGTCTATCCCACAGGCACGGACCGTGTGAAAGATATAGTCTATTCCCACAGCCACGGACCGTGTGAAAGATAAAGTCTATCCCACAGCCACGGACCATGTGAAATATACAGTCTATCTCACAGGCACATACCGTGTGAAAGATAAAGTCTATCCCACAGACACAGACAGTGTGAAAGATAAAGTCTATCCCACAGTCACGGACCGTGTGAAAAAGTCTATCCCACAGCCACGACCGTGTGAAAGAAAAAGTCTAACCCACAGGAACGAACCGTGTGAAAGATAAAGTCTATCCACAGCCACGGACCGTGTGAAAAAGTCCATCCCACAGTCATGGACCGTGTGAAAGATAAAGTCTGTCCCACAGGCATGGACCGTGTGAAAGATAAAGTCTACCCCACAGCCACGGACCGTGTGAAAGATAAAGTCTAACCCACAGCCATGGACCGTGTCAAAGATAGAGTCTATTCCTACAGCGACAGACAATGTGCAAGATAGAGTCTATCCCACAGGCACGGACCGTGTGAAAGATAAAGTCTACCCCACAGACACGGACCGTGTGAAAGATAAAGTCTATTTCCAGAGCCACGGACCGTGTGAAACATAAAGTCTATTCCCACAGCCACGGACCGTGTGAAAGATAAAGTCTACTACCACAGCCACGGACCGTGTGACAAATAAAGTCTACCTCACAGCCACGGACTGTGTGAAAGATAAAGTCTATCCCACAGCCATGGACCGTGTGCAAGATAAAGTCTACCCCACAGCCACGGACCGTGTGAAAGATAAAGTCTATCCCACAGGCACGGACCGTGTGAAAGATAGAGTCTGTTCCCATAGCCATGGACCATGTGAAAGATAAAGTCTACCCCACAGCCACGGACCGTGTGAAAGATAAAATCTATCCCAAAGCCACATACCGTGTGAAAGATAAAATCTATCTCAAAGCCACATACCGTGTGAAAGATAAAGTCTACCCCACAGCCACAGATCATGTGATATATAAAGTCTACCCAACAGCCATGGACCGTGTGAAAGATAGGCTATCCCACAGCCACGGACCGTGTGAAAGATAGAGTCTATCCCACAGGCACGGACCATGTGAAAGATAAAGTCTACCCCAAAGAACGGACCGTGTGAAAGATAAAGTCTATCCCACAGCCACGGACCGTGTGAAAGATAAAGTCTATCCCAGTGCCACGTAGCGTGTGAAAGATAAAGTCTATCCCACAGCCGCGGACCGTGTGAAAGATAAAGTCTACACCACAGGTACGGACCGTGTGAAAGATGCAGGCTATTCCCACCGCCACGGAACGTGTGAATCATAAAGTCTATTCCGACAGCCATGGACCGTTAGAAAGATAAAGTCTACTCCAACAGCCACGGACCGTGTGAAAGATAAAGTCTATCCCAGAGCCACGGAGCGTGTGAAAGATAGAGTCTATTCCCACAGCCACGGACCGTGTGAAAGATAGAGGCTATCCCACAGCCACGAACCATGTGAAAGATAGTGTCTATCCGACAGGCATGGACCGTGTGAAAGATAAAGTCTATTCCCACAGCCATGGACCGTGTGAAAGATAGAGTCTCTCCCACAGGCATGGACCATGTGAAAGATAGAGTCTATCCCACAGCCACGGACCGTGTGAAAGATAAAGTCTATCCCACAGGCACGGACCGTGTGAAAGATAAAGTCTATTCCCACAGCCACGGACCGTGTGAAACATAAAGTGTATTCCCACAGCCACGGACCGTGTGAAAAGTAAAGTCTATTCCCACAGCCAAAGACCGTGTGAAAGATAAAGTCTACCCTACAGCCACGGACAATGTGAAAGATAAAGTCTACCGCACAGCCACGGACGTTGTTAAAGATAAAGTCCACTTCACAGCCACGGGCCGTGTGAAATATAAAGTCTACACCACAGCCACGGGCCGTGTGAAAGATAAAGTCTACACAAAGCCACGGACCTTGTGAAAGAGAAAGTCTACCCACAGCCACGCACCGTGTGAAAGATAAAGTCTACCCGACAGCCACGGACCGTGAGTCAGATAAAGTCTTCCCCACAGACACGGACCGTGTGAAAGATAAAGTCTATCAAACACTCCGGACCATGTGAAAGATAAAGGTTACCCCCCAGCCACGGACCGTGTGAAAGATAAACACTACCCCACAGCCACGGACCGTGTGAAAGATAAAGTCTACCCCACAGCCATGGACCGTGTGAAAGATAGAGTCTATCCCACAGCCACGGACCATGTAAACGATGAAATCTATCCCACAGCCTCGGACCGTGTGAAACATAAAGTCTATTCCCACAGCCATGGACCGTGTGAAAGAAAAACTCTATTACCTAGCAACGTACCGTGTGAAAGATAAAGTCTACCCCACAGCCACGGATCGTGTGAAAGATAAAATCTATCCCACAGGCACGGACCGTGTGAAAGATAAAGTCTATTCCACAGCAACGGTCCGTGTGAAAAAGTCTATCCCACAGCCACGGACCGTGTGAAACATAAAGTCTATCCCACAGGCACGGACCGAGTGAAAGATAAAGTCTATCCCACAGGCACGGACCGTGTGAAAAAGTCTATCTCTCAGGCGTGGACCGTGTGAAAGATAAAGTCTACCCCACAGGCACGGAACGTGTGAAAGATAAAGTCAACCCCACAGCCATGGGCCGTGTGAAAGATAAAGTCTACCCCGCAGCCACGGGCCATGTGAAAGACAAAGTCTATCCCATAGGCACGGACCGTGTGAAAGATAAAGTCTATCCCACAGGAACGGGCCTTATGAAAGATAAAGTCTACCCCACAGCCACTTGCCGTGTGAAAGATAAAGTCTACGCCATGGGCACGGGCCGTGTGAAAGATAAAGTCTACCCCACTGCCACGGGCCGTGTGAAGGATAAAGTCTACCCCCGAGCCATGGACCTTGTGAAAGATAAAGTCAATCCCACAGCCACGGACCGTGTGAAAGATAAAGTCTATCCCACAGCCAAGGACCGTGTGAAAGATAAAGTCTATCCCACAGGCACGGACCATGTGAAAAAGTCTATCCCACAGCCACGGACCGTGTGAAAGATAAATCTATCCCACAGGCATGGACCGTGTGAAAGATAAAGTATATCCCACAGCCACGGACTGTGTGAAAAAGTCTATCCCACTGCCACGGACCGTGTGAAAGATAAAGTCAACCCAAAAGCCACGGACCGTGAGTCAGATAAAGTCTTCCCCACAGACACGGACCGTGTGAAAGATAAAGTCTATCAAACACCCCGGACCATGTGAAAGATAAAGGTTACCCCACAGCCACGGACCGTGTGAAACATAAAGTCTAACCCACAGGCACGGGCCATGTGAAAGATAAAGTCTATCCCACAGACACGGACCGTGTGAAAGATAAAGTCTGCCCCACAGCAACGGACCGTGTGAAAGATGAAGTCTATCCCACAGGCACGGACCGTGTGAAAGATAAAGTCTATCCCACAGGCACGGACCGTGTGAAAAAGTCTATCCCACAGGCATGGATCATGTGAAAGATAAAGTCTGCCCCACAGCCACGGACCGTGTGAAAGATAAAGTCTATCCCAGTGCCACGTAGCGTGTGAAAGATAAAGTCTATCCCACAGCCGCGGACCGTGTGAAAGATAAAGTCTACACCACAGGCACGGGCCGTGTGAAGGATAAAGTGTACCCCACAGACACAGACCGTGTGAAAGATAGAGTCTATCAAACAGCCACGGACCATGTGAAAGATAAAGTCTACCCCACAGCCACGGACCGTGTGAAAGAGAAAGACTATCCCAAAGGCACGGACCGTGTGAAAGATAAAGTCTATTCCACAGGCACGGATCGTGTGAAAGATAAAGTCTATCTCACAGCCACGGACCATGTGAAAGATAAAGTCTATCCCACAGGAACGGACCGTGTGAAAAAGTCTATCCCACAGCCACGGACCATGTGAAAGATAAAGTCTATCCCACAGGAATGGACCGTGTGAAAGATAAAGTATATCCCTCAGCCACGGACTGTGTGAAAAAGTCTATCCCACTGCCACGGACCGTGTGAAAGATAAAGTCTATTCCACAGGCACGGACCGCGTGAAAGATAAAGAGTATCCCACAGGCACGGACCGTGTGAAAGATAAAGTCTATCCCACAGGCACAGACCATGTGAAAGATAAAGTCTATCCCACAGCCACGGACCGTGTGAAAGATAAAGTCTATCCCACAGGCACGGACCGTGTGAAAGATACAGTTTATCGCACAGCCACGGACCGTGTGAAAGATAAAGTCTACCCCGCAGCCACGGACCGTGTGAAAGATAAAGTCTACCCCACAGCAAGGGACCGTGTGAAAAATACAGTCTATTCCCACAGCCACTGACCATGTGCAAGATAGAGTCTATCCCACAGCCACGGACAGTGTGAAAGATAAAGTCAACCCCACAGCCACGGACCGTGAGTCAGATAAAGTCTACTCCACAGGCACGAACCGTGTGAAGGATAAAGTCTATCAAACAGCCAAGGACCGTGTGAAAGATAAAGTCTACCCCACAGCCACGGACCGTGTGAAAGATAAAGTCTACCCCACAGCCACGGACCGTGTGAAAGATAAAGTCTATCCCACAGGCATGGACCATGAGAAAGATAAAGTCAACCCAACAGCCACGGACTGTGAGTCAGATAAAGTCTTCCCCATAGACTCGGACCGTGTGAAAGATAAAGTCTATCAAACACCCCGGACCATGTGAAAGATAAAGGTTACCCCACAGCCACGGAACGTGTGAAAGATAAAGTCTACCCCACAGGCACGGGCCGTGTGAAAGATAAAGTCTATCCAACAGACACGGACCGTGTGAAATATAAAGTCTGCCCCACAGCAACGGACCGTGTGAAAGGTGAAGTCTATCCCACAGGCACGGACCGTGTGAAAGATTAAGTCTATCCCACAGGCACGGACCGTGTGAAAGATAAAGTCTATCCCACAGGCACGGACCGTGTGAAAGATAGAGTCTAACCCACAGGCACGGACCGTGGGAAAAAGTCTATCCCACAGGCACGGACCGTGTGAAAGATAATGTCAATCCCACAGGCACGGATTGTGTGAAAGATAAAGTATACCCCACAGCCACGGACCGTGTGAAAGATAAACTCTATCCCACAGGCACGGACCCCGTGAAAGATAGAGTCTATTCCCACAGCCATGGACCGTGTGAGAGATAAAGTCTAACCCACAGCCACGGACTGTGTGAAAGATAAAGTCTACCCAACATCCACGGACCGTGTGAAAGATAATGTCTACCCCACAGGCACGGACCGTGTGAAAGATGAAGTCTACCCCACAGCCACGGGCCGTGTGAAAGATAAAGTCTACCCCACAGCCACGGACCGTGTGAAAGATAAAGACTATTCCCACAGCCACCGACCGTGTGAAACATAAAGTATATGCCCACAGGAACGGACCGTGTGAAAAATAAAGTCTATTCCCACAACCATGGACCGTGTGAAAGATAAAGTCTACCCCACAGCCATGGACCGTGTGAAAGATAAAGTCTACCGCACAGCCACTGACCGAGTTAAAGATAAAGTCCACTTCACAGCCACGGGCCGTGTGAAAGATAAAGTCTACCCCACAGGCACGGGCCGTGTGAAAGATAAAGTCGACACAAAGCCACGGACCTTGTGAAAGTTTAAGTCTACCACAACCACGGACCGTGTGAAACATAAAGTCTACCCCACAGCCAAGGACCGTGTGAAAGATAAAGTCTACCCCACAGCCACGGGCCGTGTGAAAGATAAAGTCTACCCCACAGGCACGGGCCGTGTGAAAGATAAAGTCTACCCCACAGACACGGACCATGTGAAAGATAACGTCTACCCCACAGCCACGGGCCATGTGAAAAATAAAGTCTATCCCACAGCCACGGACCGTGTGAAAGATAAAGTCTACCCCACAGCCACGGACCGTGTGACAGATAGAGTCTATCCCACAGGCACGGACCGTGTGAAAGATAGAGTCTATTCCCACAGCCACGGGTCGTGTGAAAGATAAAGTCTATCCCATAGCCCCGGACCGTGTGAAAGATAAAGTCTATCCCACAGCCACGGACCGTGTGAAAGATAAAGTCTATCCCACAGCCACGGACCGTGTGAAAGATAAAGTCTACCCCATAGCCACGGACCGTGTGACAGATAGAGTCTATCCCACAGGCACGGACCGTGTGAAAGATAGAGTCTATTCCCACAGCCACGGACCGTGTGAAAAATGAAGTCTATCCCACAGGCACGGACCGTGTGAAAAAGTCTATCTCACAGGCATGGACCATGTGAAAGACAAAGTCTACCCCAAAGCCACGGACGTGTGAAAGACAAAGTCTATCCCACAGCCACGGACCGTGTGATAGATAAAGTCTATCCCAGAGCCACGGAGCGTGTGAAAGATAAAGTCTATCCGACAGCCACGGACCGTGTGAAAGATAAAGTGTACCCCACAGGCACGGACCGTGTGAAAGATACAGGCTATTCCCACAGCAACGGACTGTGTGAAACATAAAGTCTACTCCCACAGCCATGGACCGTGTGAAAGATAAAGTCTACTCCAACAGCCCCGGACCGTGTGAAACATAAAGTCTATCCCTCCGTGCCTGTGGGATAGAGTTTATCTTTCACATGGTCCGTGGCTCTGGTATAGACTTTATCTTTCACACGGTAAGTGGCTGTGTGATAGACTTTTTCACACGGTCCGTGCCTGTGGGATAAACTTTATCTTTCACACGGTCCGTGGCTGTAGGGTAGACTTTATCTTTCATACGGTCCGTGGCTGGGGGAATAGATTTTACGTTTCACATGGTCCGTGGATGTGGAGTAGACTTTATCTTTCACACGGTCCGTGGCTGTGGGATTGACTTTTTCACACGGTCCGTGGCTGTGGGATAGACTTTATCTTTCACACGGTTCGTGGCTGTGGGATAGAGTTTATCTTTCACACGGTCCGTGGCTGTGGGATACACTTTACTTTTCACACGGTCCGTGGCTGTGTGATAGACTTTATCTTTCACACGGTCCGGGGCTGTGGGGTAGACTTTATCTTTCACACGGTCCGTGGCTGTGGGATACACTTTGTCTTTCACACGGTCCGTGGCTGTGGGTAAGACTTTGTCTTTCACACGGTCCGTGCTTGTGGGATAGACTTTATCTTTCACACGGTCCGTGGCTGTGGGATAGACTTTATCTTTCACACGGTCCGTGGCTTTGGGGTAGACTTTATCTTTCACATGGTCCATGCCTGTGGGATAGACTTTTTCACACGCTCCGTGCCTCTGGGATAGACTTTATCTTTCACACGGTCCGTGCCTGTGGGATAGACTTCACCTTTCACACGGTCCGTTGCTGTGGGGCAGACTTTATATTTCACACGGCCCGTGCCTGTGGGGTAGACTTTATCTTTCACACGTTCCGTGGCTGTGGGGTAACCTTTATCTTTCACATGGTCCGGGGTGTTTGATAGACTTTATCTTTCACACGGTCCGAGTCTATGGGGAAGACTTTATCTGACTCACAGTCCGTGGCTGTGGGGTTGACTTTATCTTTCTCATGGTCCATGCCTGTGGGATAGACTTTATCTTTCACACGGTCCGTGGCTGTGGGGTAGACTTTATCTTTCACATGGTCCGTGGCTGTGGGGTAAACTTTATCTTTCACACGGTCCTTGGCTGTTTGATAGACTTTATCCTTCACACGGTCCGTGTCTGAAGAGTAGACTTTATCTGACTCACGGTCCGTGGCTGTGGGTTTGACTTTATCTTTCACACTGTCCGTGGCTGTGGGATAGACTCTATCTTGCACATGGTCAGTGGCTGTGGGAATAGACTGTATTTTTCACACGGTCCCTTGCTGTGGGGTAGACTTTATCTTTCACACGGTCCGTGGCTGCGGGGTAGACTTTCTCTTTCACACGGTCCGTGGCTGTGCGATAGACTGTATCTTTCACACGGTCCGTGCCTGTGGGATAGACTTTATCTTTCACAAGGTCCGTGGCTGTGGGATAGACTTTATCTTTCACATGGTCTGTGCCTGTGGGATAGACTTTATCTTTCACACGGTCCGTGCCTGTGGGATAGACTTTATCTTTCACGCGGTCCGTGCCTGTGGAATAGACTTTATCTTTCACACGGTCCATGGCAGTGGGATAGACTTTTTCACACAGTCCGTGGCTGAGGGATATACTTTATCTTTCACACGGTCCATTCCTGTGGGATAGACTTTATCTTTCACATGGTCCGTGGCTGTGGGATAGACTTTTTCACACGGTCCGTGCCTGTGGGATAGACTTTATCTTTCACACGGTCCGTGGCTGTGAGATAGACTTAATCTTTCACATGATCCGTGCCTGTGGAATAGACTTTATCTTTCACACGGTCCGTGCCTTTGGGATAGTCTTTCTCTTTCACACGGTCCGTGGCTGTATGGTAGACTTTATCTTTCACATGGTCCGTGGCTGTTTGATAGACTCTATCTTTCACACGGTCTGTGTCTGTGGGGTACACTTTATCCTTCACACGGCCCGTGCCTGTGGTGTAGACTTTATCTTTCACTCAGCCCTTGGCTGTGCGGTAGACTTTATCTTTCACATGGTCCGTGGCTCTGGGAATAGAGTTTATCTTTCACACGGTCCGTGGCTCTGGGATGGACTCTATCTTTCACACGGTCCGTGCGTGTGGGATAGACTCTATCTTTCACACGATCCGTGGATGAGGGAATAGACTTTATCTCTAACACGGTCCATGCCTGTGGGATAGACTCTATATTTCACATGGTCCGTGGCTGTGGGATAGCCTCTATCTGTCACACAGTCCGTGGCTGTGGGAATAGACTCTATCTCTAACACGGCCCATGCCTGTGGGATAGACTCTATCTTTCACATGGTCCGTGGCTGTGGGATAGCCTTATCTTTCACACAGTCCGTGGCTGTGGGAATAGACTCTATCTTTCACACGGTCCATGGCTGTGGGATCGACTTTATCTTTCACACGGTCCATGGCTGTGGGATAGACTTTATCTTTCACACAGTCCGTGGCTGTGAGGTAGACTTTATTTGTCACACGGTCCGTGGCTGTGGTAGTAGACTTTATCTTTCACAAGGTCCGTGGCTGTGGGAATAGACTTTATGTTTCACACGGTCCGTGGCTCTGGGAATAGACTTTATCTTTCACACGGTCCGTGCCTGTGGGGTAGAGTTTAACTTTCACACGGTCCGTGCTTGTGGGATAGACTCTATCTTGCACATTTTCTGTTGCTGTGGGAATAGACTCTATCTCTCACACGGTCCATGGCTGTGGGTTAGACTTTATCTTTCACACGGTCCGTGGCTGTGGGGTAGACTTTATCTTTCACACGGTCCATGCCTGTGGGACAGACTTTATCTTTCACACGGTCCATGCCGGTGGGATAGAGACTTTTTCACACGGTCCGTGACTGTGGGATAGACTTTATCTTTCACACTGTCTGTGTCTGTGGGATAGACTTTATCTTTCACACGGTACGTGGCTGTGGGGTAGGCTGTATCTTTCACATGGTCCGTGGCTGTGGGATAGACTATATCTTTCACACGGTCCGTGGCTGTGGGAATAGACTATATCTTTCACACGGTCCTTGCCTGTGGGATAGACTTTATCTTTCACACGGTCCCTCGCTGTGGGATAGACTTTATTTTTCCCACGGTCCATGTCTGTGGGGTAGACTTTATCTTTCACACGGTCCTTGCCTGTGGGAGTAGACTTTATCTTTCATACGGTCCTTGGCTGTGGGAGTAGACTTTATCTTTCATACGGTCCTTGGCTGTGGGAATAGACTTTATGTTTCACAGGTCCGTGGCTCTGGGAATAGACTTTATCTTTCAAATGGTCCATGTCTGTGAGGTAGACTTTACCTTTCACACGGTCTGTGCCTGTGGGATAGACTTTATCTTTCACATGGTCCGTGGCTGTGATATAGTCTTCATCTTTCACACGGCCCGTGGCTGCAGGGTAGACTTTATCTTTCACATGGTCCATGCCTGTGGGGTAGACTTTATCTTTCACACGGTCCGTGCCTGTGGGATAGACTTTATCTTTCACATGGTCCGTGCCTGTGGGATGGACTCTATCTTTCACATGGTCCGTGGCTGTGGAATAGACTCTAACTTTCACATGGTCCGTGGCTGTGAGATTAGACTCTATCTTTCACACGGTCCATGGCTGTGGGGTAGACTCTATCTTTCACACGGTCCGTGGCTGTGGGGTAGCTCTATCTTTCACACGGTCCGTGGTTGTGGGATAGACACTATCTTTCACACGGTCCGTGGCTGTGGGATAGACTCTATCTTTCACACGGTCCATGGCTGTGTGATAGACTCTATCTTTCACACGGTCCGTGGCTTTGGGGTAGACTTTATCTTTCACATGGTAAATAAATGTAGGATAGACTTTTTCACACGGTCCGTGCCTGTGGGATAGACTTTAGCTTTCACACGGTCCGTGCCTGTGGGATAGACTTTATCATTCACATGGTCCGTGGCTGTGGGATTGACTTTTTCACACGGTCCGTGGCTGTGTGATAGACTTTATCTTTCACACGGTCCGTGGCTTTGGGGTAGACTTTATCTTTCACATGGTCCATGCCTGTAGGATAGACTTTTTCACACGGTCCGTGCCTGTGGGATAGACTTTATCTTTCACACGTCCGTGCCTGGGGGATAGACTTTATCATTCACATGGTCCGTGGCTGTGGGATTGACTTTTTCACACGGTCCGTGGCTGTGGGATAGACTTTATCTTTCACACGGTCCATGCCTGTGGGATAGACTTTATCTTTCACACGGTCCGTGGCTGTGTGGTAGACTTTATCTTTCATACAGTCCGTGGCTGGGGGAATAGATTTTATGTTTCACATGGTCCGTGGATGTGGAGTAGACTTTATCTTTCACACGGTCCGTGGCTGTGGGATTGACTTTTTCACTCGGTCCGCGGCTGTGGGATAGACTTTATCTTTCACACGCTACGTGGCACTGGGATAGACTTTATCTTTCACACGGTCCGTGGCTGTGGGATAGACTTTATCTTTCACACGGTCCGTGGCTTTGAGGTAGACTTTATCTTTCACATGGTCCATGTCTGTGGGATAGACTTTTTCACACGGTCCGTGCCTGTGGGATAGAATTTATCTTTCACACGGTCCGTGCCTGTGGGATAGACTCCATCTTTCACACGGTCCGTTGCTGTGGGGCAGACTTTATCTTTCACACGGTCCGTGTCTGTGGGATAGACTTTATCTTTCACATGGCCCGTGCCTGTGGGTTAGAATTTATCTTTCACACGGTCCGTGGCTGTGGGGTAACTTTATCTTTCACATGGTCCGGGGTGTTTGATAGACTTTATCTTTCACACGGTCCGTGTCTGTGGGGAAGACTTTATCTGACTCACGGTCCGTGGCTGTTGGGTTGACTTTATCTTTCACACGGTCCGTGGCTGTGGGGTAGACTTTATCTTTCACACGGTCCGTGCCTGTGGGATAGACTTTGTCTTTCACACGGTCCGTGGCTGTGGGATAGATTTTATCTTTCACACGGTCCGTGCTTGTGGGATAGACTTTATCTTTCACACGGTCTGTGGCTGTGGGGTAGACTTTATCTTTCACACGGTCCGTGGCTGTCGGGTAGACTTTATCTTTCACACGGTGCGTGGCTGTGGGTAGACTTTCTCTTTCACAAGGTCCGTGGCTTTGTGTAGACTTTATCTTTCACACGGCCCGTGGCTGTGGGGTAGACTTTAGATTTCACACAGCCCGTGGCTGTGAAGTGGACTTTATCTTTAACAACGTCCGTGGCTGTGCGGTAGACTTTATCTTTCACATGGTCCGTTGCTGTAGGGTAGACTTTATCTTTCACACGGTCTTTGGCTGTGGGAATAGACTTTATTTTTCACACGGTCCGTGGCTGTGGGAATACACTTTATGTTTCACACGGTCCGTGGCTGTGGGAATAGACTTTATCTTTCACACGGTCTGTGCCTATGGGATAGACTTTATCTTTCACACGGTCCATGGCTGTGGGATAGACTCTATCTTTCACATGGTCCATGCCTGTGGGATAGACTCTATCTTTCACACGGTCCATGGCTGTGGGAATAGACTTTATCTTTCACACGGTCCATGCCTGTCGGATAGACTCTATCTTTCACATGGTCCGTGGCTTTGGGATAGCCTCTATCTTTCACACGGTCCGTGGCTGTGGGAATAGACTCTATCTTTCACACGCTCCGTGGCTCTGGGATAGACTTTATCTTTCACACGGTCCGTGGCTGTTGGAGTAGACTTTATCTTTCACACGGTCCATGGCTGTCGGAATAGACTTTATGTTTCACACGTTCCGTGGCGGTGGGAATAGCCTGCATCTTTCACACGGTCCGTACCTGTGGGGTAGACTTTATCTTTCACACGGTCCGCGGCTGTGGGATAGACTTTATCTTTCACACGCTACGTGGCACTGGGATAGACTTTATCTTTCACACGGTCCGTGGCTGTGGGATAGACTTTATCTTTCACACGGTCCGTGGCTTTGGGGTAGACTTTATCTTTCACATGGTCCATGCCTGTGGGATAGACTTTTTCACACGGTCCGTGCCTGTGGGATAGACTTTATCTTTCACACGGTCCGTGCCTGTGGGATAGACTTCATCTTTCACACGGTCCGTTGCTGTGGGGCAGACTTTATCTTTCACACGGTCCGTGTCTGTGGGATAGACTTTATCTTTCACATGGCCCGTGCCTGTGGGTTAGACTTTATCTTTCACACGGTCCGTGGCTGTGGGGTAACCTTTATCTTTCACATGGTCCGGGGTGTTTGATAGACTTTATCTTTCACACGGTCCGTGTCTGTGGGGAAGACTTTATCTGACTCACGGTCCGTGGCTGTTGGGTTGACTTTATCTTTCACACGGTCCGTGGCAGTGGGATAGACTTTTTCACACAGTCCGTGGCTGTGGGATATACTTTATTTTTCACACGGTCCATGCCTGTGGGATAGACTTTATCTTTCACATGGTCCGTGGCTGTGGGATAGACTTTTTCACACGATCCGTGCCTGTGGGATAGACTTTATCTTTCACACGGTCCCTGGCTGTGGGATAGACTTTATCTTTCACACGGTCCGTGGCTGTGGGATTGAATTTATCTTTCACAAGGTCCATGGCTCGGGGGTAGACTTTATCCTTCACACGGCCCGTGGCAGTGGGGTAGACTTTATCTTTCACACGGCCCGTGCCCATGGCGTAGACTTTATCTTTCACACGGCAAGTGGCTGTGGGGTAGACTTTATCTTTCACACGGTCCATTGCTTTGGATAGACTTTATCTTTCACACGGTCAGTGCCTGTCGGATAGACTTTATCTTTCACATGGTCCGTGGCTGTGGGATAGACTTTAACTTTCACACGGTCCGTGGCTGTGGGAATTGACTTTATCTTTCACGTGGTCTGTGCCTGTGAGATAGACTTTATCTTTCACGTGGTCCGTGGCTGTGGGGTAGTCTTTATCTTTCACACGGTCCGTGCCTGTGGGA
Source organism: Cervus canadensis (assembly GCF_019320065.1). Classification (NCBI taxonomy): domain Eukaryota; kingdom Metazoa; phylum Chordata; class Mammalia; order Artiodactyla; family Cervidae; genus Cervus; species Cervus canadensis. The sequence continues at coordinate 13,199,947 of NC_057411.1, read as the reverse complement.
TAGACTTTTTCACTCGGTCCGTGGCTGTGGGGTAGACTTTATCTTTCACATGGTCCGTGTCTGTGGGAGTAGTCTTTGTCTTTCACACGTTCCGTGGCTGTGGGAATAGACTTTATGGTTCACAAGGTCCGTGGCTCTGGGAATTGAATTTATCTTTCACATTGTCCGTGGCTGTGGGGTAGACTTTATCTTTCATACGGTCCGCGCCTGTGGGATAGACTTTATCTTTCACATCGTCTGGGGCTGTGGTATAGACTTTATCTTTCACACGGTCCGTGGCTGTGGGATAGACTTTATCTTTCACACGGTCCGTGCCTGTGGGATAGACTTTTTCACACGGTCCTTGGCTGTGGGGTAGACTTTATCTTTCACATGGTCTGTGGCTGTGGGAGTAGTCTTTATGTTTCACACGGTCCGTGGCTGTGAAATAGACTTTATCTTTCACACGATCCGTGCCTGTGGGATAGACTTTATTTTTCACACGGTCCGTGACTTTGGGATAGTCTTTATCTTTCACACGGTCCGTGGCTGTGGGGTAGACTTTATCTTTCACATGGTCCGTGGCTGTTTGATAGACTCTATCTTTCACACGGTCTGTGTCTGTGGGGTAGACTTTATCCTTCACACGGCCCGTGCCTGTGGGGTAGACTTTATCTTTCACTCGGCCCTTGGCTGTGCGGTAGACTTTATCTTTCACATGGTCCGTGGCTCTGGGAATAGAGTTTATCTTTCACACGGTCCGTGGCTGTGGGATGGACTCTATCTTTCACACGGTCCGTGCCTGTGGGATAGACTCTTATCTTTCACACGATCCGTGGATGAGGGAATAGACTTTATCTCTAACACGGTCCATGCCTGTGGGATAGACTCTATCTTTCACATGGTCCGTGGCTGTGGGATAGCCTCTATCTTTCACACAATCCGTGGCTGTGGCAATAGACTCTATCTCTAACACGGCCCATGCCTGTTGGATAGACTCTATCTTTCACATGGTCCGTGGCTGTGGGATAGCCTTATCTTTCACACAGTCCGCGGCTGTCGGAATAGACTCTATCTTTCACACGTCCATGGCTGTGGGATAGACTTTATCTTTCACACGGTCCATGGCTGTGGGATAGACTTTATCTTTCACACAGTCCATGGCTGTGAGGTAGACTTTATTTGTCACACGGTCCGTGGCTGTGGTAGTAGACTTTATCTTTCACACGGTCCGTGGCTGTGGGAATAGACTTTATGTTTCACATGGTCCGTGGCTCTGGGAATAGACTTTATCTTTCACACGGTCCGTGCCTGTGGGGTAGACATTATCTTTCACACGGTCCGTGCCTGTGGGATAGACTCTATCTTGCACATTGTCTGTCGCTGTGGGAATAGACTCTATCTCTCACACGGTCCATGGCTGTGGGTTAGACTTTATCTTTCACACGGTACGTGGCTGTGGGGTAGACTTTATCTTTCACACGGTCCATGCCTGTGGGACAGACTTTATCTTTCACACGGTCCATGACTGTGGGATAGATTTTTTTCACACGGTCCGTGGCTGTGGATAGACTTTATCTTTCACACGGTCCGTTCCTGTGGGTTAGACTTTTTCTTCACACGGTCCGTGGCTGTGGAATAGACTTTTTCACACGGTCCGTGACTGTGGGATAGACTTTATCTTTCACACTGTCTGTGTCTGTGGGATAGACTTTATCTTTCACACGGTACGTGCCTGTGAGATAGACTGTATCTTTCACATGGTCCGTGGCTGTGGGATAGACTTTATCTTTCACACGGTCCGTGGCTGTGGGAATAGACTATATCTTTCACACGGTCCGTGCCTGTGGGATAGACTTTATCTTTCACACGGTCCCTCGCTGTGGTATAGACTTTATCTTTCACACGGTCCATGTCTGTGGGGTAGACTTTATCTTTCACACGGTCCTTGCCTGTGGGAGTAGACTTTATCTTTCATACGGTCCTTGGCTGTGGGAATAGACTTTATGTTTCACAAGGTCCGTGGCTCTGGGAATAGACTTTATCTTTCACATGGTCCATGTCTGTGGGGTAGACTTTACCTTTCACACGGTCTGTGCCTGTGGGATAGACTTTATCTTTCACATGGTCCGTGGCTGTGGTATAGACTTCATTTTTCACACGGCTCGTGGCTGCAGGGTAGACTTTATCATTCACATGGTCCATGCCTGTGGGGTAGACTTTATCTTTCACACGGTCCGTGCCTGTGGGATAGAATTTATCTTTCACATGGTCCGTGCCTGTGGATGGACTCAATCTTTCACACGGTCCGTGGCTGTGGAATAGACTCTAACTTTCACATGGTCCGTGGCTGTGTGATTAGACTCTATCTTTCACACGGTCCATGGCTGTGGGGTAGACTCTATCTTTCACACGGTCCGTGGCTGTGGGGTAGACTCTATCTTTCACACGGTCCGTGGTTGTGGGATAGACACTATCTTTCACACGGTCCGTGGCTGTGGGATAGTCTCTAGCTTTCACACGGTCCATGGCTGTGTGATAGACTCTATCTTTCACACGGTCCGTGCCTGTGGGATAGACTTTATCTTTCACACGGTCCGTGGTTGTATGGTAGACTTTATCTTTCATAGAGTCCGTGGCTGTGGGGTAGACTTTATCTTTCACACGGTCCGTGCCTGTGGGATAGACTTTATCTTTCACATGGTCCGTGGCTCTGTTATAGACTTTATCTTTCACAAGGTAAGTGGCTGTGTGATAGACTTTTTCACACGGTCCGTGCCTGTGGGATAGACTTTATCTTTCACACGGTCCGTGGCTGTGGGGTAGACTTTATCTTTCATAAGGTCCGTGGCTGGCGGAATAGATTTTATGTTTCACATGGTCCGTGGATGTGGAGTAGACTTTATCTTTCACACGGTCCGTGGCTGTGGGATTGGCTTTTTCACACGGGTCGTGGCTGTGGGATACACTTTACCTTTCACACGGTCCGGGGCTGTGTGATAGACTTTATCTTTCACACGGTCCGTGGCTGTGGGGTAGACTTTACCTTTCACACGGTCCGTGGCTGTGGGGTAGACTTTATCTTTCACACGGTCCGTGGCTGTGGGATAGACTTTGTCTTTCACACGTTCCGTGGCTGTGGGATAGACTGTATCTTTCAAACGGTCCGTGCTTGTGGGATAGACTTTATCTTTCACACGGTCCGTGGCTGTGGGGTAGACTTTATCTTTCACACGGTCCGTGGCTGTGGGATAGACTTTATCTTTCACACGGCCCGTGGCTCTGGGCAAGACTTTATCTTTCACACTGCCTGTGGCTGTGGGGTAGACTTTATCTATCACACGGCCCGTGGCTGTGAGGTAGACTTTCCATGTGAAAGATAAAGTCTACCCCACAGCCATGGACCGTGTGAAAGATAGAGTTTAATCCCACAGCCACAGACCATGTGAAAGTTAGAGTCTATTCCACAGCCACGGACCGTGTGAAAGATAGAGTCCATCCCACAGGCACGGACCATGTGAAAGATAAAATCTATCCTACAGGAACGGGCCATATGAAAGAAATGTCTACTCCACAGCCACGGGCCGTGTGAAAGAAAAAGTCTACCCTGTAGCCACGGGCCGTGTGAAAGATAAAGTCTACCCCACTGCCACAGGCCGTGTGAAAGATAAAGTCTACCCCACTGCCACAGGCCATGTGAAAGATAAAGTCTACCCCCCAGCCATGGACCGTGTGAAAGATAAAGTCTATCCCATAGCCACGGACCGTGGGAAAGATAAAGTCTGCTCCCACAGCCACGGAATGTATGAAAGATAAAGTCTACCACACAGCCACGGACCGTGTGGAAGATAAAGTCTATCCCACAGCTATGGACCGTGTGAAAGATAGAGTCTATTCCCACAGCCACGGACCATGTGAAAGAAAAACTCTATCCCACAGCCACTGACAGTGTGATAGATAGAGTCTTTCCCACAGGCACGGACCGTGTGAAAGATAAAGTCTACCCCACAGCCACGGGCCGTGTGAAAGATAAAATCTATCCCACAGGCACGGACCGTGTGAAAGATAAAGTATATTCCACAGCAACGGACCGTGTGAAAAAGTCTATCCCACAGCCACGGACCGTGTGAATCATAAAGTCTATTCCCACAGCCATGGACTGTGTGAAAGAAAACTCTATTACCTAGCAACGCACCGTGTGAAAGATAAAGTCTATCCCACAGCCAGGGACCCTGTCAAAGATAACGTCTATCCCACAGGCAAGGACTGTGTGAAAGATAAAGTCTATCCCACAACCACGGACCGTGTGAAAGATAAAGTCTACCCCACAGGCACGGACCGTGTGAAAGATAAAGTCTTGCCCACAGCCACGGACCGTGTGAAAGATAAAGTCTACCAAATATCCACGGACCGTGTGAAAGATAAAGTCTACCCCACAGCCATGGATCGTGTGAAAGATAAAGTCTACCACACAGCCACGGACCGTGTGAAAGATAAAGTCTAACCCACAGCCATGGACCGTGTGAAAGATAGAGTCCATTCCCACAGCGACAGACCATGTGCAAGATAGAGTCTATCCCACAGGCACGGACCGTGTGAAAGATAAAGTCTACCCCACAGGCACGGACCGTGTGAAAGATAAAGTCTATTCCCAGAGCCACGGACCGTCTGAAACATAAAGTCTATTCCCACAGCCACGGACCGTGTGGAAGATAAAGTCTACTACCACAGCCACGGACCGTGTGACAAATAAAGTCTACCTCACAGCCACGGTCCGTGTGAAGGATAAAGTCTATCCCACAGCCATGGACCGTGTGAAAGATAGAGTCTATTCCCACAGCCATGGACTGTGTGAAAGATAGATGCTATCCCACAGCCACGGACCATGTGAAAGATAGAGTCTATCCCACAGGCATGGACCGTGTTAGAGATAAAGTCTATTCCCTCATCCACGGATCATGTGAAAGATATAGTCTATCCCACAGGCACGGACCGTGTGAAAGATAGAGTCCATCCCACAGCCACGGACCGGGGTGAAAAGATACAGTCTAAACCGCCAGCCAGCCACGGTACCGTGTGAAAAAAGTATCCCAACAGCCCACGTAACCTTGTGAATAAAGTCTATCCGCACACGGCACGGACCGTGTGATAAGACAGAAGTCTGTCCTGGCACGGAACCATGTGAAAGGATAAAGTTTACCGCACAGCCCACGGACCGTGTCAATAGATAAAGTCTATTCGCCAAATCAGGCACCTGGAACTTCTGTGAAAGAATAAAGCTCTATCCCCCAGGCACGGACCTATCGAAAGATAAAGTCTTCCCAAGCCTACGGACCGTGTGAAAGATGAAGTCTATACCACAGCCACGGACCATGTGAAAGATAAAGTCTACCCCACAGACATGGACCATGTGAAAGATAAAGTCTATTCCCAGAGCCACGGACCTTGTGAAACATAAAGTGTTTTCCCACAGACACGGACCGTATGAAAGATAAAGTCTACACCCACAGGCAAGGACCGTGTGAAAGATTAAGTCTACCCCACAGACATGGACGGTGTGAAAGTTAAAGTCTATCCCACAGTCACGGATAGTGTGAAAAAGTCTATCCCACAGCCACGGACCGTGTGAAAGATAAAGTCTAACCCACAGGAACGGACCGTGTGAAAGATAAAATCTATCCCAAAGCCACATACCGTGTGAAAGATAAAATCTATCCCAAAGCCACATACCGTGTGAAAGATAAACTCTACCCCACAGCCACAGACCATGTGAAATATAAAGTCTATCCCACAGCCAAGGACCGTGTGAAAGTTAAAGTCTATTCCACAGGCATGGACCGTGTGAAAGATAAAGTCTATCCCACAGGCACGGGCCGTGTGAAAAAGTCTATCCCACAGGCACGGACCGTGTGAAAGATAAAGTCTGTCCTAGAGGCACGGACCGTGTGAAAGATAAGTCTATTCCACAGGCACGTACCGTGTGAAAGATAAAGTCTATCCCACAGCCCCGGACCATGTGAAAGATACAGTCTATCGCACAGCCACGGACCATGTGAAAGATAAATTCTATTCCCAGAGCCACGGACCTTGTGAAACATAAAGACTACTCCCACACCACGTACCAAATGCGAGGAAGAAGTAAAGTCTATCCCAAACAGTGGCACGGACCGTGTGAATATAAAGTCCATCCCACAGGCACGGACCGTGTGAAAGATAAACTCTATCCCACGGCCACGGACCATGTGAAAGATAAAGTCTATCCCACATGCACGGACCGTGTGAAAGATAAAGTCTATCCCACAGGCACGGACCGTGAGAAAGATAAAGTCTACCCCACAGGCACGTACCGTGTGAAAGATAGTCTATCCCACAGCCACGGACCTTGTGAAAAAGTCTATCCCACAGGCACGGACCGTATGAAAGACAAAGTCTGGCCTAGAGGCACGGACCATGTGAAAGATAAAGTTTACCCCACAGCCACGGACCGTGTCAAAGATAAAGTCTATTCCACAGGCACGGACCATGTGAAAGATAAAGTCTATCCCACAGGCACGGACCATGCGAAAGATAAAGTCTATCCCACAGCCACGGATCGTGTGAAAGATGAAGTCTATACCACAGCCACGGACCATGTTAAAGATAAAGTCTATCCCACAGGCACGGACCGTGTGAATGATAAAGTCTATCCCACAGGCACGGACTGTGTGAAAGATAAACTCTATTCCCAGAGCCACGGACCATGTGAAAGATAAACTCTATCCCACAGGCACGGACCGTGTGAAAGAGATAAAAGTCTACCCCCATCAACATGGAGCGGTGTAAAGATAAAGTCCTATCCCACAGGTCACGGACCGTGTTTGAAAAAGCCTATCCCACAGCCACGGACCGTGTGAAAAGATAAGTCTAACCGCACAGGAAGCTGGACCGTCATGAAAGATAAAAAATCTATCACAAAGCCTACATGACCGTGTGAGAAGATTAAAATTTTATCCCAAACGCCACATACCGTGTTGAAAGATAAAGTCTACCCACTAGCCACAGACCATGTGACGATATAAAGTCTATCCCACAGCCATGGACCGTGTGAAAGATAGAGTCTATCCCACAGCCACGGACCGTGTGAAAGATAGAGTCTATCCCACAGGCACGGACCATGTGAAAGATAAAGTCAATCCCACAGGCACGGACCGTGTGAAAGATAAAGTCTACCCCACAGGCACAGACCATGTGAAAGATAAAGTCTAACCCACAGCCATGGACCCTGTGAAAGATAGAGTCTATTCCCACAGCGACAGACCATGTGCAAGATAGAGTCTATCCCACAGGCACGGACCGTGTGAAAGATAAAGTCTACCCCACAGGCACGGACCGTGTGAAAGATAAAGTCTATCCCACAGGCACGGACCGTGTGAAAGATAAAGTCTACCCCACAGGCACGGACCGTGTGAAAGATAAAGTCTATTCCCAGAGCCACGGACCGTGTGAAACATAAAGTCTATTCCCACAGCCGCGGACCGTGTGGAAGATAAAGACTACTACCACAGCCACGGACCGTGTGACAAATAAAGTCTACCTCACAGCCACGGACCGTGTGAAAGATAAAGTCTATCCCACAGCCATGGACCGTGTGAAAGATAGAGACTATTCCCACTGCCACGGACTGTGTGAAAGATAGAGGCTATCCCACAGCCACGGACCATGTGAAAGATAGAGTCTATCCCACAGGCATGGACCGTGTTAGAGATAAAGTCTATTCCCTCATCCACGGTTCGTGTGAAAGATAGAGTCTATCCCACAGGCACGGAACGTGTGAAAGATAGAGTCCATCCCACAGCCACGGACCGTGTGAAAGATAAACTCTATTTCCAGAGCCATGGACCATGTGAAAGATAAAGTCTACCGCACAGTCAAGGGCCAAGTGAAAGATAAAGTCTACCCCACAGGCACGGGTCGTGTGAAGGATAAAGTCTACCTCACAGACACAGACCGTGTGAAAGATAGAGTCTATCAAACAGCCACGGACCATGCGAAAGATAAAGTCTATCCCACAGCCACGGACTGTGTGAAAGATGAAGTCTATAACACAGCCACGGACCATGTGAAAGATAAAGTCTATCCCACAGGCACAGACCTTGTGAAAGATAAAGTCAACCCCAAAGACATGGACGATGTGAAAGATAAAGTCTATTCCCAGAGCCACGGACCTTGTGAAACATAAAGTCTATTCCCACAGCCACGGACCGTATGAAAGATAAAGTCTACTCCCACAGGCAAGGACCGTGTGAAAGATAAAGTCTACCCCACAGACATGGACCGTGTGAAAGATAAAGTCTATCCCACAGTCACAGACCGTGTGAAAAAGTCTAACCCACAGCCTCGGACCGTTTGAAAGATAAAGTCTAACCCACAGGAACGGACCGTGTGAAAGATAAAGTCTATCCACAGCCACGGACCGTGTGAAAAAGTCTATCCCACAGGCATGGACCGTGTGAAAGATAAAGTCTGTCCCACAGGCATGGACCATGTGAAAGATAAAGTCTACCCCACAGCCACGGACCGTGTGAAAGATAAAGTCTAACCCACAGCCATGGACCGTGTGAAAGATAGAGTCTATTCCCACAGCGACAGACCATGTGCAAGATAGAGTCTATCCCACAGGCACGGACCGTGTGAAAGGTAAAGTCTATCCCACAGGCAATGACCGTGTGAAAGATAAAGTCTATTCCCAGAGCCACGGACTGTGTGAAACATAAAGTCTATTCCCACAGCCACGGACCGTGTGAAAGATAAAGACTACCCCACAGCCACGGACCGTGTGAAAGATAAAGTCTATCCCACAGGAACGGACCGTGTGAAAGATAAAGTCTATCCCACAGGCACGGACCGTTTGAAAAAGTCTATCCCAAAGCCAAGGACCGTGTGAAAGTTAAAGTCTATTCCACAGGCATGGACCGTGTGAAAGATAAAGTCTATCCCACAGGCACGGACCGTGTGAATAAGTCTATCCCTCAGGCACGGACCGTGTGAAAGATAAAGTCTGTCCTAGAGGCACGGACCGTGTGAAAGATAAAGTCTATTCCACAGGCACGTACCGTGGAAAGATAAAGTCTATCCCACAGCCACGGACCATGTGAAAGATACAGTCTATCGCACAGCCACGGACCATGTGAAAGATAAATTATATTCCCAGAGCCACGGACCTTGTGAAACATAAAGTCTATTCCCACAGCCACGGACCGTGTGAAACATAAAGACTACTCCCACAGCCACGGACCATGTGAGAGATAAAGTCTACCCCACAGCCAAGGACCGTGTGAAAAAGTCTATCCCACAGGCACGGACCGTGTGAAAGATAAAGACTATCCCACAGCCACGGACCGTGTGAAAGATAAAGTCTATACCACAGCCCCGGACCATGTGAAAGATAAAGTCCATCCCACAGGCACGGACCGTATGAAAGATAAAGTCTACCCCACAGCCACGCACAATGTGAAAGATAAATTCAATTCCCAGAGCCACGGACCTTGTGCAACATAAAGTCTATTCCCACAGCCACAGACCGTGTGAAAGATAAAGACTACTCCCACAGCCACGGACTATGTGAAAGTTAGAGTCTATTCCACAACCACGGACCGTGTGAAAGATAGAGTCCATCCCACAGGCACGGACCATGTGAAAGATAAAGTCTATCCCACAGGCACGGACCGTGTGAAAGATAAAGTCTACCCCACAGGCACGGACCATGTGAAAGATAAAGTCTACCGCACAGCCACGGGCCGTGTGAAAGATAAAGTCTACCCTGTAGCCACGGGCCGTGTGAAAGACAAAGTCTATCCCATAGGCACGGACCGTGTGAAAGATAAAGCCTATCCTACAGGAACGGGCCATATGAAAGAAATGTCTACCCCACAGCCACAGGCCGTGTGAAAGATAAAGTCTTCCCCATGGGCACGGGCCGTGTGAAAGATAAAGTCTACCCCACTGCCATAGGCCGTGTGAAAGATAAAGTCTACCCCCCAGCCACGAACCGTGTGAAAGATAAAGTCTACCCCCCAGCCATGGACCGTGTGAAAGATAAAGTCTACCCCCCAGCCACGGACCGTGTGAAAGATAAAGTCTACCCCACAGCCATGGACCGTGTGAAAGATAAAGTCTACCCCACAGCCACGGACCATGTGAAAGATAAAGTCTACCCCACAGCCTCGGACCGTGTGAAACATAAAGTCTATTCCCACAGCCATGGACTGTGTGAAAGAAAAACTCTATTACCTAACAACGTACCGTGTGAAAGATAAAGTCTACCTCACAGCCACGGACCGTGTGAAAGATAAAATCTATCCCACAGGCACGGACAGTGTGAAAGATAAAGTCTATTCCACAGCAACGGACCGTGTGAAAAAGTCTATCCCACAGCCACGGACCATGTGAATCATAAAGTCTATCCCACAGACACGGACCGTGTGAAAGATAAAGTCTATCCCACAGGCACGGACCATGTGAAAAAGTCTATCCCTCAGGCGTGGACCGTGTGAAAGATAAAGTCTATCCCACAGGCACGGACCGTGTGAAAAATAAAGTCTACCCCACAGCCACGGACCGTGTGAAAGATAAAGTCTATCCCACAGGCATGGACAGTGTGAAAGATAGAGTCTGTTCCCACATGCCATGGACCGTTCTTCAAGAAGTGAGAGTGCGTCACAGTCACGACCAAGTGGAAAGGATTAAAATCTACCCCACAGCCACTGACCGTGTGAAAGATAAAAGTGGAGTAGTCTTTATCTTTCACACGGTCCATGGCTGTCGGAATAGACTTTATGTTTCACACGGTCCGTGGCAGTGGGAATAGTCTGCATCTTTCACACGGTCCGTACCTGTGGTGTAGACTTTATCTTTCACACGGTCCGCGGCTGTGGGATAGACTTTATCTTTCACACAGTTCGTGGCTTTGGGGTAGACTTTATCTTTCACATGGTCCATGCCTGTGGGGTAGACTTTATCTTTCACACGGTATGTGGGTTTGGGATAGATTTTATCTTTCACATGGTCCGTTGTTGTGGGATAGACTTTATCTTTCACACGGTCCATGGCTGGGGGGTAGACTTTATCTTTCACATGGCCTTTGGCTGAGGGAAAGACTTTATCTTTCACACGGCCCGTGTCTGTGGGATAGACTTTTTCTTTCACACGGCCCGTGGCTGTGGGGTAGACATTATCTTTCACACGGCCCGTGCCTGTGGGATAGACTTTATCTTTCACACTGTCCGTGGCAGTGGGATAGACTTTATCTTTCACACGGCCCGTGGCTGTGGGGTAGACTTTATCTTTCACACGGCCCGTGGCTATGGGGTAGACTTTATCTTTCACAAGGTCCGTGCCTCTGGGGTAGACATTGTCTTTCACACGGTCCGTGGATGTGGGGTAGACTTTATCTTTCACACGGTCTGTGGCTGTGGGGTATACTTTATCTTTCACACGGCCCGTGGCTGTGGAGTAGAGTTGATCTTTCACACGGCGCGTGGCTGTGGATTAGACTTTATCTTTCACATGGTCCGTGGCTGTGGGGTAGACTTTATCTTTCACACGGTCCGTGCCTGTGGGAAAGACTCTTTCTTTCACACGGTCCGTGGCTGTTGTGATAGACTTTTTCTTTCACATGGTCCGTGGCTGTGGGAATAGACTTTATCTTTCACACGGTCCATGGACTGTGGATAGACTTTAATTTTCACACGGTTCATGGCTGTGGGAAAAGACTCTATTCGTTCACACGATCCGGGCTGTGGGAAAGACTTTATATTTCGCCTTCCGTGGCTGTGTGGTAGACTTTATCTTTCATACAGTCCCGTGGCTGTGTGGAAGAATTTATCTTTACATGGTCCGTGGTCTCTGGTATAGACTTTACTTTTACACGGTAGTGTCTGTGTGATAGACTTTTCACACGGTCCGGCCTGGGGATAGACTTTATCTTTCACACGGCGTGGCTGTGCGGATAGACTTTTACACGGTCCGTGGCTGTGGGAAGACTTTATCTTTCACCACGTCCGTGCCTGTGGGGATAGACTTGATCTTCACACGGTCCGTGCCTGTGGGATAGACTTTTTCACAAGGTCCGTGGCTGTGGGATAGACTATCTTTCACACGGTACGTGCCTGTGGGGTGGACTTTATCTTTCTCACGGTCCGTGCCTGTGGGATAGACTTTATCTTTCACACGGTCCGTGGCTGTGGGGTAGACTTTATCTTTCACACGGCCCCTGGCCGTGGGGTAGAGTTTATGTTTCACACGGCCTGTAGCTGTTGATTAGACTTTATCTTTCACACGGTCCGTGGCTGTGGGATAGACTTTATCTTTCACACGGTCCGTGCCTGTGGGATAGTCTTTATCTTTCACACGGTCCGTGGCTGTGGGGTAGACTTTATCTTTCACACGGTCCGTGGCTGTTTGATAGACTCTATCTTTCACACGGTCTGTGTCTGTGAGGTAGACTTTATCCTTCACACGGCCCGTGCCTGTGGGGTAGACTTTATCTTTCACTTGGCCCTTGACTGTGCGGTAGACTTTATCTTTCACTGGTCCGTGGCTCTGGGAATAGAGTTTATCTTTCACACGGTCCGTGGCTGTGGGATGGACTCTATCTTTCACACGGTCCGTGCCTGTGGGATAGACTCTATCTTTCACACGATCCGTGGATGAGGGAATAGACTATATCTCTAACACGGTCCATGCCTGTGGGATAGACTCTATCTTTCACATGGTCCGTGGCTGTGGGATAGCCTCTATCTTTCACACAGTCCGTGGCTGTGGGAATAGACTCTATCTCTAACACGGCCCATGCCTGTGGGATAGACTCTATCTTTCACATGGTCCGTGGCTGTGGGATAGCCTTATCTTTCACACAGTCCGTGGCTGTGGGAATAGACTCTATCTTTCACACGGTCCATGGCTGTGGGATAGACTTTATCTTTCAGACGGTCCATGGCTGTGGGATAGACTTTATCTTTTACACAGTCCGTGGCTGTGAGGTAGACTTTATTTGTCACACGGTCCGAGGCTGTGGTAGTAGACTTTATCTTTCACACGGTCCGTGGCTGTGGGAATAGACTTTATGTTTCACACGGTCCGTGGCTCTGGGAATAGACTTTATCTTTCACACGGTCCGTGCCTGTGGGGTAGACTTTATCTCGCACACGGCCCGTGGCTGTGGGTTAGACTTTATCTTTCACACGGTCCTTGGCTGTGGGGTAGAATTTATCTTTCACACGGTCCATGCCTGTGGGACAGCTTTATCTTTCACACGGTCCATGCCTGTGGGATAGACTTTTTCACACGGTCCGTGCCTGTGGGATAGATTTTATCTTTCACACGGTCCATGGCTAGGGGGTAGACTTTATCTTTCACACGGCCTGTAGCAGTGGGGTAGACTTTATCTTTCACACGGCCCGTGCCTGTGGGGTAGACTTTATCTTTCACACGGCCCGTGGCTGTGGGGTAGACATTTCTTTCATATGGCCCGTTCCTGTAGGATAGACTTTATCTTTCACACGGTCCGTGCCTATGGGATAGACTTTGTCTTTCACATGGCCCGTGGCTACAGGGTAGACTTTATCTTTCACACGCCCCGTGGCTGTGGGGTAGACTTTATCTTTCACATGGTCCGTGTCTGTGGGATGGACTCTATCTTTCACACGGTCCGCGGCTGTGGAATAGACTCTAACTTTCACATGGTCCGTGGCTGTGGGATTAGACTCTATCTTTCACACGGTCCATGGCTGTGGGGTAGACTTTATCTTTCACATGGTCCGTGGCTGTGGGGTAGACTTTATTTTTCACACGGTATGTGGCTGTGGGATAGATTTTATCTTTCACACGGTCCGTGGCTGTGGGGTAGACTTTATCTTTCACACGGTCCGTGCCTGTGGGATAGACTTTATCTTTCACACGGTCCACGCCTGAGGGATAGACTTTTTCACATGATCCGTGCCTGTGGAATACACTTTATCTTTCACACGGTCCGTGCCTGTGGGATAGACTTTATGATTCACATGGTCCGTGGCTGTGGGATAGACTTTTTCACACGGTCCGTTGCTGTGGAATAGACTTTATGTGAAATCTTTCACACGGTCCGTGCCTGTGGGATAGATTTTATCTTTCACACGGTCCGTGGCTCTGAGGTAGACTTTATCTTTCACACGGTACGTTGCTAGGTAATAGAGTTTTTCTTTCACACAGTCCATGGCTGTGGGAATAGACTTTATGTTTCACACGGTCCGAGGCTGTGGGATAGACTTCATCGTTTACATGGTCCGTGGCTGTGGGAAAGACTCTCTCTTTCACACGGTCCATGGCTGTGGGGTAGACTTTATCTTTCACATGGTCCGTGGCTGTGGGGTAGACTTTATCTTTCACACGGTCCATGGCTGGGGGGTAGACTTTATCTTTCACACGGTCCGTGGCTGGGGGGTAGACTTTATCTTTCACACGGCCTGTGGCAGTGGGGTAGACTTTATCTTTCACACGGCCCGTGCCCATGGGGAAGACTTTATCTTTCACACGGCCTGTGGCTGTGGGGTAGACATTTCTTTCATATGGCCCGTTCCTGTAGGATAGACTTTATCTTTCACACGGCCCGTGGCTACAGGGTAGACTTTATCTTTCACACGGCCCGTGGCTGTGCGGTAGACTTTATCTTTCACAGACTTTATCTTTCACACGGTCCGTGGCTGTGGGTAGACTTTGTCTTTCACTCGGTCCGTGGCTGTGGTGTAGACTTTATCTTTCACACGGCCCGTGGCTGTAGGGTAGACTTTATCTTTCACACGGCCCGTGGATGTGGGGTAGACTTTATCTTTCACACGGACCGTGGCTGTGGTGTAGACTTTATCTTTCACATGGCCCGAGGCTGTGGGGTAGACTTTATCTTTCACACGGTCCGTGCCTGTGTGAAAGACTCTATCTTTCACACGGTCAGTGGCTGTGGGATAGACTTTTTCTTTCACATGGTCCGTGGCTGTGGGAATAGACTCTATCTTTCACACGGTCCATGGCTGTGGGATAGACTTTATCTTTCACACGGTCCGTGGCTGTGGGATAGACTTTATCTTTATACATTCCGTGGCTGTGGGAGTAGACTTTATCTTTCACACGGTCCGTGGCTGTGGGAATAGACTTTATGTTTCACAAGGTCCGTGGCTCTGCGAATAGACTTTATCTTTCACATGGGTCCGTGACTGTGGGGTAGACTTTATCTTTCACACGGTCCGTGCCTGTGGGATAGACTTTATCTTTCACCGGTCCGTGGCTGTCGGTAGACTTCATCTTTCACACGGTCCGTGCCTGTGGGATACACTTTATCTTTCACACGGTCCGTGCCTGTGGGAATACACTCTATCTTTCACACGGTCCGTGCCTGTGGGATAGACTTTATCTTTCACACGGTCCGTGGCTTTTGGGTAGACTTTATCTTTCACAAGGTCCGTGGCTGTGGGTAGACTTTATCTTTCACACGGTCCGTGGCTGTGGTGTAGACTTTGTCTTTCACACGGCCCGTGGCTGTGCGGTAGACTTTATCTTTCACACGGCCCCAGGATGTGGGGTACACTTTATCTTTCACACGGTCCGTGGCTGTGGGGTAGACTATATCTTTCACATGGTCCGTGGCTGTGGGGTAGACTTTATCTTGCACACGGTCCGTGGCAGTGGGAATAGACTTTATCTTTCACACGGTCCGTGGGTGTGGGAATAGACTTTATCTTTCACATAGTCCGTGGCTGTGGTATAGACTTTATCCTTCACACGGTCCATGCCTGTGGGATAGACTTTATCTTTCACATTGTCCGTGCCTGTGGGTTAGATTTTATCTTTCACACAGACCGTGCGTGTGTGATAGACTCTATCTTTCACACGGTCCGTGGCTCTGGGATAAACTCTATCTTTCACATGGTCCATGGCTGTGAGAGTAGACTCTATCTTTCACATGGTCCATGGCTGTGGGATAGACTCTATCTTTCACACGGTCCGTGGCTGTGGGATAGACTCTATCTTTCACACGGTCCGTGGCTGTGTGATAGACTTTATCTTTCACACGGTCCGTGGCTTTGGGGTAGACTTTATCTTTCACATGGTCCATGCCTGTAGGATAGACTTTTTCACACGGTCCATGCCTATGGGATAGACTTTATCTTTCACACGTCCGTGCCTGTGGGATAGACTTTATCATTCACATGGTCCGTGGCTGTGGGATTGACTTTTTCACACGGTCCGTGGCTGTGGGATAGACTTTATCTTTCACACGGTTCGTGCCTGTGTGATAGACTCTATCTTTCACACCGTCCGTGGCTCTGGGATAAACTCTATCTTTCACATGGTCCATGGCTGTGGGAGTAGACTCTATCTTTCACACGGTCCATGGCTGTGGGGTAGACTCTATCTTTCACACGGTCCGTGGCTGTGGGGTAGACTCTATCTTTCACACGGTCCGTGGTTGTGGGATAGACACTATCTTTCACACGGTCCATGGCTGTGGGATAGACTCTATCATTCACACGGTCCATGGCTGTGTGATAGACTCTATCTTTCACACGGTCCGTGGCTTTGGAGTAGACTTTATCTTTCACATGGTCCATACCTGCAGGATAGACTTTTTCACACGGTCTGTGCCTGTGGGATAGACTTTATCTTTCACACGGTCCATGCCTGTGGGATAGACTTTATCATTCACATGGTCCGTGGCTGTGGGATTGACTTTTTCACACGGTCCGTGGCTGTGGGATAGACTTTATCTTTCACACGGTCCGTGCCTGTGGGATAGGCTTTATGTTTCACACGGTCCGTGTCTGTGTGGTAGACTTTATCTTTCATACAGTCCGTGGCTGTGGGGTAGACTTTATCTTTCACCCGGTCCGTGCCTGTGGGATAGACTTTATCTTTCACATGGTCCGTGGCTCTGGTATAGACTTTATCTTTCACACGGTAAGTGGCTGTGTGATAGACTTTTTCACACGGTCCGTGCCTGTGGGATAGACTTTATCTTTCGCATGGTCCGTGCCTGTGGGATAGACTTTATCTTTCACATGGTCCGTGCCTGGGGAATAGACTTTATCTTTGACACGGTCCGTATCTGTGGGGTAAACTTTATCTTTCACATGGTCCGTGCCTCTAGGACAGACTTTGTCTTTCACACGGTCCGTGCCTGTGGGATAGACTTTTTCACAAGGTCCGTGGCTTTGGGATAGACTATCTTTCACACGGTACGTGCCTGTGGGGTAGACTTTATCTTTCTCACGGTCCGTGTCTGTGGGATAGACTTTATGTTTCACACGGTCCGTGCATGTGGGATAGACTTTATCTTTCACATGGTCCGTGGCTCTGGGAATAGAGTTTATCTTTCACACAGTCCGTGCCTGTGGGATAGACTTTATCATTCACACGGTTCGTGCCTGTGGGATAGACTTTATCTTTAACATGGTCCGTGGCTGTGGTATAGACTTCATCTTTCACACGATCCGTGGCTGTGGGATAGACTTTATCTTTCGCATGGTCCGTGCCTGTGGGATAGACTTTATCTTTCACATGGTCCGTGCCTGTGGGATAGACTTTATCTTTGACACGTTCCGTGGCTGTGGGGTAAACTTTATCTTTCACATGGTCCGTGCCTCTAGGACAGACTTTGTCTTTCACACGGTCCGTGCCTGTGGGATAGACTTTATCCTTCACACGGTCCGTGGCTGTGAGGTAGACTTTATTTGTCACACGGTCCGTGGCTGTGGTAGTAGACTTTATCTTCCACACGGTCCGTGGCTGTGGGAATAGACTTTATGTTTCAGACGGTTCGTGGCTCTGGGAATAGACTTTATCTTTCACACGGTCCGTGCCTGTGGGGTAGACTTTATCTTTGACACGGTCCGTGGCTGTGGGGTAAACTTTATCTTTCACATGGTCCGTGCCTCTAGGACAGACTTTGTCTTTCACACGGTCCGTGCCTGTGGGGTAGACTTTATCTTTCACACGGTGCGTGGTTGTCGGATAGACTTTATCTTTCACACAGTCCGTGCCTGTGTGATAGACGTTATCTTTGACACGGTCCCAGGCTGTGGGATAGACTTTATCTTTCACACGGTACGTTGCTAGGTATAAGTTTTCTTCACACAGTCCATGGCTGTGGGAAATAGACTTTATGATTCCCACGGTCCGTGGCTGTGGATAGACTTTTTCACACGGTCCGTGCTGGTGGAATATATCTTTATCTTTAACACGTCCGTGCCTGTGGGATAGATTTTATCTTTCACACGGCCCGTGGCTGTGGGGTAGACTTTATCTTTCACACGGTCCGTGCCTGTGGGAAAGACTCTATCTATCACACTGTCAGTGGCTGTGGGATAGAGTTTTTCTTGCACATGGTCCGTGGCTGTGGGAATAGACTCTATCTTTCACACGGTCCATAGCTGTGGGATAGACTTTATCTTCCACACGGTCCGTGGCTGTTGGAGTAGACTTTATCTTTCACACGGTCCATGGCTGTCGGAATAGACTTTATGTTTCACACGTTCCGTGGCAGTGGGAATAGCCTACATCTTTCACACGGTCCGTACCTGTGGGGTAGACTTTATCTTTCACACGGTCCGCGGCTGTGGGATAGACTTTATCTTTCACACGCTACGTGGCACTGGGATAGACTTTGTCTTTCACACGGTCCGTGGCTGTGGGATAGACTTTATCTTTCACACGGTCGGGCTTTGGGGTAGAATTTTTTATCTTTCACACTGGTCCTGCCTGGTGGGATAGACTCTTTTTCACCGGCAGACAGGTCCGTGCCGTGGGTAGACTTTATTCTTTTCACACGTCCGTTGCTTTTTGGGGTAGAACTTTATCTTTCCAACAACGGTCCATAGCCTGTGGGTAGGACCTTTTCACACGGTCTCCCTGCCTGTGGGAAGAACTTTAATCTTTCAACAGCGGTCCCGTGCCTGTGGGATAGACTTCATCTTTCAACACGTCCTTCTGTGGGGGCAGACTTTATCTTTCACCACGTCCGTGTCTGTGGGAGGACCGTGTGAAAGATAAAATCTATCCCACAGGCATGGACCGTGTGAAAGATAAAGTCTATTCCACAGCAACGGACCGTGTGAAAAAGTCTATCCCACAGCCACGGACCATGTGAATCATAAAGTCTATCCCACAGGCACGGATCGTGTGAAAGATAAAGTCTATCCCACAGGCACGGACCATGTGAAAAAGTTTATCCCTCAGGCGTGGACCGTGTGAAAGATAAAGTCTATCCCACAGGCACGAACTGTGTGAAAGATAAACTCTATTCCCAGAGCCACGGACCATGTGAAAGATAAACTCTATCCCACATGCACGGACCGTGTGAAAGATAAAGTCTATCCCACAGGCACGGACCGTGAGAAAGACAAAGTCTACCCCATAGGCACGTACCGTGTGAAAGATAGTCTATCCCACAGCCACGGACCTTGTGAAAAAGTCTATCCCACAGGCACGGACCGTGTGAAAGACAAAGTCTGTCCTAGAGGCACGGACCATGTGAAAGATAAAGTTTACCCCACAGCCACGGACCGTGTCAAAGATAAAGTCTACTCCACAGGCACGGACCATGTGAAAGATAAAGTCTATCCCACAGGCACGGACCATGCGAAAGATAAAGTCTATCCCACAGCCACGGACCGTGTGAAAGATGAAGTCTATACCACAGCCACGGACCATGTGAAAGATAGAGTCTATCCCACAGCCACGGACCGTGTGAAAGATAGAGTCTATCCCACAGGCACGGACCGTGTGAAAGATAAAGTCCATCCCACAGGCACGGACTGTGTGAAAGATAAACTCTATCCCACGGCCACGGACCATGTGAAAGATAAAGTCTATCCCACATGCACGGACCGTGTGAAAGATAAAGTCTATCCCACAGGCACGGACCGTGAGAAAGATAAAGTCTACCCCACAGGCACGTACCGTGTGAAAGATAGTCTATCCCACAGCCACGGACCTTGTGAAAAAGTCTAT
Organism: Cervus canadensis; assembly: GCF_019320065.1. NCBI lineage: Eukaryota > Metazoa > Chordata > Mammalia > Artiodactyla > Cervidae > Cervus > Cervus canadensis. The sequence continues at coordinate 13,179,952 of NC_057411.1, read as the reverse complement.
CCCACAGGCACGGACCGTGTGAAAGACAAAGTCTGGCCTAGAGGCACGGACCATGTGAAAGATAAAGTTTACCCCACAGCCACGGACCGTGTCAAAGATAAAGTCTATTCCACAGGCACGGACCATGTGAAAGATAAAGTCTATCCCACAGGCACGGACCATGCGAAAGATAAAGTCTATCCCACAGCCACGGATCGTGTGAAAGATGAAGTCTATACCACAGCCACGGACCATGTTAAAGATAAAGTCTATCCCACAGGCACGACCGTGTGAATGATAAAGTCTATCCCACAGGCACGGACTGTGTGAAAGATAAACTCTATTCCCAGAGCCACGGACCATGTGAAAGATAAAGTCTATCCCACAGGCACGGACCGTGTGAAAGATAAGTCTATCCCACAGGCACGTACCGTGTGAAAGATAGTCTATCCCACAGCCACGGACCTTGTGAAAAAGTCTATCCCACAGGCACGGACCGTGTGAAAGACAAAGTCTGTCCTAGAGGCACGGACCATGTGAAAGATAAAGTTTACCACACAGCCACGGACCGTGTCAAAGATAAAGTCTATTCCACAGGCACGGACCATGCGAAAGATAAAGTCTATCCCACAGCCACGGACCGTGTGAAAGATGAAGTCTATACCACAGCCACGGACCATGTGAAAGATAATGTCTACCCCACAGACATGGACCATGTGAAAGATAAAGTCTATTCCCAGAGCCACGGACCTTGTGAAACATAAAGTGTATTCCCACAGCCACGGACCGTGTGACAAATAAAGTCTACCTCACAGCCACGGACCGTGTGAAAGATAAAGTCTACCCCACAGCCACGGACCGTGTGAAAGGTAAAGTCTACCCCACAGCCACGGACCGTGTGAAAGGTAAAGTCTACCCCACAGCCACGGACCGTGTGAAAGTAAAGTCTACCCCACAGCCACGGACCGTGTGAAAGATAAAGTGTACCTCGCAGCCACGGGCCATGTGAAAGATAAAGTCTACCCCACAGCCACGGACCGTGTGAAAGATAAAGTCTACCCCACAGCCAGGGACCGTGTGAAAGATACAGTCTATTCCCACAGCCACAGACCATGTGCAAGATATAGTCTATCCCACAGCCACGGACCGTGTGAAAGATAGAGGCTATCCCACAGACACGGACCGTGTGAAAGATAGAGTCTTTCCCACAGGCACGGACCGTGTGAAAGATTAAGTCTACCCTACAGCCATGGACCGTGTAAATGATAAAGTCTAATCCACAGCCACGGGCCGTGTGAAAGAGAAAGTCTACCCCACAGCCACGGGCCATGTGAAAGACAAAGTCTACCCCACAGCCACGGACCGTGTGAAAGATAAAGTCTACCCCACAGGCACGCGCCGTGTGAAAGATAAAGTCTACCACACAGGCACGGACCGTGTGAAACATAAAGTGTTGCCCACAGCCACGGACCGTGTGAAGGATAAACTCTACCAAACATCCACGGACCGTGTGAAAGATAAAGTCTATCCCACAGCCACGGACCGTGTGAAAGATAAAGTCTACCCCACAGCCACGGACCGTGTGAAAGATAGAGTCTATTCCCACAGCCACGGACAGTGTGAAAGATAAAGTCTATCCCACAGCAACGGACCATGTGAAAGATAAAGTCTATACCACAGTCACGGACCGTGTGAAAGATAAAGTCTATCCCACAGGAAAGGACCGTGTGAAAGATAAAGTCTATCCCACAGGCACGGACCGTGTGAAAAAGTCTATCCCACAGCCAAGGACCGTGTGAAAGTTAAAGTCTATTCCACAGGCGTGGACCGTGTGAAAGATAAAGTCTATCCCACAGGCACGGGCCGTGTGAAAAAGTCTATCCCACAGGCACGGACCGTGTGAAAGATAAAGTCTGTCCTAGAGGCACGGACCGTGTGAAAGATAAAGTCTATTCCACAGGCACGTACCGTGTGAAAGATAAAGTCTATCCCACAGCCACGAACAGTGTGAAAGATACAGTCTATCGCACAGCCACGGACCATGTGGAAGATAAATTCTATTCCCAGAGCCACGGACCTTGTGAAACATAAAGTCTATTCCCACAGCCATGGACCGTGTGAAACATAAAGACTACTCCCACAGCCACGGACCATGTGAAAGATAAAGTCTACCCCACAGCCAAGGACCGTGTGAAAAAGTCTATCCCACAGGCACAGATCGTGTGAAAGGTAAAGACTATCCCACAGCCACGGACCGTGTGAAAGATAAAGTCTATACCACAGCCCCGGACCATGTGAAAGATAAAGTCCATCCCACAGGCACGGACTGTATGAAAGATAAAGTCTACCCCACAGCCACGGACAATGTGAAAGATAAATTCAATTCCCAGAGCCACGGACCTTGTGAAACATAAAGTCTATTCCCACAGCCCCAGACCGTGTGAAAGATAAAGACTACTCCCACAGCCACGGACCATGTGAAAGTTAGAGTCTATTCCACAGCCACGGACCGTGTGAAAGATAGAGTCCATCCCACAGGCACGGACCATGTGAAAGATAAAGTCTATCCCACAGGCACGGCCCGTGTGAAAGATAAAGTCTACCCCACAGGCACGGACCATGTGAAAGATAAAGTCTACCGCACAGCCACGGGCCGTGTGAAAGATAAAGTCTACCCTGTAGCCACGGGCCGTGTGAAAGATAAAGTCTATCCTACAGGAACGGGCCATATGAAAGAAATGTCTACCCCACAGCCACAGGCCGTGTGAAAGATAAAGTCTTCCCCATGGGCACGGGCCGTGTGAAAGATAAAGTCTACCCCACTGCCACAGGCCGTGTGAAAGATAAAGTCTACCCCCCAGCCACGGACCGTGTGAAAGATAAAGTCTACCCCCCAGCCATGGACCGTGTGAAAGATAAAGTCTACCCCACAGCCACGGACCATGTGAAAGATAAAGTCTACCCCACAGCCATGGACCGTGTGAAAGATAGAGTCTTTCCCACAGCCACGGACCATGTAAACGATGAAGTCTATCCCACAGCCTCGGACCGTGTGAAACATAAAGTCTATTCCCACAGCCATGGACTGTGTGAAAGAAAAACTCTATTACCTAGCAACGTACCGTGTGAAAGATAAAGTCTACCTCAGAGCCACGGACCGTGTGAAAGATAAAATCTATCCCACAGGCACGGACCGTGTGAAAGATAAAGTCTATTCCACAGCAACGGACCGTGTGAAAAAGTCTATCCCACAGCCACGGACCATGTGAATCATAAAGTCTATCCCACAGGCACGGACCGTGTGAAAGATAAAGTCTATCCCACAGGCACGGACCATGTGAAAAAGTCTATCCCTCAGGCGTGGACCGTGTGAAAGATAAAGTCTATCCCACAGGCATGGACCGTGTGAAAGATAAAGTCTACCCCAGAGCCACGGACCGTGTGAAAGATAAAGTCTATCCCACAGGCACGGACAGTGTGAAAGATAGAGTCTGTTCCCACAGCCATGGACCGTGTGAAAGATAAAGTCTACCCCACAGCCACGGACCGTGTGAAAGATAAAATCTATCCCAAAGCCACATACCGTGTGAAAGATAGTCTATCCCACAGCCACAGACCTTGTGAAAAAGTCTATCCCAAAGGCACGGACCATGTGAAAGACAAAGTCTGTCCTAGAGGCACGGACCATGTGAAAGATAAAGTTTACCACACAGCCACGGACCGTGTCAAAGATAAAGTCTATTCCAGAGGCACGGACCATGCGAAAGATAAAGTCTATCCCACAGCCACGGACCGTGTGAAAGATGAAGTCTATACAACAGCCACGGACCATGTGAAAGATAAAGTCTACCCCACAGACATGGACCATGTGAAACATAAAGTCTGTTCCCACAGCCACGGACCGTATGAAAGATAAAGTCTACTCCCACAGGCAAGGACCGTGTGAAAGATAAAGTCTACCCCACCGACATGGACGGTGTGAAAGATAAAGTCTATCCCACAGTCACGGACCTTGTGAAAAAGTCTATCCCACAGCCACGGACCGTGTGAAAGATAAAGTCTAACCCACAGGAACGGACTGTGTGAAAGATAAAATGTATCCCAAAGCCACATACCGTGTGAAAGATAAAATCTATCCCAAAGCCACATACCGTGTGAAAGATAAAATCTACCCCACAGCCACAGACCATGTGAAATATAAAGTCTATCCCACAGCCATGGACCGTGTGAAAGATAGAGTCTAATCCCACAGCCACGGACCATGTGAAAGATAGTCTATCCCACAGGCACGGTCCGTGTGAAAGCTAAAGTCTATCCACCAGGCACGCACCGTGTGAAAAAGTCTATCCTACAGGTATGGACCATGTGAAAGATAAAGTCTACCCCAAAGCCACGGACCGTGTGAAAGATAGAGTCTATCACACAGCCATGGACCGTGTGAAATATAGAGTCTATCCCACAGCCACGGACCGTGTGAAAGATAGTGTCTATCCCACAACCACGGACCGTGTGAAAGATAGAGTCTACCCCACAGCCACGGACCGTGTGAAAGATAGAGTCTACCCCACAGCCATGGGCCGTGTGAAAGATAGAGTCTAATCTCACAGCCACGGACCATGTGAAAGTTAGAGTCTATTCCACAGCCACGGACCGTGTGAAAGATAGAGTCCATCCCACAGGCACGGACCATGTGTAAGATAAATTCTATCCCAAAGGAACGGACCGTGTGAAAGATAAAGTCTACCCCACAGGCATGGACCATAGAAAGATAAAGTCTACCCTGCAGCCACGAGCCGTGTGAAAGATGAAGTCTATACCACAGCCACGGACCATGTGAAAGATAAAGGTCTATCCCACAGGCACAGACCGTGTGAAAGGTAAAGTCTACCCCACAGACATGGACCATGTGAAAGATAAAGTCTATTCCCAGAGCCACGGACCTTGTGAAACATAAAGTCTATTCCGTATGAAAGATAAAGTCTACTCCCACAGGCAAGGACCGTGTGAAAGATAAAATCTGTCCTAGAGGCACGGACCATGCGAAAGATAAAGTTTACCCCACAGCCACGGAACGTGTCAAAGATAAAGGTCTATCCCACAGGCACGGACCATGTGAAAGATAAAGTCTATCCCACAGGCACGGACCATGCGAAAGATAAAGTCAATTCCACAGCCACGGACTGTATGAAAGATTAAAGTCTATCCCACAGGCACGGACCGTGTGAAAGACAAAGTCTGTCCTAGAGGCACGGACCATGTGAAAGATAAAGTTTACCCACAGCCACGGACTTGTCAAAGATAAAGTCTATCCCACAGGCACGGACCATGTGAAAGATAAAGTCTATCCCACAGGCACGGACCATGCGAAAGATAAAGTCTATCCCACAGCCACGGACCGTGTGAAAGATGAAGTCTATACCACAGCCACGGACTATGTGAAAGATAAAGTCTATCCCACAGGCACAGACCGTGTGAAAGATAAAGTCTACCCCACAGACATGGACCATGTGAAAGATAAAGTCTATTCCCAAGCCACGGACCTTGTGAAACATAAAGTCTATTCCCACAGCCACGGACCGTATGAAAGATAAAGTCTACTCCCACAGGCAAGGACCGTGTGAAAGATAAAGTCTACCCCACAGACATGGACCGTGTGAAAGATAAAGTCTATCCCACAGTCACAGACCGTGTGAAAAAGTCTATCCCACAGCCTCGGACCGTGTGAAAGATAAAGTCTAACCCACAGGAACGGACCGTGTGAAAGATAAAGTCTATCCACAGCCACGGACCGTGTGAAAAAGTCTATCCCACAGGCATGGACCGTGTGAAAGATAAAGTCTGTCCCACAGGCATGGACCGTGTGAAAGATAAAGTCTACCCCACAGCCACGGACCGTGTGAAAGATAAAGTCTAACCCACAGCCATGGACCGTGTGAAAGATAGAGTTTATTCCCACAGCGACAGACCATGTGCAAGATAGAGTCTATCCCACAGGCACGGACCGTGTGAAAGATAAAGTCTACCCCACAGGCACGGACCGTGTGAAAGATAAAGTCTATTCCCAGAGCCACGGACCGTGTGAAACATAAAGTTTATTCCCACAGCCACGGACCGTGTGAAAGATAAAGTCTACTACCACAGCCACGGACCGTGTGACAAATAAAGTCTACCTCACAGCCACGGACCGTGTGAAAGATAAAGTCTATCCCACAGCCATGGACCGTGTGAAAGATAGAGTCTATTCCCACTGCCACGGACTGTGTGAAAGATAGAGGCTATCCCACAGCCACGGACCATGTGAAAGATAGAGTCTATCTCACAGGCATGGACCGTGTTAGAGATAAAGTCTATTCCCTCATCCACGGATCGTGTGAAAGATAGAGTCTATCCCACAGGCACGGACCGTGTGAAAGATAGAGCCCATCCCACAGCCACGGACCGTGTGAAAGATAAACTCTATTCCCAGAGCCACGGACCATGTGAAAGATAAAGTCTACCGCACAGTCAAGGGCCGAGTGAAAGATAAAGTCTACCCCACAGACACAGACCGTGTGAAAGATAGAGTCTATCAAACAGCCACGGACCGTGTGAAAGATAAAGTCTACCCCACAGCCACGGACCGTCAGTCAGATAAAGTCTTTCCCACATACACGGACCGTTTGAAAGATCAAGTCTATGAAACACCCCGGGCCATGTGAAAGATAAAGTCTGCCCCACAGCAACGGACCGTGTGAAAGATAAAGAGTACTCCCACAGCCACGGACCATGTGAAAGATAAAGTCTACCCCACAGCCACGGACCGTGTGAAAAAGTCTATCCCACAGGCATGGACCGTGTGAAAGATAAAGACTACCCCACAGCCACGGACCATGTGAAAGATAAAGTCTATCTCACAGGCACAGATCACGTGAAAGATAAAGTCTATTCCCACAGCCACGGACCGTGTGAAAGATAAAGTCTATCCCACAGCCACGGACCATGTGAAAGATAAAGTCTATCCGACAGGCACTGACCATGTGAAAGATAAAGTCTATCCCAAAGCAATGGACCGTGTGAAAGATAAAGTCTATCCCACAGCAACGGACCGTGTGAAAAAGTCTATCCCACAGCCAGGGACCGTGTGAAACATAAAGTGTATCCCACAGGCACGGACCGTGTGAAAGATAAAGTCGATCCCACAGGCACGGACCATGTGAAAAAGTCTATCCCTCAGCCACGGACCGTGTGAAAGATAAAGTCTAATCCACAGCCACGGGCCGTGTGAAAGATAAAGTCTACCCCATAGCCATGGACCATGTGAAAGATAAAGTCTATCCCACAGGCACGGACAATGTGAAATATAGAGTCGGTTCCCACAGCCACGGACCGTGTGAAAGATAAAGTCTACCCCACAGCCATGGACCCTGTGAGAAATAAAATCTATCCCACAGCCACATACCCTGTGAAAGATAAAGTCTATCCCACAGGCACAGACCATGTGAAAGATAAAATCTATCCCACAGCCACGGACCGTGTGAAAGATACAGTCTATCGCACAGCCACGGACCGTGTGAATGATAAAGTCTACCCCGCAGCCACGGACCGTGTGAAAGATAAAGTCTACACCACAGCCAGGGACGGTGTGGATGATAAAGTCTACCCCGCAGCCACGGACCGTGTGAAAGATAAAGTCTACCCCACAGCCAGGGACCGTGTGAAAAATACAGTCTATTCCCACAGCCACTGACCATGTGCAAGATAGAGTCTATCCAACAGCCACGGACAGTGTGAAAGATAAAGTCAACCCCACGGCCACGGACCGTGAGTCAGATAAAGTCTACTCCACAGACACGGACCGAGTGAAGGATAAAGTCTATCAAACACAACGGACCATGTGAAAGATAAAGGTTACCCCACAGCCACGGACCGTGTGAAAGATAAAGTCTACCCCACAGGCACGGGCCATGTGAAAGATAAAGTCTATCCCACAGACACGGACCGTGTGAAAGATAAAGTCTGCCCCACAGCAACGGACCGTGTGAAAGATGAAGTCGATCCCACAGGCACGGACCGTGTGAAAGATAAAGTCTATCCCACAGGCACGGACCGTGTGAAAAAGTCTATCCCATAGGAAGGGACCATGTGAAAGATAAAGTCTATCCCACAGCCGCGGACCGTGTGAAAGATAAAGTCTAACCCACAGGTACGGACCGTGTGAAAGATGCAGGCTATTCCCACAGCCACGGAACGTGTGAAACATAAAGTCTATTCCGACAGCCATGGACCGTGTGAAAGATAAAGTCTACTCCAACAGCCACGGACCGTGTGAAAGATAAAGTCTATCCAAGAGCCACGGAGCGTGTGAAAGATAGAGTTTATTCCCACAGCCACGGACCGTGTGAAAGATAGAGGCTATCCCACAGCCACGGACCATGTGAAAGATAGAGTCTATCCGACAGGCATGGACCGTGTGAAAGATAAAGTCTATTCCCACAGCCATGGACCGTGTGAAAGATAGAGTCTATCCCACAGGCATGGACCATGTGAAAGATAGAGTCTATCCCACAGCCACGGACCGTGTGAAAGATAAAGTCTATCCCATAGGCACAGACCGTGTGAAAGATAAAGTCTATTCCCACAGCCACGGACCGTGTGAAACATAAAGTGTATTCCCACAGCCACGGACCGTGTGAAAAATAAAGTCTATTCCCACAGCCACGGACCGTGTGAAAGATAAAGTCTACCCTACAGCCACGGATAATGTGAAAGATAAAGTCTACCGCACAGCCACGGACATTGTTAAAGATAAAGTCCACTTCACAGCCACGGGCCGTGTGAAAGATAAAGTCTACCACACAGCCACGGGCCGTGTGAAAGATAAAGTCTACACAAAGCCACGGACCGTGTGAAAGATAAAGTCTACCTCACAGCCACGGACTGTATGAAAGACAAAGTCTACCATACAGCCACGGACCGTGTGAAAGATAAATTCTATCCCACAGGCACGGACCGTGTGAAAGATAAAGTCTATCACACAGCCACGGACCGTGTGAAGAAGTCAATCCCACAGCCACGGACCATGTGAATGATAAAGTCTATCCCACAGGCACGGACCGTGTGAAAGCTAAAGTCTATCCCACAGGGACGGACCGTGTGAAAAAGTCTATTCTACAGGTATGGACCATGTGAAAGATAAAGTCTACCCCAAAGCCACGGACCGTGTGAAAGATAGAGTCTATCACACAGCCACGGACCGTGTGAAAGATAGAGTCTATCACACAGCCACGGACTGTGTGAAGGATAGTGTCTATCCCACACCACGGACCGTGTGAAAGATAGAGTCTACCCCACAGCCACGGACCGTGTGAAAGATAGAGTCTACCCCACAGCCATGGACCGTGTGAAAGATAGAGTCTAATCTCACAGCCACGGACCACGTGAAAGTTAGAGTCTATTCCACAGCCACGGACCGTGTGAAAGATAGAGTCCATCCCACAGGCATGGACCATGTGAAAGATAAATTCTATCCCACAGGCACGGACCGTGTGAAAGATAAAGTCTACCCCACAGGCATGGACCATGTGAATGATAAAGTCTACCCTGCAGCCACGAGCCGTGTGAAAGATGAAGTCTATACACAGCCACGGACCATGTGAAATATAAAGTCTATCCCACAGGCACAGACCGTGTGAAAGGTAAAGTCTACCCCACAGACATGGACCATGTGAAAGATAAAGTCTATTCCCAGAGCCACAGACCTTGTGAAACATAAAGTCTATTCCGTATGAAAGATAAAGTCTACTCCCACAGGCAAGGACCATGTGAAAGATAAAGTCTGTCCTAGAGGCACGGACCATGCGAAAGATAAAGTTTACCCCACAGCCACGGAACGTGTCAAAGATAAAGTCTATCCCACAGGAACGGACCATGTGAGAGATAAAGTCTATCCCACAGGCACGGACCATGCGAAAGATAAGTCTATCCCACAGCCACGGACCGTATGAAAGATAAAGTCTATCCCACAGGCACGGACCGTGTGAAAGACAAAGTCTGTCCTAGAGGCACGGACCATGTGAAAGATAAAGTTTACCCCACAGCCACGGAACGTGTCAAAGATAAAGTCTATCCCACAGGCACGGACCATGTGAAAGATAAAGTCTATCCCACAGGCACGGACCATGCGAAAGATAAAGTCTATCCCACAGCCACGGACCGTGTGAAAGATAAGTCTATAACACAGCCACGGACTATGTGAAAGATAAAGTCTATCCTACAGGCACAGACCGTGTGAAAGATAAAGTCTACCCCACAGACATGGACCATGTGAAAGATAAAGTCTATTCCCAAGCCACGGACCTTGAAACATAAAGTCTATTCCCAAGCCACGGACCGTATGAAAGATAAAGTCTACTCCCACAGCAAGGACCGTGTGAAAGATAAAGTCTACCCCACAGACATGGACCGTGTGAAAGATAAAGTCTATCCCACAGTCACAGACCGTGTGAAAAAGTCTATCCCACAGCCTCGGACCGTGTGAAAGATAAAGTCTAACCCACAGGAACGGACCGTGTGAAAGATAAAGTCTATCCACAGCCACGGACCGTGTGAAAAAGTCTATCCCACAGGCATGGACCGTGTGAAAGATAAAGTCTGTCCCACAGGCATGGACCGTGTGAAAGATAAAGTCTACCCCAGAGCCACGGACCGTGTGAAAGATAAAGTCTAACCACAGCCATGGACCTGTGAAAGATAGAGTCTATTCCCACAGCGACAGACCATGTGCAAGATAGAGTCTATCCCACAGGCACGGACCGTGTGAAAGATAAAGTCTACCCCACAGGCACGGACTGTGAGAAAGATAAAGTCTATTCCCAGAGCCACGAACCGTGTGAAAGATAAAGTCTATCCCACAGCCACGGACCGTGTGAAAGATAAAGTCTACTACCACAGCCACGGACCGTGTGACAAATAAAGTCTACCCCACAGCCACGGACCGTGTGAAAGATAAAGTCTATCCCACAGCCATGGACCGTGTGAAAGATAGAGTCTATTCCCACTGCCACGGACTGTGTGAAAGATAGAGGCTATCCCACAGCCACGGACCATGTGAAAGATAGAGTCTATCCCACAGGCATGGACCGTGTTAGAGATAAAGTCTATTCCCTCATCCACGGATCGTGTGAAAGATAGAGTCTATCACACAGGCACGGACCGTGTGAAAGATAGAGTGCATCCCACAGCCACGGACCGTGTGAAAGATAAACTCTTTTCCCAGAGCCACGGACCATGTGAAAGATAAAGTCTACCGCACAGTCAAGGGCCGAGTGAAAGATAAAGTCTACCCCACAGGCACGGGCCGTGTGAAGGATAAAGTCTACCTCACAGACACAGACCGTGTGAAAGATAGAGTCTATCAAACAGCCACGGACCGTGTGAAAGATAAAGTCTACCCCACAGCCACGGACCGTCAGTCAGATAAAGTCTTTCCCACATACACGGACCGTGTGAAAGATAAAGTCTATGAAACACCCCGGACCATGTGAAAGATAAAGTCTGCCCCACAGCAACGGACCGTGTGAAAGATGAAGTATATCCCTCAGGCACGGACCGTGTGAAAGATAAAGTCTACCCCACAGCCACGGATCGTGTGAAAGATAAAGAGTACTCCCACAGCCACGGACCATGTGAAAGATAAAGTCTACCCCACAGCCAAGGACCGTGTGAAAAAGTCTATCCCACAGGCATGGACCGTGTGAAAGATAAAGACTACCCCACAGCCAAGGACCATGTGAAAGATAAAGTCTATCTCACAGGCACAGATCACGTGAAAGATAAAGTCTATTCCCACAGCCACGGACCGTGTGAAAGATAAAGTCTATCCCACAGCCACGGACCATGTGAAAGATAAAGTCTATCCGACAGGCACTGACCGTGTGAAAGATAAAGTCTATCCCAAAGCAATGGACCGTGTGAAAGATAAAGTCTATCACAGCCATGGACCGTGTGAAAGATAGAGTCTATCCCACAGCCACGGACCGTGTGAAAGATAGTGTCTATCCCACAACCACGGACCGTGTGAAAGATAGAATCTACCCCACAGCCACGGACCGTGTGAAAGATAGAGTCTACCCCACAGCCATGGACCGTGTGAAAGATAGAGTCTAATCTCACAGCCACGGACCATGTGAAAGTTAGAGTCTATTCCACAGCCACGGACCGTGTGAAAGATAGAGTCCATCCCACAGGCACGGACCATGTGAAAGATAAATTCTATCCCACAGGCACGGACCGTGTGAAAGATAAAGTCTACCCCACAGGCATGGACCATGTGAAAGATAAAGTCTACCCTGCAGCCACGAGCCGTGTGAAAGATGAAGTCTATACCACAGCCACGGACCATGTGAAAGATAAAGTCTATCCCACAGGCACAGACCGTGTGAAAGGTAAAGTCTACCCCACAGACATGGACCATGTGAAAGATAAAGTCTATTCCCAGAGCCACGGACCTTGTGAAACATAAAGTCTATTCCCACAGCCAAGGACCGTATGAAAGATAAAGTCTACTCCCACAGGCAAGGACCGTGTGAAAGATAAAGTCTACCCCACAGACATGGACCGTGTGAAAGATAAAGTCTATACCACAGCGAGGGACCGTGTGAAAGATAAAGTCTATCCCACAGGCACGGACCGTGTGAAAGATATAGTCTATTCCCACAGCCACGGACCGTGTGAAAGATAAAGTCTATCCCACAGCCACGGACCATGTGAAATATACAGTCTATCTCACAGGCACGTACCGTGTGAAAGATAAAGTCTATCCCACAGACACAGACAGTGTGAAAGATAAAGTCTATCCCACAGTCACGGACCGTGTGAAAAAGTCTATCCCACAGCCACGGACCGTGTGAAAGAAAAAGTCTAACCCACAGGAACGAACCGTGTGAAAGATAAAGTCTATCCACAGCCACGGACCGTGTGAAAAAGTCTATCCCACAGTCATGGACCGTGTGAAAGATAAAGTCTGTCCCACAGGCATGGACCGTGTGAAAGATAAAGTCTACCCCACAGCCACGGACCGTGTGAAAGATAAAGTCTAACCCACAGCCATGGACCGTGTGAAAGATAGAGTCTATTCCCACAGCGACAGACAATGTGCAAGATAGAGTCTATCCCACAGGCACGGACCGTGTGAAAGATAAAGTCTACCCCACAGGCACGGACCGTGTGAAAGATAAAGTCTATTCCCAGAGCCACGGACCGTGTGAAACATAAAGTCTATTCCCACAGCCACGGACCGTGTGAAAGATAAAGTCTACTACCACAGCCACGGACCGTGTGACAAATAAAGTCTACCTCAAAGCCACGGACTGTGTGAAAGATAAAGTCTATCCCACAGCCATGGACCGTGTGCAAGATAAAGTCTACCCCACAGCCACGGACCGTGTGAAAGATAAAGTCTATCCCACAGGCCCGGACAGTGTGAAAGATAGAGTCTGTTCCCATAGCCATGGACCATGTGAAAGATAAAGTCTACCCCACAGCCACGGACTGTGTGAAAGATAAAATCTATCCCAAAGCCACATACCGTGTGAAAGATAAAATCTATCTCAAAGCCACATACCGTGTGAAAGATAAAGTCTACCCCACAGCCACAGATCATGTGATATATAAAGTCTACCCCACAGCCATGGACCGTGTGAAAGATAGAGTCTAATCCCACAGCCACGGACCATGTGAAAGAAAGTCTATCCCACAGCCACGGACCGTGTGAAAGATAGAGTCTATCCCACAGGCACGGAACATGTGAAAGATAAAGTCTATCCCACAGGCACGAACCGTGTGAAAGATAAAGTCTACCCCACAGGCACGGACCGTGTGAAAGATAAAGTCTAACCCACAGCCATGGGCTGTGTGAAAGATAAAGTTTACCCCGCAGCCACGGGCCGTGTGAAAGACAAAGTCTATCCCATAGGCACGGACCGTGTGAAAGATAAAGTCTATCCCACAGGAACGGGCCGTATGAAAGATAAATTCTACCCCACAGCCATGTGCCGTGTGAAAGATAAAGTCTTCCCCATGGGCACGGACCGTGTGAAAGATAAAGTCTATCCCACAGGCACAGGACCGTGTGAAAGACAAAGTCTGTCCTAGAGGCACGGACCATGTGAAAGATAAAGTTTACCCCACAGCCACGGACCGTGTGAATGATAAAGTCTATCCCACAGGCACGGACCATGTGAAAGATAAAGTCTATCCCACAGGCACGGACCATGCGAAAGATAAAGTCTATTCCCACAGCCATGGACCGTATGAAAGATAAAGTCTACTCCAACAGGCAAGGACCGTGTGAAAGATAAAGTCTACCCCACAGACATGGACCGTGTGAAAGATAAAGTCTATCCCACAGCCAGGGACCGTGTGAAAGATAAAGTCTATCCCACAGGCACGGACCGTGTGAAAGATGTAGTCTATTCCCAAGCCACGGACCGTGTGAAAGATAAAGTCTATCCCACAGCCACGGACCATGTGAAAGATACAGTCTATCCACAGGCACGTACCGTGTGAAAGATAAAGTGTATCCCACAGACACGGACAGTGTGAAAGATAAAGTCTATCCCACAGTCACTGACCGTGTGAAAAAGTCTATCCCACAGCCACGGACCGTGTGAAAGATAAAGTCTAACCCACAGGAACAGACCGTGTGAAAGATAAAGTCTATCCACAGCCACAGACCGTGTGAAAAAGTCTATCCCACAGGCATGGACCGTGTGAAAGATAAAGTCTGTCCCACAGGCATGGACCGTGTGAAAGATAAAGTCTACCCCACAGCCATGGACAGTGTAAATGATAAAGTCTAATCCACAGCCACGGGCCGTGTGAAAGAGAAAGTCTACCCCACAGCCACGGGCCGTGTGAAAGATAAGTCTACCCCAAAGGCACGGACCGTGTGAAAGATAAAGTCTACCCCACAGCCACGGACCGTGTGAAAGATAAAGTCTACCCCACAGCCACGAGCCGTGTGAAAGATAAAGTCTACCCCACAGGCACGGGCCGTGTGAAAGATAAAGTCTACCCCACAGGCACGGTCCGTGTGAAAGATAAAGTCTTGCCCACAGCCACGGACCGTGTGAAGGATAAAGTCTACCAAACATCCACGGACCGTGTGAAAGATAGTCTACCCCACAGGCACGGACCGTGTGAAAGATAAAGTCTACCCCATAGCCTCGGACCATGTGAAAGATAGAGTCTATTCCCACAGCCACCGACCGTGTGAAAGATAAAGTCTATCCCACAGACACGGACCGTGTGAAAGATAAAGTCTATCCCACAGCCACGGACCGTGTGAAAGATAAAGTCTATCGCACAGACACGGACCGTGTGAAAGATAAAGTCCATCCCACAGCCACGGACCGTGTGAAAGATAAAGTCTATCCCACAGCCACGGACCGTGTGAAAGATAAAGTCTACCCCACAGCCACGGACCATGTGAAAGATAAAGTCTATCCCACAGGAACGGACCGTGCGAAAGATAAAGTCTATTTCCAGAGCCACGGACCGTGTGAAACATAAAGTCTATTCCCACATCCACGGACCATGTGAAAGACAAAGTCTACTCCCACAGCCTCGGACTGTGTGAAAGATAAAGTCTATCCCACAGCCACGGATCGTGTGAAAAATATAGTCTATCCCACAGCCACAGACCATGTGAAAGATAGAGTCTATTCCCACAGCCACGGACCGTGTGAAAGATAGGGGCTATCCCACAGCCACGGACCATGTGAAAAACAGAGTCTATCCCACAGGCATGGACTCTTTGAAAGATAAAGTCTATTCCCACAGCCACGGACCGTGTGAAAGATAAAGTCTAACCCACAGCCCTGGACCATGTGAAAGATAGAGTCTATACCCACAGTGACAGACCATGTGCAAGATAGAGTCTATCCCTCAGGCAAGGACCGTGTGAAAGATAAAGTCTACCCCACAGCCACGGACAGTGTGAATGATAGAGTCTGTTCCCACAGCCACGGACCATGTGAAAGATTAAGTCTACCCCACAGCCACGGACCATGTGAAAGATAAAGTCTATCCCACAGGAATGGACCGTGCGAAAGATAAAGTCTATTTCCAGGGCCACGGAACGTGTGAAACATAAAGTCTATTCCCAAATCCACGGACCATGTGAAAGATAAAGTCTACTCCCACAGCCACGGACCATGTGAAAGATAGAGTCTATTCCCACAGCCATGGACCGTGTGAAAGATAGGGGCTATCCCACAGCCACCACCATGTGAAAGACAGAGTCTATCCCACAGGCATGGACTCTGTGAAAGATAAAGTCTATTCCCACAGCCACGGACCGTGTGAAAGATAAAGTCTAACCCACAGCCATGGACCGTGTCAAAGATAGAGTCTATTCCCACAGTGACAGACCATGTGCAAGATAGAGTCTATCCCTCAGGCACGGAACTTGTGAAAGATAAAGTCTACCACACAGGCACGGACCGTGTGAAAAATAAAGTCTATTCCCAGAGCCACGGACAGTGTGAAATATAAAGTCTATTCCCACAGCCACGGACCGTGTTAAAGATAAAGTCTACTACCACAGCCATGGACCGTGTGAAAAATAAAGCCTACCCCACAGTCACGGACCGTGTGAAAGATAAAGTCTATCCCACAGCCAGGGACCCTGTGAAAGATAAAGTCTATCCCACAGGCACGGATCGTGTGAAAGATAAAGTCTATCTCACAGCCACGGACGGTGTGAAAGATAAAGTCTATCCCACAGGCACGGACCGTGTGAAAAAGTTTATCCCACATCCACGGACCATGTGAAAGATAAAGTCTATCCCACAGGCATGGACCGTGTGAAAGATAAAGTATATCCCACAGCCACGGACTGTGTGAAAAAATCTATCCGACTGCCATGGACCGTGTGAAAGATAAAGTCTATCCCACAGGCACGGACCGCGTGAAAGATTAAGTCTATCCCACAGGCATGGACCGTGTGAAAGATAAAGTCTATCCCACAGGCACACACCATGTGAAAGATAAGGTCTATCCCACAGCCACGGACCGTGTGAAAGATAAAGTCTATCCTACAGGCACGGACCGTGTGAAAGATACAGTCTATCGCAAAGCCACGGACCGTGTGAATGATAAAGTCTACCCCGCAGCCACGGACCGTGTGAAAGATAAAGTCTACCCCACAGCCAGGGACGGTGTGGATGATAAAGTCTACCCCGCAAGCAGCCACGGACCGTGTGGAAAGATAAAGTCTACCCCACAAGCCAGGACCTGTGAAAAAATACAGTCTATTCCACAGACCACTGACCATGTGCAAGATAGACGTCAATCCACAGCCACGGACAGTGTTGAAAGATAAAGTCAACCCCCAAGCCTCCGGACCGTGAGTCAATAAAGATCGTACTCCACCAGACACGGGACCGTGTGAAGGATAAATCTATACAAACCAGCCAAGGACCGTGTGAAAAGATAAAGTCTACCCCACAGCCACGGACCGTGTGAAAGATAAAATCTATCCCACAGCCACATACCGTGTGAAAGATAAAGTCTACCCCACAGCCACGGACCATGTGAAAGATAAAGTCTACCCCACAGCCATGGACCGTGTGAAAGATAGAGTCTATCCCCACAGCCACGGACCATGTGAAAGTTAGAGTCTATTCCACAGCCACGGACCGTGTGAAAGATAGAGTCCATCCCACAGGCACGGACCATGTGAAAGATAAAGTCTACCCCACAGCCACGGAGCGTGTGAAAGATAAAGTCTACCCTGTAGCCACGGGCCATGTGAAAGACAAAGTCTATCCCATAGGCACGGACCGTGTGAAAGATAAAGTCTATCCTACAGGAACAGGCCATATGAAAGAAATGTCTACCCCACAGCCACAGGCCGTGTGAAAGATAAAGTCTACCCCACAGGCACGGGCCGTGTGAAAGATAAAGTCTACCCCACTGCTACAGGCCGTGTGAAAGATAAAGTCTACCCCCTAGCCATGGACCGTGTGAAAGATAAAGTCTATCCCACAGCCACGGTCCGTGTGAAAGATAAAGTCTACCACCCAGCCACGGACCGTGTGAAAGATAAACACTACCCCACAGCCACGGACCATGTGAAGATAAAGTCTACCCCACAGCCATGGACCGTTTGAAAGATAGAGTCTATCCCACAGCCACGGACCATGTAAACGATGAAGTCTATCCCACAGCCTCGGAGCGTGTGAAACATAAAGTCTATTCCCACAGCCATGGACCGTGTGAAAGAAAAACTCTATTACCTAGCAACGTACCGTGTGAAAGATAAAGTCTACCCCACAGCCACGGACCGTGTGAAAGATAAAATCTATCCCACAGGCACGGACCGTGTGAAAGATAAAGTCTATTCCACAGCAACGGTCCGTGTGAAAAAGTCTATCCCACAGCCACGGACCGTTGAAACATAAAGTCTATCCCACAGGCACGGACCGAGTGAAAGATAAAGTCTATCCCACAGGCACGGACCGTGTGAAAAAGTCTATCTCTCAGGCGTGGACCGTGTGAAAGATAAAGTCTACCCCACAGGCATGGACCGTGTGAAAGATAAAGTCAACCCCACAGCCATGGGCCGTGTG
The DNA here is from genome assembly GCF_019320065.1 of Cervus canadensis. Taxonomy (NCBI): domain Eukaryota; kingdom Metazoa; phylum Chordata; class Mammalia; order Artiodactyla; family Cervidae; genus Cervus; species Cervus canadensis. Next base: position 13,161,362 of record NC_057411.1, on the reverse strand, counting down.
AAAGATAAAGTCTACCCCGCAGCCACGGGCCGTGTGAAAGACAAAGTCTATCCCATAGGCACGGACCGTGTGAAAGATAAAGTCTATCCCACAGGAACGGGCCGGATGAAAGATAAAGTCTACCCCACAGCCACTTGCCTTGTGAAAGATAAAGTCTACGCCATGGGCACGGGCCGTGTGAAAGATAAAGTCTACCCCACTGCCACGGGCCGTGTGAAGGATAAAGTCTACCCCCGAGCCATGGACCTTGTGAAAGATAAATTCAATCCCACAGCCACGGACCGTGTGAAAGATAAAGTCTATCCCACAGCCAGGGACCGTGTGAAAGATAAAGTCTATCCCACAGGCACGGACCGTGTGAAAAAGTCTATCCCACAGCCACGGACCATGTGAAAGATAAAGTCTATCCCACAGGCATGGACCGTGTGAAAGATAAAGTATATCCCACAGCCACGGACTGTGTGAAAAAGTCTATCCCACTGCCACGGACCGTGTGAAAGATAAAGTCAACCCAACAGCCACGGACCGTGAGTCAGATAAAGTCTTCCCCACAGACACGGACCGTGTGAAAGATAAAGTCTATCAAACACCCCGGACCATGTGAAAGATAAAGTCTATCCCACAGACACGGACCGTGTGAAAGATAAAGTCTGCCCCACAGCAACGGACCGTGTGAAAGATGAAGTCTATCAAACAGGCACGGACCGTGTGAAAGATAAAGTCTATCCCACAGGCACGGACCGTGTGAAAAAGTCTATCCCACAGGCATGGACCATGTGAAAGATAAAGTCTACCCCAAAGCAACGGACCGTGTGAAAGATAAAGTCTATCCCACAGCCACGGACCATGTGAAAGATAAAGTCTATCCCAGTACACGTAGCGTGTGAAAGATAAAGTCTATCCCACAGCCGTGGACCGTGTGAAAGATAAAGTCTACACCACAGGTACGGACCGTGTGAAGATGCAGGCTATTCCCACCGCCACGGAACGTGTGAAACATAAAGTCTATTCCGACAGCCATGGACCGTGTGAAAGATAAAGTCTACTCCAACAGCCACGGACCGTGTGAAAGATAAAGTCTATCCCAGAGCCACGGAGCGTGTGAAAGATAGAGTCTATTCCCACAGCCACGGACCGTGTGAAAGATAGAGGCTATCCCACAGCCACGGACCATGTGAAAGATAGAGTCTATCCGACAGGCATGGACCGTGTGAAAGATAAAGTCTATTCCCACAGCCATGGACCGTGTGAAAGATAGAGTCTATCCCACAGGCATGGATCATGTGAAAGATAGAGTCTATCCCACAGCCGCGGACCTTGTGAAAGATAAAGTCTATCCCATAGGCACGGACCGTGTGAAAGATAAAGTCTATTCCCACAGCCACGGACCGTGTGAAACATAAAGTGTATTCCCACAGCCACGGACCGTGTGAAAAATAAAGTCTATTCTCACAGCCAAAGACCGTGTGAAAGATAAAGTCTACCCTACAACCACGGACAATGTGAAAGATAAAGTCTACCGCACAGTCACGGACGTTGTTAAAGATAAAGTCCACTTCACAGCCACGGGCCGTGTGAAAGATCAAGTCTACCCCACAGCCACGGGCCGTGTGAAACATAAAGTCTACACAAAGCCACGGACCGTGTGAAAGATAAAGTCGACCCACAGCCACGCACCGTGTGAAAGATAAAGTCTACCCGACAGCCACGGACCGGTGAAAGATAAAGTCTACCCCACAGCCACAGACCGTTGTGAAAGATAGGTCTATCCCACAAGCACGACCGTGTGAAAGATAAAGTCTATCCCACAGCCACGGACCTGTGAAAGACAAAGTTTATCCCACAGCCACGGGACCGTGTGAAAAGATAAAGTCTACCCACAGGCACGGACCGATGTAAAGATAAAGTTATACCCATAGCCACGCGGACCGGTGAAAAGATAGAGTCTATTCCCAAGCCAACGACCGTTTGAAAGATAAAGGTCTATCCAACAGCCAGACCGTGTGAAAGATAAAGCTGCTATCCACAGCCACAGACCATGTGAAAGATAAAGTCTAACCCACAGGCACGGACCGTGTGAAGATAAAGTCTACCCCACAGCCACGGACCCTGAGAAAGCTAAAGTCCACCCCACAGGCACGGGCCGTGTGAAAGATAAAGTCTACCCCACAGCCACGGACCGTGTGAAAGATAAAGTCTATCCCACAGGAACGGACCATGCGAAAGATAAAGTCTATTTCCAGAGCCACGGACCGTGTGAAACATAAAGTCTATTCCCACATCCACGGACCATGTGAAAGACAAAGTCTACTCCCACAGCCTCGGACTGTGTGAAAGATAAAGTCTGTCCCACAGCCACGGACCGTGTGAAAGATAGGGGCTATCCCACAGCCACGGACCATGTGAAAGACAGAGTCTATCCCACAGGCATGGACTCTGTGAAAGATAAAGTCTATTCCCACAGCCACAGACCGTGTGAAAGATAAAGTCTAACCCACAGCCCTGGACCGTGTGAAAGATAGAGTCTATTCCCACAGCGACAGACCATGTGCAAGATAGAGTCTATCCCTCAGGCAAGGACCGTGTGAAAGATAAAGTCTACCCCACAGCCACGGACAGTGTGAATGTTAGAGTCTGTTCCCACAGCCACGGACCATGTGAAAGATTAAGTCTACCCAACAGCCACGGACCACGTGAAAGATAGTGTCTATCCCACAAACATGGACCGTGTGAAAGATAGAGTCTACCCCACAGCCACGGACCGTGTGAAAGATAGAGTCTACCCCACAGCCATGGACCGTGTGAAAGATAGTGTCTAATCTCACAGCCACGGACCATGTGAAAGTTAGAGTCTATTCCACAGCCACGGACCGTGTGAAAGATAGAGTCCATCCCACAGGCACGGACCATGTGAAAGATAAAGTCTATCCCACAGGCACGGACTGTGTGAAAGATAAAGTCTACCCCACAGGCATGGACCATGTGAAAGATAAAGTCTACCCTGCAGCCACGGGCCGAGTGAAAGATGAAGACTATACCACAGCCACGGACGATGTGAAAGATAAAGTCTATCCTACAGGCACAGACCGTGTGAAAGGTAAAGTCTACCTCACAGACATGGACCATTTGAAAGATCAAGTCTATTCCCAGAGCCACGGACCTGTGAAACATAAAGTCTATTCCCACAGCCAAGGACCGTATGAAAGATAAAGTCTACTCCCACAGGCAAGGACCGTGTGAAAGATAAAGTCTACCCCACAGACATGGATCGTGAGAAAGATAAAGTCTATCCCACAGCGAGGGACCGTGTGAAAGATAAAGTCCATCCCACAGGCACGTACCATGTGAAAGATGAAGTCTATCCCACAGACACAGACAGTGTGTAAGATAAAGTCTATCCCACAGTCACGGACCGTGTGAAGAAGTCTATCCCACAGCCACGGACCGTGTGAAAGAAAAAGTCTAACCCACAGGAACGGCCCATGTGAAAGATAAAGTCTATCCACAGCCACGGACCATGTGAAAAAGTCTATCCCACAGGCATGGACCGTGTGAAAGATGAAGTCTGTCCCACAGGCATGGACCGTGTGAAAGATAAAGTCTACCCCACAGCCACGGACCGTGTGAAAGATAAAGTCTAACCCACAGCCATGGACCGTGTGAGAGATAGAGTCTATTCCCACAGTGACAGAAAATGTGCAAGATAGAGTCTATCCCACAGGCACGGACCGTGTGAAAGTTAAAGTCTACCCCACAGGCACGGACCGTGTGAAAGATAAAGTCTATTCCCAGAGCCACGGACCGTGTGAAACATAAAGTCTATTCCCTCAGCCACGGACCATGTGAAAGATAAAGTCTACTACCACAGCCACGGACCGTGTGACAAATAAAGTCTACCTCACAGCCACGGACTGTGTGAAAGATAAAGTCTATCCCACAGCCATGGACCGTGTGAAAGATAAAGTCTATCCCACAGCCATGGACGTGCGAAAGATAGAGTCTATTCCGACAGCCGCGGACTGTGTGAAAGATAAGGCTTCCCACAGCCCACGGACCATGTGAAAGTAGATATATCCCACAGCATGGGCCGTGTTAGAGATAGAGTCTATTCCCACAGCCACGGACTGTGTGAAAGATAGAGGCTATCCCACAGCCACGGACCATGTGAAAGATAGAGTCTATCCCACAGGCATGGACCGTGTTAGAGATAAAGTCTATTCCCTCAACCACGGATCGTGTGAAAGATAGAGTCTATCCCACAGGCACGGACCGTGTGAAAGATAGAGTCCGTCCCACAGCCACGGACCGTGTGAAAGATAAACTCTATTTCCAGAGCCACGGACCATGTGAAAGATAAAGTCTACGCCACAGGCACGGGCCGTGTGAAAGATAAAGTCTATCCCAGTGCCACGTACCGTGTGAAAGATAAAGTCTGCCCCACATCAACGGACCGTGTGAAAGGTGAAGTCTATCAAACAGCCAAGGACCGTGTGAAAGATAAAGTTTACCCCACAGCCACGGACCGTGTGAAAGATAAAGTCTACCCCACAGCCACGGACCGTGTGAAAGATAAAGTCTATCCCACAGGCATGGACCATGAGAAAGATAAAGTCAACCCAACAGCCACGGACTGTGAGTCAGATAAAGTCTTCCCCATAGACTCGGACCGTGTGAAAGATAAAGTCTATCAAACACCCCGGACCATGTGAAAGATAAAGGTTACCCCACAGCCACGGAACGTGTGAAAGATAAAGTCTACCCCACAGGCACGGGCCTGTGAAAGATAAAGTCTATCCCACAGACACGGACCGTGTGAAAGATAAAGTCTGCCCCACAGCAACGGACCGTGTGAAAGGTGAAGTCTATCCCACAGGCACGGACCGTGTGAAAGATAAAGTCTATCCCAGAGGCACGGACCGTGTGAAAAAGTCTATCCCACAGGCATGGACCATGTGAAAGATAAAGTCTACCCCAAAGCCACGGACCGTGTGAAAGATAAAGTCTATCCCACAGGCACGGACCGTGTGAAAGATAAAGTCTATCCCACAAGCACGGACCGTGTGAAAGACAAAGTCTATCCCACAGCCACGGACCGTGTGAAAGACAAAGTGTATCCCACAGCCACGGACCGTGTGAAAGATAAAGTCTACCCCACAGCCACGGACCGTGTGAAAGATAAAGTCTACCCCACAGCCACGAACCGTGTGAAAGGTAAAGTCTATCACACAGCCACGGACCGTGTGAAAGGTAAAGTGTATCCCACAGCCACGGACCGTGTGAAAGATAAAGTCTATCCCACAGCCACGGACCGTGTGAAAGATAAAGTCTATCCCACAGCCACGGACTGTGTGAAAAAGTCAATCCCACAGCCACGGACCGTGTGAAAGATAAAGTCTACTCCACATCCACGGACCATGTGAAACGTAAAATCTATTCCCCCAGCCACGGACCGTATGAAAGATAAAGTCTACCCTACAGCCACGGACCGTGTGAAAGATAAAGTCTATCCCACAGCCACGGACCGTGTGAAAAAGTCTATCACACAGATACTTACCGTGTGAAAGATAAAGTCTATACCAGAGCCACGGACCATGTGAAAGATAAAGTCTATCCCACAGGCACGGACCGTGTGAAAGATAAAGTCTACCCCACAGCCACGGACTGTATGAAAGATAAAGTCTACCACACAGACACGGACCGTGTGAAAGATAAAGTCTATCCCACAGGCACGGACCGTGTGAAAGATAGAGTCTAATCTCACAGCCACGAACCATGTGAAAGTTAGAGTCTATTCCACAGCCACAGACCGTGTGAAAGATAGAGTCCATCCCACAGGCACGGACCATGTGAAAGATAAAGTCTATCCCACAGGCACGGACCGTGTGAAAGATAAAGTCTACCCCACAGGCATGGACCATGTGAAAGATAAAGTCTACCCTGCAGCCACGGGCCGTGTGAAAGATGAAGACTATACCACAGCCACGGACCATGTGAAAGATAAAGTCTATCCCACAGGCACAGACCGTGTGAAAGGTAAAGTCTACCTCACAGACATGGACCATTTGAAAGATAAAGTCTATTCCCAGAGCCACGGACCTGTGAAACATAAAGTCTATTCCCACAGCCAAGGACCGTATGAAAGATAAAGTCTACTCCCACAGGCAAGGACCGTGTGAAAGACAAAGTCTACCCCACAGACATGGATCGTGAGAAAGATAAAGTCTATCCCACAGCGAGGGACCGTGTGAAAGATAAAGTCCATCCCACAGGCACGTACCATGAGAAAGATAAAGTCTATCCCACAAACACAGACAGTGTGAAAGATAAAGTCTATCCCACAGTCACGGACCGTGTGAAAAAGTCTATCCCACAGCCACGGACCGTGTGAAAGAAAAAGTCTAACCCACAGGAACGGACCGGGTGAAAGATAAAGTCTTATCCCACCCAAGGGGGCCCCACGGGGGGGGGGGAAAAACCGTGTGAAAAAGTCTATCCCACAGGCATGCGACCGTGGAAAGATAAAGTCTGTCCACAGCATGACGTGTGAAGATAAAGTCTACCCCACAGCCACGGACCGTGTGAAAGATAAGTCTAACCCACAACCTGGACCGCTGTGAAGATAGAGTCATTCCCACAGCGACAGAAAAGTGCAAGATAAGTCTATCCCACAAGCACGCCGCGTGAAAGTAAAGTCTACCCCAAGCACGGACCGTGTGAAAGATAAAGTCTATTCCCAGACCACGGGACCGTGTGAACATAAAGTCTATTCCCACAGCCACGGGACCGTGTGAAAAAAAGTCTACTACCACAGCACGGACGTGTGATCAAATAAAGTCCTACCTCACAAGCCACGGGACTGTTGTGAAAGATAAAGTCTATCCCACAGCCACGGACCGTGTGAAAGATACAGTCTATCCCACAGGCACGGACCGTGTGAAAGATACAGTCTATCGCACAGCCACGGACCGTGTGAAAGATAAAGTCTACCCCGCAGCCACGGACCGTGTGAAAGATAAAGTCTATCCCACAGCCACGGACCATGTGAAAGATAAAGTCTAATCCACAGCCACGGGCCGTGTGAAAGATCAACTCTACTCCACAGCCACGGGCCGTGTGAAAGATAAAGTATACCCCACAGCCACAGACCGTGTGAAAGATAAAGTCTACCCCACATCCACGGACCGTGTGAAAGACAATGTCTACCCCAGAGGCACGGACCATGTGAAAGATAAAGTCTACCCCATAGCCACGGGCCGTGTGAAAGATAAAGTCTACCACACAGCCACGGGCCGTGTGAAAGATAAAGTCTATCCCACAGCCACGGACAGTGTGAAAGATAAAGTCTATCCCACAGGCACGGGCCGTGTGAAAGATAAAGTCTACCCCACAGCCATGGGCCGTGTGAAAGAAAAAGTCTATCCCACAGACACGGTCCGTGTGAAAGATAAAGTCTTTCCCTCAGCCAAAGGCCATGTGAAAGATAAAGTCTACCCCCCAGCCATGGACCGTGTGAAAGATAAAGTCTATCCCACAGCAACGGACCATGTGAAAGATAAAATCTATCCCAAACCCACATACCGTGTGAAAGATAAAGTCTACCCCACAGCCATGGACCATGTGAAAGATAAAGTCTACCCCACAGCCACGGATCGTGTGAAAGATAGAGTCTATTCCCACAACCTCGGACCATGTGAAAGATAGAGTCTATCCCACAGCCACGGACCGTGTGAAAGATAGAGTCTATCCCACAGGCACGGACCGTGGGAAAAAGTCTATCCCACAGGCGCGGATCGTGTGAAAGATAAAGTCAATCCCACAGGCACGGAGTTTGTGAAAGATAAAGTATACCCCACAGCCACGGACCGTGTGAAAGATAAACTCTATCCCACAGGCACGGACCCCGTGAAAGATAGAGTCTATTCCCACAGCCATGGACCGTGTGAGAGATAAAGTCTAACCCACAGCCACGGACCGTGTGAAAGATAAAGTCTACCCAACATCCACGGACCGTGTGAAAGATAATGTCTACCCCACAGGCACGGACCGTGTGAAAGATAAAGTCTACCCCACAGCCACGGGCCATGTGAAAGATAAAGTCTACCCCACAGCCACGGACCGTGTGAAAGATAGAGTCTATCCCACATGCACGGACCGTGTTAAAGATAAAGTCTATCCCACAGGCACGGACCGTGTGAAAGATAGAGTCTATCCCAAAGCCACGGACCGTGTGAAAGATAAAGTCTAACCCACAGGCACAGACCGTGTGAAAGATAAAGACTATTCCCACAGCCACCGACCGTGTGAAACATAAAGTATATGCCCACAGGAACGGACCCTGTGAAAAATAAAGTCTATTCCCACAGCCATGGACCGTGTGAAAGATAAAGTCTACCCCACAGCCATGGACCGTGTGAAAGATAAAGTCTACCACACAGCCACTTACCGAGTTAAAGATAACGTCCACTTCAGAGCCACGGGCCGTGTGAAAGATAAAGTCTACCCCACAGGCACGGGCCGTGTGAAAGATAAAGTCTACACAAAGCCACGGACCTTGTGAAAGTTTAAGTCTACCCACAACCACGGACCGTGTGAAACATAAAGTCTACCCCACAGCCAAGGACCGTGTGAAAGATAAAGTCTACCCCACAGCCACGGGCCGTGTGAACGATAAAGTCTACCCCACAGGCACGGGCCGTGTGAAAGATAAAGTCTACACCACAGACACGGACCGTGTGAAAGATAACGTCTACCCCACAGCCACGGGCATGTGAAAGAGAAAGTCTATCCCACAGCCACGGACCGTGTGAAAGATAAAGTCTACCCCACAGCCACGGACCGTGTGACAGATAGAGTCTATCCCACAGGCATGGACCGTGTGAAAGATAGAGTCTATTCCCACAGCCACGGGCCGTGTGAAACAAAAAAGTCTATCCCACAGCCACGGACCATGTGAAAGATAAATTCTATCCCACAGGCACGGAACGTGTGAAAGATAAAGTCTATCCCACAGCCACAGACCCTGTGAAAGATAAAGTCTTTCCCACAGCCACGGACCGTGTGAAAGTGTCTATCCCACAACCACGGACCGTGTGAAAGATAAAGTCTATTCCCACAGGCACAGACCGTGTGATAGATATAGTCTATCCCACAGCCACGGACCGTGTGAAAAAGTCTATCCCACAGGCACGGACCGTGTGAAAGATAAAGTCTATTCCATAGGTATGGACCGTGTGAAAGATAAAGTCTACCACAGAGCCACGGACCGTGTGAAAGATAAAGTCTATTCCACAGGCACGGACCGTGTGAAAGATAAAGTCTACCCCACAGCCACGGACCGTGTGAAAGATAAAGTCTGTCCCACAGCCACGCACCGTGTGAAAGCTAAAGTGTATCCCACAGCCACGGACCATGTGAAAGATAAAGTCTATCCCACAGGCACAGACTGGGTGAAAGATAAACTCTAACCCACAGCCACGGACCGTGTGAAAAAATCAATCCCACAGCCACGGACCGTGTGAAAGATAGAGTCTATCCGACAGGCATGGACCGTGTGAAAGATAAAGTCTATTCCCACAGCCATGGACCATGTGAAAGATAGAGTCTATCCCACAGGCATGGACCATGTGAAAGATAGAGTCTATCCCACAGCCACGGACCGTATGAAAGATAAAGTGTATCCCACAGGCACGGACCGTGTGAAAGATAAAGTCTATTCCCACAGCCACGGACCGTGTGAAATATAAAGTGTATTCCCACAGCCACGGATCGTGTGAAAAATAAAGTCTATTCCCACAGCCACGGACCGTGTGAAAGATAAAGTCTACCCTACAGCCACGGACAATGTGAATGATAAAGTCTACCGCACAGCCACGGACGTTGTTAAAGATAAAGTCCACTTCACAGCCACGGGCCGTGTGAAATCTAAAGTCTACCCCACAGCCACGGGCCGTGTGAAAGATAAAGTCTACACAAAGCCACGGACCTGGTGAAAGAGAAAGTCTACCCACAGCCACGCACCGTGTGAAAGATAAAGTCAACCCGACAGCCACGGACCGTGTGAAAGATAAAGTCTACCCCACAGCCACGGACCGTGTGAAAGATAAAGTCTATCCCACAAGCACGGACCGTTTGAAAGATAAAGTCTATCCCAGAGCCACGGACCGTGTGAAAGGTAAAGTGTATCCCACAGCCACGGACCGTGTGAAAGATAAAGACTATCCCACAGCCACGGACTGTGTGAAAGATAAAGTCTATCCCACAGCCACAGACCGTGTGAAAAAGCCAATCCCACAGCCACGGACCGTGTGAAAGATAAAGTCTACTCCACATCCACGGACCATGTGAAACATAAAATCTATTCCCCCAGCCACGGACCATATGAAAGATAAAGTCTACCCCACAGCCACGGACCGTGTGAAAGATAAAGTCTATCCCACAGGCACGGACCGTGGAAAAAGTCTATTACACAGCCACTTACCGAGTGAAAGATAAAGTCTATAACAGAGCCACGGACCATGTGAAAGATAAAGTCTATCCCACAGGCACGGACCGTGTGAAAGATAAAGTCTACCCCACAGCCACGGACTGTATGAAAGATAAAGTCTACCATACAGCCACGGACCGTGTGAAAGATAAACTCTATCCCACAGGCACGGACCGTGTGAAACATAGAGTCTATCACACAGCCATGGACCGTGTGAAAGATAGAGTCTATCCCACAGCCACGGACCGTGTGAAAGATAGTGTCTATCCCACAACCACGGACCGTGTGAAAGATAGAGTCTACCCCACAGCCACGGACCGTGTGAAAGATAGAGTCTACCCCACAGCCATGGACCGTGTGAAAGATAGAGTCTAATCTCACAGCCACGGACCATGTGAAAGTTAGAGTCTATTCCACAGCCACGGATCGTGTGAAAGATAGAGTCCATCCCACAGGCACGGACCATGTGAAAGATAAATTCTATCCCACAGGCACGGACCGTGTGAAAGATAAAGTCTACCCCCCCACAGCCACGGACAATGTGAAAGATAAATTCAATTCCCAGAGCCACGGACCTTGTGAACCATAAAGTCTATTCCCACAGCCACGGACCGTGTGAACGATAGAGGCTATCCCACAGCCACGGACCGTGTGAAAGATAGAGGCTATCCCACAGCCACGGACCATGGGAAAGATAGAGTCTATCCCACAGGCATGGATTGTGTGAAAGATAAAGTCTATTCCCACAGCCACGGACCGTGTGAAAGACAAAGTCTATCCAACAGCCACGGACCGTGTGAAAGATAAAGTCTACCCCACAGCCACGGACCGTGTGAAAGACAAAGTCTATCACACAGCCACGGACCGTGTGAAAGGTAAAGTGTATCCCACAGCCACGGACCGTGTGAAAGATAAAGTCTATCCCACAGCCACGGACCGTGTGAGAGATAAAGTCTATCCCACAGCCACGGACCGTGTGAAAAAGCCAATCCCACAGCCATAGACCGTGTGAAAGATAAAGTCTACTCCACATCCACGGACCCTGTGAAACATAAAATCTATTCCCCCAGCCACGGACCATATGAAAGATAAAGTCTACCCCACAGCCACGGACCGTGTGAAAGATAAAGTCTATCCCACAGGCACGGACCGTGGAAAAAGTCTATTACAGAGCCACTTACCGTGTGAAAGAAAGAGTCGGTTCCCACAGCCAAGGACCGTGTGAAAGATAAAGTCTACCCCACAGCCACGGACCGTGTAAAAGATAAAATCTATCCCACAGCCACATACCGTGTGAAAGATAAAGTCTACCCCACAGCCACGGACCATGTGAAAGATAAAGTCTACCCCACAGCCACAGACCGTGTGAAAGATAAAGTCTACCGCACAGCCACGGACGTTGTTAAAGATAAAGTCCACTTCACAGCCACAGACCGTGTGAAAGATAAAGTCTATCCCGCAAACACGGACCGTGTGAAAGATAAAGTCTACCCCACAGCCACAGACCGTGTGAAAGATAAAGTCTATCCCACAAGCACGGACCGTGTGAAAGATAAAGTCTATCCCACAGCCATGGACCGTGTGAAAGACAAAGTCTATCCCACAGCCACGGACCGTGTGAAAGACAAAGTCTATCCCACAGCCACGGACCGTGTGAAAGATAAAGTCTACCCCACAGTCACGGACCATGTGAAAGTTAGAGTCTATTCCACAGCCACGGACCGTGTGAAAGATAGAGTCCATCCCACAGGCACGGACCATATGAAAGATAAAGTCTACCCCACAGCCACGGGGCGTGTGAAAGATAAAGTCTACCCTGCAGCCACGGGCCATGTGAAAGACAAAGTCTATCCCATAGGCACGGACCGTGTGAAAGATAAAGTCTATCCTACAGGAACGGGCCATATGAAAGAAATGTCTACCCCACAGTCACGGGCCGTGTGAAAGATAAAGTCTACCCCACAGGCACGGGCCGTGTGAAAGATAAAGTCTACCCCACTGCTACAGGCCGTGTGAAAGATAAAGTCTACCCCCTAGCCATGGACCGTGTGAAAGATAAAGTCTATCCCACAGCCACGGACTGTGTGAAAAAGTCTATCCCACTGCCACGGACCGTGTGAAAGATAAAGTCAACCCAACAGCCACGGACCGTGAGTCAGATAAAGTCTTCCCCACAGACACGGACCGTGTGAAAGATAAAGTCTATCAAACACCCCGGACCTTGTGAAAGATAAAGGTTACCCCACAGCCACGGACCGTGTGAAAGATAAAGTCTAACCCACAGGCACGGGCCATGTGAAAGATAAAGTCTATCCCACAGACACGGACCGTGTGAAAGATAAAGTCTGCCCCACAGCAACGGACCGTGTGAAAGATGAAGTCTATCCCACAGGCACTGACCGTGTGAAAGATAAAGTCTATCCCACAGGCACGGACCGTGTGAAAAAGTCTATCCCACAGGCATGGACCATGTGAAAGATAAAGTCTACCCCAAAGCCACGGACCATGTGAAAGATAAAGTCTATCCCACAGCCATGGACCGTGTGAAAGATAAAGTCTATCCCAGTGCCACGTAGCGTGTGAAAGATAAAGTCTATCCCACAGCCGCGGACCGTGTGAAAGATAAAGTCTACCCCACAGGTACGGACCGTGTGAAAGATGCAGACTATTCCCACCGCCACGGAACGTGTGAAACATAAAGTCTATTCCGACAGCCATGGACCGTGTGAAAGATAAAGTCTACTCCAACAGCCACGGACCGTGTGAAAGATAAAGTCTATCCCAGAGCCACGGAGCGTGTGAAAGATAGAGTCTATTCCCACAGCCACGGACCGTGTGAAAGATAGAGGCTATCCCACAGCCACGGACCATGTGAAAGATAGAGTCTATCCGACAGGCATGGACCGTGTGAAAGATAAAGTCTATTCCCACAGCAATGGACCGTGTGAAAGATAGAGTCTATCCCACAGGCATGGACCATGTGAAAGATAGAGTCTATCCCACAACCACGGACCGTATGAAAGATAAAGTGTATCCCACAGGCCCGGACCGTGTGAAAGATAAAGTCTATTCCCACAGCCACGGACCGTGTGAAACATAAAGTGTATTCCCACAGCCACGGACCGTGTGAAAAATAAAGTCTATTCCCACAGCCAAAGACCGTGTGAAAGATAAAGTCTACCCTACAGTCACGGACAATGTGAAAGATAAAGTCTACCGCACAGCCACGGACGTTGTTAAAGATAAAGTCCACTTCACAGCCACGGGCCGTGTGAAATCTAAAGTCTACCCCACAGCCACGGGCCGTGTGAAAGATAAAGTCTACACAAAGCCACGGACCTTGTGAAAGAGAAAGTCTACCCACAGCCACGCACCGTGTGAAAGATAAAGTCTACCCGACAGCCACGGACCGTGTGAAAGATAAAGTCTACCCCACAGCCACAGACCGTGTGAAAGATAAAGTCTATCCCACAAGCACGGACCGTGTGAAAGATAAAGTCTATCCCACAGCCACGGACCGTGTGAAAGACAAAGTCTACCCCCACAGCCACGGACAGTGTGAAAGATAAAGTCTACCCCACAGCCACGGGCCGTGTGAAAGATAAATTCTATCCCACAGCCACGGACAGTGTGAAAGATAAAGTCTATCCCACAGGCACGGGCCGTGTGAAAGATAAAGTCTACCCCACAGCCACGGGCCGTGTGAAAGAAAAAGTCTATCCCACAGACACGGGCCCGTGTGAAAGATAAAGTCTTTCCGTCAGCCAAAGGCCATGTGAAAGATAAAGTCTACACCACAGCCACGGACCGTGTGAAAGAAAAAGTCTATCCCACAGGCACGGGCCGTGGGAAAGATAAAGTCTACCCCACAACCAAAGGCCATGTGAAAGATAAAGTCTACCCCCCAGCCATGGACCGTGTGAAAGATAAAGTCTATCCCATAGCAACGGACCGTGTGAAAGATAAAATCTATCCCACACCCACATACCGTGTGAAAGATAAAGTCTGCCCCACAGCCATGGATCATGTGAAAAATAAAGTCTACCCCACAGCCACGGATCGTGTGAAAGATAGAGTCTATTCCCACAACCACGGACCATGTGAAAGATAGAGTCTATCCCACAGCCACGGACCGTGTGAAAGATAGAGTCTATCCCACAGGCACGGACCGTGGGAAAAAGTCCATCCCACAGGCACGGACCGTGTGAAAGATAAAGTCAATCCCACAGGCACGGACTGTGTGAAAGATAAAGTATACCCCACAGCCACGGACCGTGTGAAAGATAATCTCTATCCCACAGGCAAGGACCCCGTGAAAGATAGAGTCTATTCCCACAGCCATGGACCGTGTGAGAGATAAAGTCTAACCCACAGCCACGGACCGTGTGAAAGATAAAGTCTACCCCACATTCACGGACCGTGTGAAGATAATGTCTACCCCACAGGCATGGACCATGTGAAAGATAAAGTCTACCACAGAGCCACGGACCGTGTGAAAGATAAAGTCTATTCCACAGGCACGAACCGTGTGAAAGATAAAGTCTACCCCACAGCCTCGGACCGTGTGAAAGATAAAGTCTATCCCACAGCCACGCACCGTGTGAAAGCTAAAGTGTATCCCACAGCCACGGACCATGTGAAAGATAAAGTCTATCCCACAGGCACGGACCGGGTGAAAGATAAACTCTATCCCACAGCCACGGACGTGTGAAAAAATCAATCCCACAGCCACGGACCGTGTGAAAGGTAAAGTCTATCCCACAGGCACGGACCGTGTGAAAGATAAACTCTATCCCACAGCCACGGACTGTGTGAAAAAGTCTATCTCACAGGCATGGACCATGTGAAAGACAAAGTCTACCCCAAAGCCATGGACCGTGTGAAAGACAAAGTCTATCCCACAGCCACGGACCGTGTGAAAGTTAAAGTCTATCCCAGAGCCACGGAGCGTGTGAAAGATAAAGTCTATCCGACAGCCACGGACCGTGTGAAAGATAAAGTCTACCCCACAGGCACGGACCGTGTGAAAGATACAGGCTATTCCCACAGCAACGGACTGTGTGAAACATAAAGTCTACTCCCACAGCCATGGACCGTGGGAAAGATAAAGTCTACTCCACCAGCCACGGACCGTGTGAAAGATAAAGTCTATCCCACAGCCACGGACCGTGTGAAAGATAAAGTCTATCCCATAGCCATGGATTGTGTGAAAGATAGAGTCTATTCCCACAGCCACGGACCGTGTGAAAGATAGAGGCTATCCCACAGCCACGGACCATGTGAAAGATAGAGTCTATCCCACAGGCACGGACCATATGAAAGATAGAGTCTATCCCACAGCCACGGACCGTGTGAAAGATGAAGTCTATCCCATAGGCACGGACCGTGTGAAAGATAAAGTCTACCCCACAGCCACGGACCATTTGAAAGATAAAGTCGAATCCACAGCCACAGGCCGTGTGAAAGATAAAGTCTACCCCACAGCCACGGACTGTGTGAAAGATAAAGTCTACCCCACATCCACGGACCGTGCGAAAGATAATGTCTACCCCACAGGCACGGACCATGTGAAAGATAAAATCTGCCCCACAGCCACGGGCCGTGTCAAAGATAAAGTCTACCCCACAGCCACGGGCCGTGTGAAAGATGAAGTCTACCCCAAAGCCACGGACCGTGTGAAAGATAAAATCTACCCCACAGCCACGGACCATGTGAAAGATAGAGTCTATCCCACAGCCACAGACCGTGTGAAAGGTAGAGTGTGTTCCGACATCTAACGACCGTGTGAAAGATAAAGTCTATCCCACAGCCTCGGATCATGTGAAAGGTAAAGTCTATCCCACAGGCACGGACCGTGTGAAAGATAAAGTCTATCCCACAGGGACGGACCGTGTGAAAGATAAAGTCTATCCCACAGCCACGGACCGTGTGAAAGATAAAGTCTATTGCACAGGCATGGACCGTGTGAAAGATAAAGTCTATCCCACAGGCACGGGCCGTGTGAAAAAGTCTATCCCACAGCCACGGACCGTGTGAAAGATAAAGTCTACCACAAAGACACGGACCGTGTGAAAGATAAAGTCTATGCCACAGCCACGGAGCTTGTGAAAGATAAAGTCTACCCCACAGCCACGGACCGTGTGAACGATAGAGGCTATCCCACAGCCACGGACCATGTGAAAGATAGAGGCTATCCCACAGCCACGGACCATGGGAAAGATAGAGTCTATCCCACAGGCATGGACTGTGTGAAAGATAAAGTCTATTCCCACAGCCACGGACCGTGTGAAAGATAGATGCTATCCCAGAGGTGTGGACCGAGTGAAAGATAGAGTCTATCTCACAGCCACGGACCGTGTGAAAGATAAAGGCTATCCCACAGGCACGGACCGTGTGAAAGATAAACTCTATTCCCACAGCCATGGACCGTGTGAAACATAAAGTCTATTCCCACAGCCACGGACCGTGTGAAAGATAAAGTCTATTCCCACAGCCACGGACCGTGTGAAAGATAAAGTCTACCCCACAGCCACGGGCCGGGTGAAAGATAAAGTCTACCGCACAGGCACAGGCCGTGTGAAAGATAAAGTCTATGCCACAGGCACGGGCCGTGTGAAAGAGAAAGTCTACCTCACAGCCATGGACCGTGTGAAAGATAAAGTCTATTCCCACAGCCACGGACCGTGTGAAAGATAGAGGCTATCCCACAGCCACGGACCGTGTGAAAGATAGAGTCTTTCCCCCAGGCACGGACCGTGTGAAAGATAAAGTCTACCCCACAGCAACGGATCATGTGAAAGATAAAGTCTATTCCCAGAGACACGGACCTTGTGAAACATAAAGTCTATTCCCACAGCCACAGACCGTGTGAAAGATAAAGTCTACTCCCACAGCCACAGACCGTATGAAATATAAAGTCTACACCACAGGCACGGACCGTGTGAAAGATAAAGTCTATCCCACAGGCACGGACCGTGTGAAAGATAAAGTCTATCCCACAGCCATGGACCGTGTGAAAAAGTCTATCCCTTACCCCACAGACACGGACCATGTGAAAGATAACGTCTACCCCACAGCCACGGGCCATGTGAAAAATAAAGTCTATCCCACAGCCACGGACATGTGATAGATAAAGTCTACCCCACAGCCACGGACAGTGTGACAGATAGAGTCTATCCCACAGGCACGGACCGTGTGAAAGATAGAGTCTACTCCCACAGCCACGGGCCGTGTGAAACAAAAAAGTCTATCCCACAGCCACGGACCGTGTGAAAGATAAAGTCTATCCCACAGGCACGGACCGTGGGAAAAAGTCTATCCCACAGGCACGGACCGTGTGAAAGATAAAGTCAATCCCACAGGCACGGACTGTGTGAAAGATAAAGTATACCCCACATCCACGGACCGTGTGAAAGATAAACTCTTTCCCACAGGCACGGAACGTGTGAAAGATAAAGTCCATCCCACAGCCACGGACCGTGTGAAAGATAAAGTCTATCCCACAGCCACGGACCGTGTGAAAAAGTCTATCCCACAGCCACGGACCGTGTGAAAGATAAAGTCTATTCTACAGGCACAGACCGTGTGAAAGATAAAGTCTATCCCACAGCCACCTACCGTGTGAAAAAGTCTATCCCACAGGCACGGACTGTGTGAAAGATAAAGTCTATCCCATAGGCATGGACCATGTGAAAGATAAAGTCTACCACAGAGCCATGGACCGTGTGAAAGATAAAGTCTATTCCACAGGCACGGACCGTGTGAAAGATAAAGTCTACCCCACAGCCACGGACCATGTGAAAGATAAAGTCTACCACAGAGCCACGGACCGTGTGAAAGATAAAGTCTATCCCACAGCCACGCACCGTGTGAAAGCTAAAGTGTATCCCACAGCCACGGACCATGTGAAAGATAAAGTCTATCCCACAGGCACGTACCGGGTGAAAGATAAACTCTATCCCACAGCCACGGACCATGTGAAAAAATCAATCCTACAGCCACGGACCGTGTGAAAGGTAAAGTCTATCCCACAGGCATGGACCGTGTGAAAGATAAAGTCTATCCCACAGCCACGGACCGTGTGAAAAAGTGTATCTCACAGGCATGGACCATGTGAAAGACAAAGTCTACCCAAAGCCACGGACCGTGTGAAAGACAAAGTCTATCCCACAGCCACGGGACCGTGTGAAAGATAATTGTCTATCCAGGAGCCACGGAGCGATGATGAAGATAAAGTGTATCCGACCAGCCACGGATCATATTGTGAAAGGTAAAGTGCATCCCACAGCCACGGACCGTGTGAAAGATTTAAAGTCTATCCCACCAGCCACGGACCGTGTGAAAGATAAAGTCTTATCCCACGCCACGGACCGTTTGAAAAGCCATCCCACCAGCCACGGCCCGTGTGAAAGATAAAGTCTACTCCACATCCACGGACCATGTGAAACATAAAATCTATTCCCACAGCCACGGACCGTATGAAAGATAAAGTCTACCCCACAGCCACGGACCGTGTGAAAGATAAAGTCTATCCCACAGGCACGGACCGTGTGAAAAAGTCTATCACACAGCCACTTACCTTGTGAAAGATAAAGTCTATAACAGAGCCACGGACCATGTGAAAGATAAAGTCTATCCCACAGGCACGGACCGTGTGAAAGATAAAGTCTACCCCACAGCCACGGACTCTATGAAAGATAAAGTCTACCATACAACCACGGACCGTGTGAAAGATAAAGTCTATCCCACAGGCACGGACCGTGTGAAAGATAGAGTCTATCACACAGCCATGGACCGTGTGAAAGCTAGAGACTATCCCACAGCCACGGACCGTGAAAGATAGTGTCTATCCCACAGCCACGGACCGTGTGAAAGATAGAGTCTACCCCACAGCCACGGACCGGGTGAAAGATAGAGTCTACCCCACACCATGGACCGTGTGAAAGATAGAGTCTAATCTCACAGCCACGGACCATGTGAAAGTTAGAGTCTATTCCACAGCCACGGACCGTGTGAAAGATAGAGTCCATCCCACAGGCACGGACCATGTGAAAGATAAATTCTATCCCACAGCCACGGACCGTGTGAAAGATAAAGTCTACCCCACAGGCATGGACCATGTGAATGATAAAGTCTACCCTGCAGCCACGAGCCGTGTGAAAGATGAAGTCTATACCACAGCCACGGACCATGTGAAATATAAAGTCTATCCCACAGGCACAGACCGTGTGAAAGGTAAAGTCTACCCCACAGACATGGACCATGTGAAAGATAAAGTCTATTCCCAGAGCCACGGACCTTGTGAAACATAAAGTCTATTCCCACAGCCAAGGACGGTATGAAAGATAAAGTCTACTCCCACAGGCAAGGACCATGTGAAAGATAAAGTCTACCCCACAGACATGGACCGTGTTAAAGATAAAGTCTATCCCACAGCGAGGGATCGTGTGAAAGATAAAGTCTATACCACAGGCACGGACCTTGTGAAAGATATAGTCTATTCCCACAGCTACGGACCGTGTGAAAGATAAAGTCTATCCCACAGCCACGGACCATGTGAAAGATACAGTCTATCTCACAGGCACGTACCGTGTGAAAGATAAAGTCTATCCCACAGACACAGACAGTGTCAAAGATAAAGTCTATCCCACAGTCACGGACCGTGTGAAAAAGTCTATCCCACAGCCACGGACCGTGTGAAAGAAAAAGTCTAACCCACAGGAACGGACCGTGTGAAAGATAAAGTCTATCCACAGCCACGGACCGTGTGAAAAAATCTATCCCACAGGCATGGACCGTGTGAAAGATAAAGTCTGGCCCACAGGAATGGACCGTGTGAAAGATAAAGTCTACCCCACAGCCACGGACCATGTGAAAGATAAAGTCTAACCCACAGGCATGGACCGTGTGAAAAATAGAGTCTATTCCCACAGCGACAGACAATGTGCAAGATAGAGTCTATCCCACAGGCACGGACGGTGTGAAAGTTAAAGTCTACCCCACAGGCACGGACCGTGTGAAAGATAAAGTCTATTCCCAGAGCCACGGACCGTGTGAAACATAAAGTCTATTCCCACAGCCACGGAACGTGTGAAAGATAAAGTCGAGTACCACAGCCACGGACCGTGTGACAAATAAAGTCTACCTCACAGCCACGGACTGTGTGAAAGATAAAGTCTATCCCACAGCCATGGACCGTGTGAAAGATAATGTCTATCCCACAGCCATGGACCGTGTGAAAGATAGAGTCTATTCCCACAGCCACGGACTGTGTGAAAGATAAGGCTATCCCACAGCCACGGACCATGTGAAAAATAGAGTCTATCCCACAGGCATGGGCCGTGTTAGAGATAGAGTCTATTCCCTCATCCACGGATCGTGTGAAAGATAGAGTCTACTCTCACAGCCATGGACCATGTGAAAGATAGACTCCATCCCAGAGCCACGGACCGTGTGAAAGATAGAGTCTATCACACACGCACGGTCTGTGTGAAAGATAAAATCTAACCCACAGGCACGGACAATGTGAAAGATAAAGTCTATCCCACAGGCATGGACCGTGTGAAGGATAAAGTCTATACCACAGCCACGGACCATGTGAAAGATAGAGTCTTTCCCACAGCCACGGATCGTGTGAAAGATAGATTCTATCCCACAGGCACGGACTATGTGAAAGATAAAGTCTATTCCCACACCCACGGACCGTGTGAAAGATAAAGTCTATTCCCACAGCCACGGACCGTGTGCAAGATAAAGTCTACCCCACAGCCACGGACCATGTGAAAGATATAGCCTACCCCACAGCCACGGACCGTGTGAAAGATAAAGTGTACCCCACATCCACGGGCCGTGTGAAAGATAAAGTCTACCGCACAGCCACGGGCCGTGTGAAAGACAAAGTCTACACCACAGCCATGGACCTTGTGAAAGATAAAGTCTACCCTCAGCCACGGACCTTGTGAAAGATAAAGTCTACCCAAAAGCCACGGACCGTGTGAAAGATAAAGTCTATCCAACAGGCACGGACCGTGTGAAAGATAAAGTCTAACCCACAGCCACGGACCGTGTGAAAGATAAAGTCTATTCCACAGGCACGGACCGTGTGAAAGATAAAGTCTATCCCACAGCCACGGACCGTGTGAAAGATAAAGTCTATCCCACAGGCACGGACCGTGTGAAAGATAAAGTCTATTCCCACAGCCACGGACCGTGTGAAAGATAAGGTCTAATCCCAACAGGAAAGTACCTGTGTGAAAGATAGAGTCTATCCCCGCCACGGACCGTGTGAGAGATAAAGTCTATCCCACAGGCCACGGACTGTGTGAAAGTATTAAAGTCTTACCCACCAGCCACGGACCGTGTGAAAGATAAGTCTATTCCCAGAGCCACGGACCTTGTGACACATAAGTCTATTCCCACAGCCACAGACCGTGTGAAGATAAGTCTACCCCCAGCACGGACCGTATGAAAGATAAAGTCTACCCCACAGCCACGGACCGTGTCAAAGATAAAGTCTATCCCACAGCCATGGACCGTGTGAAAGATAGAGTCTATTCCCACAGCCACGGACCATGTGAAAGAAAAAGTCTATCCCACAGCCACAGACCGTGTGAAAGATAGAGTTTCTTTCCCACAGGCACGGATCGTGTGAAAGATAAAGTCTACCCCACAGCCACGGACCGTGTGAAAGATAAAGTCTAATCCACAGCTACGGGCCGTGTGAAACATAAACTCTACCCCACGGCCACGGGCCATGTGAAAGATAAAGTCTTCCTCACAGCCACGGACCGTGTGAAAGATAAGGTCTATCCCACAGGCACGGACCGTGTGAAAGATAGAGTCTATTCCCACAGCCATGGACCGTGTGAAAGATAAAGTCTATCCCACAGGCACGGACCATGTGAAAGATAAAGTCTATCCGACAGCCACGGACCGTGTGAAAGATAAAGTCTATCCCACAGGCACGGACCGTGTGAAAGATAAAGTCTATCCCACAGCCACAGTCCGTGTGAAAAAGTCTATCCCACAGCCACGGATCGTGTGAAAGATAAAGTCTATCCCACAGGCCCGGACCGTGTGAAAAAGTCTATCACACAGCCACTTACCGTGTAAAAGATAAAGTCTATACCAGAGCCACGGACCATGTGAAAGATAAAGTCTACCCCACAGCCACGGACTGTATGAAAGATAAAGTCTACCACACAGCCACGGACCGGGCGAAATATAAAGTCTTTCCCAAAGCCACGGATCGTGTGAAAGATAGAGTCATTCCCACAGCCATGGACCGCTAGATGGTCTCTGTGAAAGGATAAAGGTCTATCCCACAGCCATGGACCGTGTGAAAGATTAAAGTTTATTCCCACAGCCACGGACCATGTGGGCAAAGAAAAAGTACCATCACACGCCATGGACCGTGTGAGAACGATAGAGTCTTTCCCCACAGCCACGGACCGTGTGAAAGATAAAGCCCACCCCACAGCCACGGACCATGTGAAAGATAAAGTCTAATCCACAGCCACGGGCCGTGTGAAAGATAAACTCTACTCCACAGCCACGGGCCATGTGAAAGATAAAGTATACCCCACAGCCACAGACCGTGTGAAAGATAAAGTCTACCCCACATCTACGGACCGTGTGAAAGACAATGTCTACCCCAGAGGCACGGACCGTGTGAAAGATAAAGTCTACCCCATAGGAACGGGCCGTGTGAAAGATAAAGTCTACCCCACAGCCACGGGCCGTGTGAAAGATAAAGTCTATCCCACAGCCCGGGCAGTGTGAAAGATAAAGTCTATCCCACAGGCACGGGCCGTGTGAAAGATAATGTCTACCCCACAGCCACGGGCCGTGTGAAAGAAAAAGTCTATCCCCAGACACGGGCCGTGTGAAAGATAAAGTCTTTCCCTCAGCCAAAGGCCATGTGAAAGATAAAGTCTACACCACAGCCACGGACCGTGTGAAAGAAAAAGTCTATCCCACAGGCACGGGCCTTGTGAAAGATAAAGTCTACCCCACAACCAAAGGCCATGTGAAATTAAAGTCTACCCCCCAGCCATGGACCGTGTGAAAGATAAAGTCTATCCCACAGCAACGGATCGTGTGAAAGATAAAATCTATCCCACACCCACACACCGTGTGAAAGATAAAGTCTACCCCATAGCCATGGACCATGTGAAAAATAAAGTCTACCCAACAGCCACGGATCGTGTGAAAGATAGAGTCTATTCCCACAACCACGGACCATGTGAAATATAGAGTCTATCCCACAGCCACGGTCCGTGTGAAAGATAGAGTCTAACCCACAGGCACGGACCGTGGGAAAAAGTCTATCCCACAGGCACGGACCGTGGGAAAAAGTCTATCCCACAGGCACGGACCGTGTGAAAGATAAAGTCAATCCCACAGGCACGGACTGTGTGAAAGATAAAGTATACTGCACAGCCACGAACCGTGTGAAAGATAAACGCTATCCCACAGGCACGGGCCGTGTGAAAGATAAAGTCTACCCCACAACCAAAGGCCATGTGAAAGATAAAGTCTACCCCCCAGCCATGGACCGTGTGAAAGATAAAGTCTATCCCACAGCAACGGACCGTGTGAAAGACAAAATCTATCCCACACCCACATACCGTGTGAAAGATAAAGTCTACCACACAGCCATGGACCATGTGAAAGATAAAGTCTACCCCACAGCCACGGATCGTGTGAAAGATAGAGTCTATCCCCACAACCACGGACCATGTGAAAGATAGAGTCTATCCCACAGCCACGGACCGTGTGAAAGATAGAGTCTATCCCACAGGCACGGACCGTGGGAAAAAGTCTATCCCACAGGCACGTACCGTGTGAAAGATAAAGTCAATCCCACAGGCACGGACTGTGTGAAAGATAAAGTATACCCCACAGCCACGGACCGTGTGAAAGATAATCTCTATCCCACAGGCAAGGACCCCGTGAAAGATAGAGTCTATTCCCACAGCCATGGACCGTGTGAGAGATAAAGTCTAACCCACAGCCACGGACCGTGTGAAAGATAAAGTCTACCCCACATTCACGGACCGTGTGAAAGATAAAGGCTACCCCACAGCCACGGACCGTGTGAAAGATAGAGTCTATCCCACAGGCACGGACCGTGTTAAAGATAGAGTCTAACCCACAGGCACGGACCGTGTGAAAGATAGAGTCTATCCCAAAGCCACGGACCGTGTGAAAGATAAAGTCTAACCCACAGGTACAGACCGTGTGAAAGATAAAGACTATTCCCACAGCCACCGACCGTGTGTAACATAAAGTATATGCCCACAGGAACGGACCGTGTGAAAAATAAAGTCTATTCCCACAGCCATGGACCGTGTGAAAGATTAAGTCTACCCCACAGCCATGGACCATGTGAAAGATAAAGTCTACCGCACAGCCACTGACCGAGTTAAAGATAAAGTCCACTTCACAGCCACGGGCCGTGTGAAAGATAAAGTCTACCCCACAGGCACGGGCCGTGTGAAAGATAAAGTCTACACAAAGCCACGGACCTTGTGAAAGTTTAAGTCTACCCACAACCACGGACCGTGTGAAACATAAAGTCTACCCCACAGCCAAGGACCGTGTGAAAGATAAAGTCTACCCCACAGCCACGGGCCATGTGAACGATAAAGTCTACCCCACAGGCACGGGCCGTGTGAAAGATAAAGTCTACACCACAGACACGGACCGTGTGAAAGATAACGTCTACCCCACAGCCACGGGCCATGTGAAAGATAAAGTCTATCCCACAGCCACGGACCGTGTGAAAGATAAAGTCTACCCCACAGCCACGGACCGTGTGACAGATAGAGTCTATCCCACAGGCACGGACCGTGTGAAAGATAGAGTCTATTCCCACAGCCACGGGCCGTGTGAAACAAAAAAGTCTATCCCACAGCCACGGACCATGTGAAAGATAAATTCTATCCCACAGGCACGGAACGTGTGAAAGATAAAGTCTATCCCACAGCCACAGACCCTGTGAAAGATAAAGTCTTTCCCACAGCCACGGACCGTGTGAAAGTGTCTATCCCACAACCACGGACCGTGTGAAAGATAAAGTCTATTCCCACAGGCACAGACCGTGTGATAGATATAGTCTATCCCACAGCCACGGACCGTGTGAAAAAGTCTATCCCACAGGCACGGACCGTGTGAAAGATAAAGTCTATTCCATAGGTATGGACCGTGTGAAAGATAAAGTCTACCACAGAGCCACGGACCGTGTGAAAGATAAAGTCTATTCCACAGGCACGGACCGTGTGAAAGATAAAGTCTACCCCACAGCCTCGGACCGTGTGAAAGATAAAGTCTATCCCACAGCCACGCACCGTGTGAAAGCTAAAGTGTATCCCACAGCCACGGACCATGTGAAAGATAAAGTCTACCCCACAGGCACGGACTGGGTGAAAGATAAACTCTATCCCACAGCCACGGACCGTGTGAAAAAATCAATCCCACAGCCACGGACCGTGTGAAAGATAAAGTCTATCCCACAGGCACGGACTGTGTGAAAGATAAAGTCTATCCCACAGGCACGGACTGTGTGAAAGATAAAGTCTATCCCACAGCCACGGACCGTGTGAAAAAGTCTATCTCACAGGCATGGACCATGTGAAAGACAAAGTCTACCCCAAAGCCACGGACCGTGTGAAAGATAAAGTCTATCACACAGCCACGGACCGTGTGAAAGATAGAGTCTATCCCACAGCCACGGACCGTGTGAAAGATAGAGTCTACCCCACAGCCATGGACCATGTGAAAGATAGAGTCTACTCTCACAGCCATGGACCATGTGAAAGATAGAGTTCATCCCAGAGCCACGGACCGTGTGAAAGATAGAGTCTATCACACACGCACGGTCTGTGTGAAAGATAAAATCTAACCCACAGGCACGGACAATGTGAAAGATAAAGTCTATCCCACAGGCATGGACCGTGTGAAGGATAAAGTCTATACCACAACCACGGACCATGTGAAAGATAGAGTCTATCCCACAGCCACGGCCCGTGTGAAAGATAGAGTCTATCCCACAGGCACGGACTATGTGAAAGATAAAGTCTATTCCCACACCCATGGACCGTGTGAAAGATAAAGTCTATTCCCACTGCCACGGACCGTGTGCAAGATAAAGTCTACCCCACAGCCACGGACCATGTGAAAGATATAGTCTACCCCACAGCCACGGACCGTGTGAAAGATAAAGTGTACCCCACATTCACGGGCCGTGTGAAAGATAAAGTCTACCGCACAGCCACGGGCCGTGTGAAAGACAAAGTCTACACCACAGCCACGGACCGTGTGAAAGATAAAGTCTACCCACAGCCACGGACCTTGTGAAAGATAAAGTCTACCCAAAAGCCACGGACCGTGTGAAAGATAAAGTCTATCACACAGGCACGGACCGTGTGAAAGATAAAGTCTAACCCACAGCCACGGACCGTGTGAAAGATAAAGTCTATTCCACAGGCACGGACGTGTGAAAGATAAACTCTACCCCACGGCCACGGGCCGTGTGCCCACAGGCACGGACCGTGTGAAAAAGTCTATCACACAGCCACTTACCGTGTGAAAGATAAAGTCTATACCAGAGCCACGGACCATGTGAAAGATAAAGTCTATCCCACAGGCACGGACCGTGTGAAAGATAAAGTCTACCCCACAGTCACGGACTGTATGAAAGATAAAGTCTACCACACAGACACGGACCGTGTGAAAGATAAAGTCTATCCCAC
Organism: Cervus canadensis; assembly: GCF_019320065.1. Taxonomy (NCBI): domain Eukaryota; kingdom Metazoa; phylum Chordata; class Mammalia; order Artiodactyla; family Cervidae; genus Cervus; species Cervus canadensis. The sequence goes on along the minus strand of NC_057411.1, from coordinate 13,134,125 downwards.
AGGCACGAACCGTGTGAAAGATAAAGTCTATCCCACAGCCACGGACCGTGTGAAAAAGTCAATCCCACAGCCACGGACCATGTGAATGATAAAGTCTATCCCACAGGCACGGACCGTGTGAAAGCTAAAGTCTATCCCACAGGCACGGACCGTGTAAAAAAGTCTATCCTACAGGTATGGACCATGTGAAAGATAAAGTCTACCCCAAAGCCACGGACCGTGTGAAAGATAGAGTCTATCACACAGCCATGGACCGTGTGAATGATAAAGTCTATCCCACAGCCATGGACCGTGTGAAAGATAGTGTCTATCCCACAGCCACGGACCGTGTTAAAGATAGAGTCTACCCCACAGCGATGGACCGTGTGAAAGATAGAGTCTACTCCCACAGCCATGGACCATGTGAAAGATAGAGTTGATCCCAGAGCTACGGACGGTGAGAAAGATAGAGTCTATCACACAGGCACGAACCGTGTGAAAGATAAAGTCTATCCCACAGCCACGGACCGTGTGAAAAAGTCAATCCCACAGCCACGGACCATGTGAATTATAAAGTCTATCCCCCAGGCACGGACGTGTGAAAGATAAAGTCTATCCCACAGGCACGGACCGTGTGAAAAAGTCTATCCTACAGGCATGGACCATGTGAAAGATAAAGTCTACCCCAAAGCCACGGACCATGTGAAAGATAAAGTCTACCCCACAGGGACGGACCGTGTGAAAGATAAAGTCTACCCCACAGCCACGGACTGTATGAAAGATAAAGTCTACCACACAGACACGGACCGTGTGAAAGATAAAGTCTATCCCACAGGCACGGACCGTGTGAAAGATAAAGTCTATCCCACAGCCACGGACCGTGAAAAGTCAATCCCACAGCCACGGACCAGTGAATGATAAAGTCTATCCCCAGGCACGGACCTTGTGAAGATAAAGTCTATCCCACCAGGCCATGGACCTGTGAAAAAAGTTATCCTTACAGGCATGGGACCATGTGAAAGATAAGTCACCCAAAGCCACGGACCGTGTGAAAGATAAAGTCTATCACACAGCCACGGACCGTGTGAAAGATAGAGTCTATCCCACAGCCACGGACCGTGTGAAAGATAGAGTCCACCCCACAGCCATGGACCATGTGAAAGATAGAGTCTACTCTCACAGCCATGGACCATGTGAAAGATAGAGTTCATCCCAGAGCCACGGACCGTGTGAAAGATAGAGTCTGTCACACATGCACGGTCTGTGTGAAAGATAGAATCTAACCCACAGGAACGGACAATGTGAAAGATAAAGTCTATCCCACAGGCATGGACCGTGTGAAGGATAAAGCCTATACCACAGCCACGGACCATGTGAAAGATAGAGTCTATCCCACAGCCACGGATCGTGTGAAAGATAGAGTCTATCCCACAGGCACGGACTATGTGAAAGATAAAGTCTATTCCCACATCCACGGACTGTGTGAAAGATAAAGTCTATTCCCACAGCCACGGACCGTGTGCAAGATAAAGTCTACCCCACAGCCACGGACCATGTGAAAGATCTAGTCTACCCCACAGCCACAGACCGTGTGAAAGATAAAGTGTACCCCACATCCACGGGCCGTGTGAAAGATAAAGTCTACCGCACAGCCACGGACCGTGTGAAAGATAAAGTCTACCCACAGCCACGGACCTTGTGAAAGATAAAGTCTACCCAAAAGCCACGGACCGTGTGAAAGATAAAGTCTATCCCACAGGCACGGACCGTGTGAAAGATAAACTCTACTCCACAGCCACGGGCCGTGTGAAAGATAAAGTATACCCCACAGCCACGGACCGTGTGAAAGATAAAGTCTATCCCACAGCCATGGGCCGTGTGAAAGATAAACTCTACTCCACAGCCACGGGCCGTGTGAAAGATAAAGTATACCCCACATCCACGGACCGTGTGAAAGACAATGTCTACCCCAGAGGCACGGACCGTGTGAAAGATAAAGTCTACCCCATAGCCACGGGCCGTGTGAAAGATAAAGTCTACCCCACAGCCACCGGCCGTGTGAAAGATAAAGTCTATCCCACAGCCACGGACAGTGTGAAAGATAAAGTCTATCCCACAGGCATGGGCCGTGTGAAAGATAAAGTCTACCCCACAGCCACGGGCCGTGTTAAAGAAAAAGTCTATCCCACAGACACGGACCGTGGGAAAAAGTCTATCCCACAGGCACGGACCGTGTGAAAGATAAAGTCTACCCCACAGCCACCGGCCGTGTGAAAGATAAAGTCTATCCCACAGCCACGGATCGTGTGAAAGATAGAGTCTATTCCCACAACCACGGACCATGTGAAAGATAGAGTCTATCTCACAGCCACGGTCCGTGTGAAAGATAGAGTCTAACCCACAGGCACGGACCGTGGGAAAAAGTCTATCCCACAGGCACGGACCGTGTGAAAGATAAAGTCAATCCCACAGGCACGGACTGTGTGAAAGATAAAGTATACCCCACAGCCACGGACCGTGTGAAAGATAAACTCTATCCCACAGCCACGGACCGTGTGAAAGATAAAGTCTACCCCACAACCAAAGGCCATGTGAAAGATAAAGTCTACCCCCCAGCCATGGACCGTGTGAAAGATAAAGTCTATCCCACAGCAACGGACCACGTGAAAGATAAAATCTATCCCAAACCCACATACCGATTCACTGTGAAAGATAAAGTCTACCAACAGCCATGGACATGTGAAAGATAAAGTCTACCGCCACAGCCACGGATCGTGTGAAAGATAGAGTCTATTCCCACAACCACGGACCATGTGAAAGATAGAGTCTATCTCACAGCCACGGTCCGTGTGAAAGATAGAGTCTAACCCACAGGCACGGACCGTGGGAAAAAGTCTATCCCACAGGCACGGACCGTGTGAAAGATAAAGTCAATCCCACAGGCACGGACTGTGTGAAAGATAAAGTATACCCCACAACCACGGACCGTGTGAAAGATAAACGCTATCCCACAGCCACAGGCACGGACCGTGTGAAAGATAAAGTCTATCCCACAGCCACGGACCGTGTGAAAAAGTCTATCCCACATCCACGGACCGTGTGAAAGATAAAGTCTATCCCACAGGCCCGGACCGTGTGAAAAGTCTATCACACAGCCACTTACCGTGTAAAAGATAAAGTCTATACCAGAGCCACGGGCCATGTGAAAGATAAAGTCTACCCCACAGCCACGGACTGTATGAAAGATAAAGTCTACCACACAGCCACGGACCGGGCGAAATATAACGTCTTTCCCACAGCCACGGACCGTGTGAAAGATAGAGTCTATTCCCACAGCCATGGACCGTGTGAAAGATAAAGTCTATCCCACAGCCATGGACGGTGTGAAAGATAAAGTCTATTCCCACAGCCACGGACCATGTGAAAGAAAAAGTCTATCACACAGCCACGGACCGTGTGAAAGATAGAGTCTTTCCCACAGGCACGGACCGTGTGAAAGATAAAGTCTACCCCACAGCCACGGACCATGTGAAGATAAAGTCTAATCCACAGCCACGGGCCGTGTGAAAGATCAACTCTACTCCACAGCCACGGGCCGTGAGAAAGATAAAGTATACCCCACAGCCACAGACCGTGTGAAAGATAAAGTCCACCCCACATCCACGGACCGTGTGAAAGACAATGTCTACCCCAGAGGCACGGACCGTGTGAAAGATAAAGTCTACCCCATAGGAACGGGCCGTGTGAAAGATAAAGTCTACCCCACGCCACGGGCCGTGTGAAAGATAAAGGTCTTATCCCACAGCCACGGGACAGTTGTGAAGATTAAAAGTCTATCCCACAGGCACGGGCCGTGTGAAAGATAATATCTACCCCACAAGCCACGGGCCGTGTGAAAGATAAAGTCTACCCCACAACCAAAGGCCATGTGAAAGATAAAGTCTACACCCCAGCCATGGACCGTGTGAAAGATAAAGTCTATCCCACAGCAACGGACCGTGTGAAAGATAAAATCTATCCCACACCCACATACCGTGTGAAAGATAAAGTCTACCCCACAGCCATGGACCATGTGAAAGATAAAGTCTACCCCACAGCCAGGGATCGTATGAAAGATAGAGTCTATTCCCACAACCACGGACCATGTGAAAGATAGAGTCTATCCCACAGCCACGGTCCGTGTGAAAGATAGAGTCTAACCCACAGGCACGGACCGTGGGAAAAAGTCTATCCCACAGGCACGGACCGAGTGAAAGATAAAGTCAATCCCACAGGCACGGACTGTGTGAAAGATAAAGTATACCCCACAGCCACGGACCGTGTGAAAGATAAACTCTATCCCACAGCCACGGACCGTGTGAAAGATAAAGTCTACCCCACAACCAAAGGCCATGTGAAAGATAAAGTCTACCCCCCAGCCATGGACCGTGTGAAAGATAAAGTCTATCCCACAGCAACGGACCACGTGAAAGATAAAATCTATCCCAAACCCACATACCGTGTGAAAGATAAAGTCTACCCCAGAGCCATGGACCATGTGAAAATAAAGTCCACCCCACAGCCACGGATCGTGTGAAAGATAGAGTCTATTCCCACAACCACGGACCATGTGAAAGATAGAGTCTATCCCACAGCCACGGACCGTGTGAAAGATAGAGTCTATACCACAGGCACGGACCGTGGGAAAAAGTCTATCCCACAGGCACGGACCGTGTGAAAGATAAAGTCAATCCCACAGGCACGGACTGTGTGAAAGATAAAGTATACCCCACAGCCACGGACTGTGTGAAAGATAAACTCTATCCCACAGGCACGGACCCCGTGAAAGATAGAGTCTATTCCCACAGCCATGGACCATGTGAGAGATAAAGTCTAACCCACAGCCACGGACCGTGTGAAAGATAAAGTCTACCCCACATCCACGGACCGTGTGAAAGATAATGTCTACCCCACAGGCACGGACCATGTGAAAGATGAAGTCTCCCCCACAGCTACGGGCCGTGTGAAAGATAAAGTCTACCCCACAGCCACGGACCGTGTGAAAGATAGAGTCTATCCCACAGGCACGGACCGTGTTAAAGATAGAGTCTATCCCACAGGCACGGACCGTGTGAAAGATAGAGTCTATCCCAAAGCCACGGACCGTGTGAAAGATAAAGTCTAACCCACAGGCACAGACCGTGTGAAAAATAAAGTCTATTCCCACAGCCATGGACCGTGTGAAAGATAAAGTCTACCCCACAGCCATGGACCGTGTGAAAGATAAAGTCTATCCCAGTGCCACGTAGCGTGTGAAAGATAAAGTCTATCCCAAAGCCGCGGACCGTGTTAAAGATAAATTCTACCCCACCGGTTCGGACCGTGTGAAAGATGCAGGCTATTCCCAAAGCCACGGAACGTGTGAAACATAAAGTCTATTCCGACAGCCATGGACCATGTGAAAAATAAAGTCTATCCCAGAGCCACGGAGCGTGTGAAAGATAGAGTCTACTCCCACAGCCACGGACCATGTGAAAGATAGAGGCTATCCCACAGCCACGGACCATGTGAAAGATAAAGTCTATCCGACAGGCACTGACCGTGTGAAAGATAAAGTCTATCCCAAAGCAATGGACCGTGTGAAAGATAAAGTCTATCCCACAGCAACGGACTGTGTGAAAAAGTCTATCCCACAGCCAGTGACCGTGTGAAACCTAAAGTCTATCCCACAGCCATGGACCGTGTGAAAGGTAAAGTCTATCCCACAGGCACGGACCGTGTGAAAAAGTCTATCCCTCAGTCACGGACCGTGTGAAAGATAAAGTTAATCCACAGCCACGGGCCGTGTGAAAGATAAAGTCTACCCCACAGCCATGGACTATGTGAAAGATAAAGTCTATCCCACAGGCACGGACAGTGTGAAAGATAGAGTCGGTTCCCACAGCCACGGACCGTGTGAAAGATAAAGTCTACCCCACAGCCACGGACCGTGTGAAAGATAAAATCTATCCCACAGCCACATAGCGTGTGAAAGATAAAGTCTACCCCACAGCCACGGACCATGTGAAAGATAAAGTCTACCCCACAGCCACAGACCGTGTGAAAGATAAAGTCTACCGCACAGCCACGGACGTTGTTAAAGATAAAGTCCACTTCACAGCCACAGACCGTGTGAAAGATAAAGTCTATCCCACAAACACGGACCGTGTGAAAGATAAAGTCTACCCCACAGCCACAGACCGTGTGAAAGATAAAGTCTATCCCACAAGCACGGACCGTGTGAAAGATAAAGTCTATCCCACAGCCACGGCCGTGTGAAAGACAAAGTCTATCCCACAGCCACGGACCGTGTGAAAGACAAAGTCTATCCCACAGCCACGGACCGTGTGAAAGATAAAGTCTACCCCACAGCCACGGGCCGTGTGAAAGATAAAGTCTACCCCCCACAGGCTACATGTGAAAGATAAAGTCTACCCCACAGCCACGGACCATGTGAAAGATAAAGTCTACCCCACAGCCATGGACCGTGTGAAAGATAGAGTCTATCCCACAGCCACGGGACCATGTAAACGATGAAGTCTATCCCACAGCCTCGGGACCGTGTGAAACATAAAGTCTATTCCCACAGCCATGGACCGTGTGAAAGAAAAACTCTATTACCTAGCAACGTACCGTGTGAAAGATAAAGTCTACCCCACAGCCACGGACCGTGTGAAAGATAAAATCTATCCCACAGGCACGGACCTTGTGAAAGATAAAGTCTATTCCACAGCAACGGTCCGTGTGAAAAAGTCTATCCCACAGCCACGGACCGTGTGAAACATAAAGTCTATCCCACAGGCACGGACCGAGTGAAAGATAAAGTCTATCCCACAGGCACGGACCGTGTGAAAGATAAAGTCTACCCCACAGGCACGGACCGTGTGAAAGATAAAGTCAACGCCACAGCCATGGGCCGTGTGAAAGATAAAGTCTACCCCGCAGCCACGGGCCGTGTGAAAGACAAAGTCTATCCCATAGGCACGGACCGTGTGAAAGATAAAGTCTATCCCACAGGAACGGGCCGTATGAAAGATAAAGTCTACCCCACAGCCACTTGCCGTGTGAAAGATAAAGTCTACGCCATGGGCACGGGCCGTGTGAAAGATAAAGTCTACCCCACTGCCACGGGCCGTGTAAAGGATAAAGTCTACCCCCGAGCCATGGACCTTGTGAAAGATAAAGTCAATCCCACAGCCACGGACCGTGTGAAAGATAAAGTCTATCCCACAGCCAGGGACCGTGTGAAAGATAACGTCTATCCCACAGGCATGGACCGTGTGAAAGATAAAGTATATCCCACAGCCACGGAATGTGTGAAAAAGTCTATCCCACTGCCACGGACCGTGTGAAAGATAAAGTCAACCCAACAGCCACGGACCGTGAGTCAGATAAAGTCTTCCCCACAGACACGGACCGTGTGAAAGATAAAGTCTATCAAACACCCCGGACCATGTGAAAGATAAAGGTTACCCCACAGCCACGGACCGTGTGAAAGATAAAGTCTAACCCACAGGCACGGGCCATGTGAAAGAAAGTCTATCCCACAGACACGGACCGTGTGAAAGATAAAGTCTGCCCCACAGCAACGGACCGTGTGAAAGATGAAGTCTATCCCACAGACACGGACAGTGTGAAAGATAAAGTCTATCCCACAGGCACGGACCGTGTGAAAAAGTCTATCCCACAGGCATGGACCATGTGAAAGATAAAGTCTACCCCAAAGCCACGGACCATGTGAAAGATAAAGTCTATCCCAGTGCCACGTAGCGTGTGAAAGATAAAGTCTATCCCACAGCCGCGGACCGTGTGAAAGATAAAGTCTACCCCACAGGTACGGACCGTGTGAAAGATGCAGGCTATTCCCACCGCCACGGAACGTGTGAAACATAAAGTCTATTCCGACAGCCATGGACCGTGTGAAAGATAAAGTCTACTCCAACAGCCACGGACTGTGTGAAAGATAAAGTCTATCCCAGAGCCTCGGAGCGTGTGAAAGATAGAGTCTATTCCCACAGCCACGGACCGTGTGAAAGATAAAGTCTATCCCACAGCCACGGACCGTGTGAAAGATAAAGTCTATCCCACAGCCACGGACCGTGTGAAAGATAAAGTCTATTCCAACAGCCATGAACCGTGTGAAAGATAGAGTCTATCCCACAGGAAAGTACCGTGTGAAAGATAGAGTCTATCCCACAGCCACGGACCGTGTGAAAGATAAAGTCTATCCCACAGGCACGGACTGTGTTGAAAGATAAAGTCTACCCCACAGCCATGGACCGTCTGAAAGATAAAGTCTATTCCCAGAGCCACGGACCTTGTGAAACATAAAGTCTATTCCCACAGCTACAGACCGTGTGAAAGATAAAGTCTACCCCCACAGCCACGGACCGTATGAAAGATAAAGTCTACCCCACAGCCACGGACCGTGTCAAAGATAAAGTCTATCCCACAGCCATGGACCGTGTGAAAGATAGAGTCTTTTCCCACAGCCACGGACCATGTGAAAGAAAAAGTCTATCCCACAGCCACAGACCGTGTGAAAGATAGAGTCTTTCCCACAGGCACGGACCGTGTGAAACATAAAGTCTAACCCACAGCCACGGACCATGTGAAAGATAAAGCCTAATCCACAGCTACGGGCCGTGTGAAACATAAACTCTACCCCACGGCCACGGGCCGTGTGAAACATAAAGTCTACCTCACAGCCACGGACCGTGTGAAAGATAAGGTCTATCCCACAGGCACGGACCGTGTGAAAGAGAGAGTCTATTCCCACAGCCACGGACCGTGTGAAAGATAAAGTCTATCCCACAGGCACGGACCATGTGAAAGATAAAGTCTATCCGACAGCCATGGACCGTGTGAAAGATAAAGTCTATCCCACAGGCACGGACCGTGTGAAAGATAAAGTCGATTCCACAGCCACGGACCGTGTGAAAAAGTCTATCCCACAGCCACGGACCGTGTGAAAGATAAAGTCTATCCCACAGGCCCGGACCGTGTGAAAAAGTCTATCACACAGCCACTTACCGTGTAAAAGATAAAGTCTATACCAGACCACGGACCATGTGAAAGATAAAGTCTACCCCACAGCCACGGACTGTATGAAAGATAAAATCTACCACACAGCCACGGACCGGGCGAAATATAAAGTCTTTCCCACAGCCACGGATCGTGTGAAAGATAGAGTCTATTCCCCACAAGCCAGGAGCCGTGTGGAAGAATAAAGTCTATCCCACAGCCATGGACCGGTGTGAAAGATATAAAGTCTATCCCACAGCCACTTACCGTGTGAAAGATAAAGTCTATACCAGAGCCACGGACCATGTGAAAGATAAGTCTACTCCACAGGCACGGACCGTGTGAAAGATAAAGTCTACCCCACAGCCACGGACCATGTGAAAGATAAAGTCTACCCCACAGCCACGGGCCGTGTGAAAGATAAACTCTACCCAGCAGCCACGGGCCGTGTGAAGATAAAGTCTACCCCACAGCCACGGACCGTGTGAAAGATAAAGTCTACCCCACATCCACGGACCGTGTGAAAGACAATGTCTACCCCAGAGGCACGGACCGTGTGAAAGACAAAGTCTACCCCATAGCCACGGGCCGTGTGAAAGATAAAGTCTACCCCACAGCCACGGGCCGTGTGAAAGATAAAGTCTATCCCACAGCCACGGACAGTGTGAAAGATAAAGTCTATCCCACAGGCACGGGCCGTGTGAAAGATAATGTCTACCCCACAGCCACGGGCCGTGTGAAAGAAAAAGTCTATCCCCAGACACGGGCCGTGTGAAAGATAAAGTCTTTCCCTCAGCCAAAGGCCATGTGAAAGATAAAGTCTACACCACAGCCACGGACCGTGTGAAAGAAAAAGTCTATCCCACAGGCACGGGCCGTGTGAAAGATAAAGTCTACCCCACAACCAAAGGCCATGTGAAACATAAAGTCTACCCCCAGCCATGGACCGTGTGAAAGATAAAGTCTATCCCACAGCAACGGATCGTGTGAAAGATAAAATCTATCCCACACCCACATACCGTGTGAAAGATAAAGTCTACCCCACAGCCATGGACCATGTGAAAGATAAAGTCTACCCCACAGCCACGGATCGTGTGAAAGATAGAGTCTATTCCCACAACCACGGACCATGTGAAAGATAGAGTCTATCCCACAGCCACGGACCGTGTGAAAGATAGAGTCTATCCCACAGGCACGGACCGTGGGAAAAAGTCGATCCCACAGGCACGGACCGTGTGAAAGATAAAGTCAATCCCACAGGCACGGACTTTGTGAAAGATAAAGTATACCCCAAGCCACGGACCGTGTGAAAGATAAACTCTATCCCACAGGCACGGACCCCGTGAAAGATAGAGTCTATTCCCACAGCCATGGACCGTGTGAGAGATAAAGTCTAACCCACAGCCACGGAAAGTCTACCGCACAGCCACGGACGTTGTTAAAGATAAAGTCCACTTCACAGCCACAGACCGTGTGAAAGATAAAGTCTATCCCACAAACACGGACCGTGTGAAAGATAAAGTCTACCCCACAGCTACAGACCGTGTGAAAGATAAAGTCTATCCCACAAGCACGGACCGTGTGAAAGATAAAGTCTATCCCACAGCCACGGACCGTGTGAAAGACAAAGTCTATCCCACAGCCACGGACCGTGTGAAAGACAAAGTCTATCCCACAGCCACGGACCGTGTGAAAGATAAACTCTACCCCACAGCCACGGGGCGTGTGAAAGATAAAGTCTGCCCCACAGCAACGGACCGTGTGAAAGATAAAGTCTACCCCACTGCTACAGGCCGTGTGAAAGATAAAGTCTACCCCACAGGCACGGGCCGTGTGAAAGATAAAGTCTATCCCACAGCCACGGACCATGTGAAGATAAAGTCTACCCCCCCAGCCACGGACCGTGTGAAAGATAAACACTACCCCACAGCCACGGACCATGTAAACGATGAAGTCTATCCCACAGCCATGGACCGTGTGAAAGATAGAGTCTTTTCCCACAGCCACGGACCATGTGAAAGAAAAAGTCTATCCCACAGCCACAGACCGTGTGAAAGATAGAGTCTTTCCCACAGTCACGGACCGTGTGAAACATAAAGTCTAACCCACAGCCACGGACCATGTGAAAGATAAAGCCTAATCCACAGCTACGGGCCGTGTGAAACATAAACTCTACCCCACGGCCACGGGCCGTGTGAAACATAAAGTCTACCTCACAGCCACGGACCGTGTGAAAGATAAGGTCTATCCCACAGGCACGGACCGTGTGAAAGACAGAGTCTATTCCCACAGCCACGGACCGTGTGAAAGATAAAGTCTATCCCACAGGCACGGACCATGTGAAAGATAAAGTCTATCCGACAGCCATGGACCGTGTGAAAGATAAAGTCTATCCCACAGGCACGGACCGTGTGAAAGATAAAGTCTATCCCACAGCCACGGACCGTGTGAAAAACTCTATCCCACAGCCACGGACCGTGTGAAAGATAAAGTCTATCCCACAGGCCCGGACCGTGTGAAAAAGTCTATCACACAGCCACTTACCGTGTAAAAGATAAAGTCTATAACAGAGCCACGGACCATGTGAAAGATAAAGTCTACCCCACAGCCACGGACTGTATGAAAGATAAAGTCTACCACACAGCCACGGACCGGGCGAAATATAACGTCTTTCCCACAGCCACGGACCGTGTGAAAGATAGAGTCTATTCCCACAGCCACAGGCAAGGACCGTGTGAAGTAAAGTCTAGCGCGCAGAGACACGGACCGTGGTGAAAGATAAGTCTATCCACAGTCACAACTGCGTGTGAAAAAGTCTATTCCCCAGGCCTCGGACCCGTGTGAACAGATATAAGTCAACGCACAGGAACGGAACCGTGTGAAAGTAAAGTCTAGTCCACAGGCCACGGACCGTGTGAAAAGTCTTCCCAAGGCATGGACGCGTGTGCAAATAAAGTCTGTCCGCACAGGCATGGACGTGTGAAGAAGTCACGCCAGAGCCACGGACCGTGTGAAAGATAAAGTCTACCCCGCAGCCAGGGACCGTGTGAAAGATACAGTCTATTCCCACAGCCACTGACCATGTGCAAGATAGAGTCTATCCCACAGCCATGGACAGTGTGAAAGATAAAGTCAACCCCACAGCCACGGACCGTGAGTCAGATAAAGTCTACTCCACAGACACGGACCGTGTGAAGGATAAAGTCTATCAAACACCCCGGACCATGTGAAAGATAAAGGTTACCCCACAGCCACGTACCGTGTGAAAGATAAAGTCTACCCCACAGGCACGGGCCATGTGAAAGATAAAGTCTATCCCACAGACACGGACCGTGTGAAAGATAAAGTCTGCCCCACAGCAACGGACCGTGTGAAAGATGAAGTCTATCCCACAGGCAGGGACCGTGTGAAAGATAAAGTCTATCCCACAGGCACGGACCGTGTGAAAAAGTCTATCGCACAGGCATGGACCTTGTGAAAGGTAAAGTCTACCCCAAAGCCATGGACTGTGTGAAAGATAAAGTCTATCCCACAACCACGAACCATGTGAAAGATAAAGTCTATCCCAGTGCCACGTAGCGTGTGAAAGATAAAGTCTATCCCACAGCCGCGGACCGTGTGAAAGATAAAGTCTACACCACAGGTACGGACCGTGTGAAAGATGCAGGCTATTCCCACCGCCACGGAACGTGTGAACATAAAGTCTATTCCGACAGCCATGGACCGTGTGAAAGATAAAGTCTACTCCAACAGCCACGGACCGTGTGAAAGATAAAGTCTATCCCACAGCCACGGAGCGTGTGAAAGATAGAGTCCATCCCACAGGCACGGACCATGTGAAAGATAAAGTCTATCCCACAGGCACGGACCGTGTGAAAGATAAAGTCTACCCCACTGCCACAGGCCGTGTGAAAGATAAAGTCTACCCCCCAGCCATGGACCGTGTGAAAGATAAAGTCTATCCCACAGCAACGGACCATGTGAAAGATAAAATCTATCCCAAACCCACATACCGTGTGAAAGATAAAGTCTACCCCACAGCCATGGACCATGTGAAAATAAAGTCTACCCCACAGCCACGGATCGTGTGAAAGATAGAGTCTATTCCCACAACCACGGACCATGTGAAAGATAGAGTCTATCCCACAGCCACGGTCCGTGTGAAAGATAGAGTCTAACCCACTGGCACGGACCGTGGGAAAAAGTCTATCCCACAGGCACGGACCGTGTGAAAGATAAAGTCAATCCCACAGGCACGGACTGTGTGAAAGATAAAGTATACCCCACAGCCACGGACCGTGTGAAAGATAAACTCTATCCCACAGGCACGGGCCGTGTGAAAGATAAAGTCTACCCCACAAGCAAAGGCCATGTGAAAGATAAAGTCTACCCCCCAGCCATGGACCGTGTGAAAGATAAAGTCTATCCCACAGCAACGGACCATGTGAAAGATAAAATCTATTCCAAACCCACATACCGTGTGAAAGATAAAGTCTACCCCACAGGCATGGACCCTGTGAAAGATATAGTCTATCCCACAGCCACGGACCGTGTGAAAAAGTCTATCCCACAGCCACGGACCGTGTGAAAGATAAAGTCTATCCCACAGGCATGGACCCTGTGAAAGATATAGTCTATCCCACAGCCACGGACCGTGTGAAAAAGTCTATCCCACAGCCACGGACCGTGTGAAAGATAAAGTCTATTCCCACAGGCACAGACCGTGTGAAAGATAAAGTCTATCCCACAGCCACGGACCGTGTGAAAAAGTCTATCCCACAGGCACGGACCGTGTGAAAGATAAAGTCTATCCCATAGGTATGGACCGTGTGAAAGATAAAGTCTACCACAGAGCCACGGACCGTGTGAAAGATAGAGGCTATCCCACAGCCACGGACCATGTGAAAGATAGAGTCTATCCCACAGGCACGGACCATGTGAAAGATAGAGTCTATCCCACAGCCACGGACCGTGTGAAAGATGAAGTCTATCCCACAGGCACGGACCGTGTGAAAGATAAAGTCTATCTCACAGCCACGGACCGTGTGAAAGATAAAGTATATCCCAGAGCCACGGAGCGTGTGAAAGATAAAGTCTAACCCACAGCCGCGGACCGTGTGAAAGATAAAGTCTTCCCCACAGGCACGGACCGTGTGAAAGATGCAGGCTATTCCCACAGCCACGGAACGTGTGAAACATAAAGTCTATTCCCACAGCCATGGACCGTGTGAAAGATAAAGTCTACTCGAATAGCCACGGATCGTGTGAAAGATAAAGTGTATCCCAGAGCCACGGAGCATGTGAAAGATACAGTCTATCCGACAGCCATGGACCGTGTGAAAGATAGAGTCTATTCCCACAGCCACGGACCGTGTGAAACATAAAGTGTATTCCCACAGCCACGGACCGTGTGAAAAATAAAGTCTATTCCAGCAGCCTCGGACCATGTGAAAGATAAAGTCTACCCCACAGCCACGCACCGTGTGAAAGAAAAAGTCTACACCACAGCCACGGACCGTGTTAAAGATAAAGTCCACTTCACACCCACGGGCCGTGTGAAAGATAAAGTCTAACCCACAGCCACGGACCGTGTAAAAGATAAAGTCTATCCCACAGGCACGGACCGTGTGAAATATAAAGTCTACCCCACAGCCACGGACCGTGTGAAAGATAAAGTCTATCCCACAGCCACGGACCGTGTGAAAGATAAACTCTATCCCACAGGCACGGGCCGTGTGAAAGATAAAGTCTACCCCACAGCAACGGATCATGTGAAAGATAAAGTCTATTCCCAGAGCCACGGACCTTGTGAAACATAAAGTCTATTCCCACAGCCACGGACCGTGTGAAAGATAAAATCTACTCCCACAGCCACGGACTATGTGAAAGACAGAGTCTATCCCACAGGCATGGACTCTGTGAAAGATAAATTCTATTCCCACAGCCACGGACAGTGTGAAAGATAAAGTCTAACCCACAGCCCTGGACCGTGTGAAAGATAGAGTCTATTCCCACAGCGACAGACCATGTGCAAGATAGAGTCTATCCCTCAGGCACGGAACTTGTGAAAGATAAAGTCTACCCCACAGGCACGGACCGTGTGAAAGATAAAGTCTATTCCCAGAGCCACGGACAGTGTGAAATATAAAGTCTATTCCCACAGCCACGGACCGTGTGAAAGATAAAGTCTACTACCACAGCCACGGACCGTGTGAAAAATAAAGCCTACCCCACAGTCACGGACTGTGTGAAAGATAAAGTCTATCCCACAGCCAGGGACCGTGTGAAAGATAAAGTCTATCCCACAGGCACGGAACGTGTGAAAGATAAAGTCTATCTCACAGCCACGGACGGTGTGAAAGATAAAGTCTATCCCACAGGCACGGACCGTGTCAAAAGTCTATCCCACATCCACAGATCATGTGAAAGATAAAGTCTATCCCACAGGCATGGACCGTGTGAAAGATAAAGTATATCCCACAGCCACGGACTGTGTGAAAAAATCTATCCCACTGCCACGGACCGTGTGAAAGATAAAGTCTATCCCACAGGCACGGACCGCGTGAAAGATTAAGTCTATCCCACAGGCACGGACCGTGTGAATGATAAGGTCTATCCCACAGGCACAGACCATGTGAAAGATAAAGTATATCCCACAGCCACGGACCATGTGAAAGATAAAGTCTATCCCACAGGCACGGACCGTGTGAAAGATACAGTCTATCGCACAGCCACGGACCGTGTGAATGATAAAGTCTACCCCGCAGCCACGGACCGTGTGAAAGATAAAGTCTATCCCACAGCCAGGGACGGTGTGGATGATAAAGTCTACACCGCAGCCACGGACCGTGTGAAAGATAAAGTCTACCCCACAGCCAGGGACCGTGTGTAAAATACAGTCTATTCCCACAGCCACTGACCATGTGCAAGATAGAGTCTATCCCACAGCCACGGACAGTGTGAAAGATAAAGTCAACCCCACAGCCACGGACCGTGAGTCAGATAAAGTCTACTCCACAGATACGGACCGTGTGAAAGATAAAGTCTATCGAACAGCCACGGACCGTGTGAAAGATAAAGTTTACCCCACAGCCACGGACCGTGTGAAAGATAAAGTTTACCCCACAGCCACGGACCGTGTGAAAGATAAAGTCTACCCCACAGCCACGGACCGTGTGAAAGATAAAGTCTATCCCACAGGCATGGACCATGAGAAAGATAAAGTCCAGTCTTCCAACAGACGCTGTCCCATAAGTCGGAAGGGAGCAGTAGCCGGAGATGCGGGAAAGTAGATACGCAGAGATACAGGGCCCGCTATCCTAAGAACCAATGTGAGGCGACTTGTGTGAAAGATAAGTCTATCAAACACCCCGGACCATTGTTGAAAGATAAAGGTTACCCCACAGCCACGACACTTGTGAAAGATAAAGTTACCCCAACCAGGCAACGGGCATGTGAAAGAATAAAGTTCTCCCACATGACCGGACGTGTGAAGGATAAAGTCTAATCAAACAGCCACGGACCATGAGAAACATAAAGTCTATCCCACAGCCACGGACCGTGTGAAAGATAAAGTCAACCCAACAGCCACGGACCGTGAGTCAGATAAAGTCTTCTCCACAGACACGGACCATGTGAAAGATAAAGTCTATCAAACACCCCGGACCATGTGAAAGATAAAGGTTACCCCACAGCCACGGACCGTGTGAAAGATAAAGTCTACCCCACAGGCACGGGACGTGTGAAAGATAAAGTCTACCCCACAGCCACGGACCGTGTGAAAGATAAAGTCTACCCCACAGCCACAGACTGTGTGAAAGATAAAGTCTATCCCACAAGCACGGACCGTGGAAAGATAAAGTCTATCCCACAGCCACGGACCGTGTGAAAGACAAAGTCTATCCCACAGCCACGGATCGTGTGAAAGATAAAGTCTACCCCACAGCCACGGACCGTGTGGAAAAAGTCTATCCCACGAATGGACCAATGTGAACGATAAAGTCTATCCACACGGCACGGACGGCCTGTGAAAAAGTCTATCCACAGGAATGGACCATGTAAAGATAAAGTCAACCCAACAGCCACGGACCGTGAGTCAAATAAAGTCTTCCCAACAGACACGGACTGTGTGAAAGATAAAGTCTATCAAACACCCCGGACCGTGTGAAAGATAAAGTCTACCTCACAGGTACGGACCGTGTGAAAGATGCAGGCTATTCCCACAGCCACGGAACGTGTGAAAACATAAAGTTATTCCGACAGCCATGGACCGTGTGAAAGATAAAAGTTCTATCAACCAGCCACGCCCGTGTGAAAGCTAAAGTGTATCCAAGCCCACGGACCATGTGAAAGATAAGTCTACACCACAGCCACGGACGTGTGAAAAGAAAAAGTCTATCCCACAGGCACGGGCCGTGTGAAAGATAAAGCTACCCCACAACCAAGGCCATGTGAAAGATAAAGTCTACCCCCCAGCCATGGACCGTGTGAAAGATAAAGTCTATCCCATAGCAACGGACCGTGTGAAAGATAAAATCTATCCCACACCCACATACCGTGTGAAAGATAAAGTCTACCCCACAGCCATGGATCATGTGAAAAATAAAGTCTACCCCACAGCCACGGATCGTGTGAAAGATAGAGTCTATTCCCACAACCACGGACCATGTGAAAGATAGAGTCTATCCCACAGCCACGGTCCGTGTGAAAGATAGAGTCTAAACCACAGGCACGGACCGTGGGAAAAAGTCTATCCCACAGGCACGGACCGTGTGAAAGATAAAGTCAATCCCACAGGCACGGACTATGTGAAAGATAAAGTATACCCCACAGCCACGGACCGTGTGAAAGATAAACGCTATCCCACAGGCACGGGCCGTGTGAAAGATAAAGTCTACCCCACAACCAAAGGCCATGTGAAAGATAAAGTCTACCCCCCAGCCATGGACCGTGTGAAAGATAAAGTCTATCCCACAGCAACGGACCATGTGAAAGATAAAATCTATCCCAAACCCACATACCGTGTGAAAGATAAAGTCTACCCCACAGGCATGGACCCTGTGAAAGATATAGTCTATCCCACAGCCACGGACCGTGTGAAAAAGTCTATCCCACAGCCACGGACCGTGTGAAAGATAAAGTCTATCCCACAGGCATGGACCCTGTGAAAGATATAGTCTATCCCACAGCCACGGACCGTGTGAAAAAGTCTATCCCACAGCCACGGACCGTGTGAAAGATAAAGTCTATTCCCACAGGCACAGACCGTGTGAAAGATAAAGTCTATCCCACAGCCACGGACCGTGTGAAAAAGTCTATCCCACAGGCACGGACCGTGTGAAAGATAAAGTCTATCCCATAGGTATGGACCGTGTGAAAGATAAAGTCTACCACAGAGCCACGGACCGTGTGAAAGATAAAGTCTATTCCACAGGCCGGACCGTGTGAAAGATAAAGTCTACCCTACAGCCAGGGACCGTGTGAAAGATAAAGTCTATCCCACAGCCGCGGACCGTGTGAAAGAAAAAGTCTTCCCCACAGGCACGGACCGTGTGAAAGATGCAGGCTATTCCCACAGCCACGGAACGTGTGAAACATAAAGTCTATTCCCACAGCCATGGACCGTGTGAAAGATAAAGTCTACTCGAACAGCCACGGATCGTGTGAAAGATAAAGTGTATCCCAGAGCCACGGAGCGTGTGAAAGATACAGTCTATCCGACAGCCATGGACCGTGTGAAAGATAGAGTCTATTCCCACAGCCACGTACCGTGTGAAACATAAAGTGTATTCCCACAGCCACGGACCGTGTGAAAAATAAAGTCTATTCCTACAGCCTCGGACCATGTGAAAGATAAAGTCTACCCCACAGCCACGCACCCTGTGAAAGAAAAAGTCTACACCACAGCCACGGACCGTGTTAAAGATAAAGTCCACTACACACCCACGGGCCGTGTGAAAGAAAAAGTCTATCCCACAGCCACGGACCGTGTGAAAGATAAAGTCTATCCCACAGGCATGGACCGTGTGAAAGATAAAGTCTATCCCACAGCCATGGACTGTGTGAAAGATAAAGTCTATCCCACAGGCACGGACGTGTGAAAGATAAAGTCTATCTCACAGGCATGGACCATGTGAAAGATAAAGTCTATCCCACAGGCACAGACCATGTGAAAGATAAAGACTATCCCACAGCCACGGACCGTGTGAAAGATAAAGTCTACTACCACAGCCACGGACCGTGTGACAAATAAAGTCTACCTCACAGCCACGGACTGTGTGAAAGATAAAGTCTATCCCACAGCCATTGACCGTGTGAAAGATAAAGTCTATCCCACAGCCATGGACCGTGTGAAAGTTAGAGTCTATTCCCACAGCCACGGACTGTGTGAAAGATAAGGCTATCCCACAGCCACGGACCATGTGAAAGATAGAGTCTATCCCACAGGCATGGGCCGTGTTAGAGATAGAGTCTATTCCCACAGCCACGGACTGTGTGAAAGATAGAGGCTATCCCACAGCCACGGACCATGTGAAAGATAGAGTCTATCCCACAGGCATGGACCGTGTTAGAGATAAAGTCTATTCCCTCATCCACGGATCGTGTGAAAGATAGAGTCTATCCGACAGGCACGGACCGTGTGAAAGATAGAGTCCATCCCACAGCCACGGACCGTGTGAAAGATAAACTCTATTCCCAGAGCCACGGACCATGTGAAAGATAAAGTCTACCGCACAGCCAAGGGCTGAGTGAAAGATAAAGTCTACACCACAGGCACGGGCCGTGTGAAGGATAAAGTCTACCCCACAGACACAGACCGTGTGAAAGATAGAGTCTATCAAACAGCCACGGACCATGTGAAAGATAAAGTCTACCCCACAGCCACGGACCGTGTGAAAGAGAAAAACTATCCCAAAGGCACGGACCATGTGAAAGATAAAGTCTATCCCACAGGCACGGATCGTGTGAAAGATAAAGTCTACCTCACAGCCACGGACCGTGTGAAAGAAAAAGTCTATCCCACAGGCACGGACCGTGTGAAAAAGTTTATCCCACAGCCACGGACCATGTGAAAGATAAAGTCTATCCCACAGGCATGGACCGTGTGAAAGATAAAGTATATCCCACAGCCACGGACTGTGTGAAAAAGTCTATCCCACTGCCACGGACCGTGTGAAAGATAAAGTCTATCCCACAGGCACGGACCGCGTGAAAGATAAAGTCTATCCAACAGGCACGGACCGTGTGAAAGATAAAGTCTATCCCACAGGCACAGACCATGTGAAAGATGAAGTCTATCCCACAGCCACGGACCGTGTGAAAGATAAAGTCTATCCCACAGGCACGGACCGTGTGAAGGATACAGTCTATCGCACAGCCACGGACCGTGTGAAAGATAAAGTCTACCCCGCAGCCACGGACCGTATGAAAGTTAAAGTCTACCCCACAGCAAGGGACCGTGTGAAAAATACAGTCTATTCCCACAGCCACTGACCATGTGCAAGATAGAGTCTATCCCACAGCCACGGACAGTGTGAAAGGTAAAGTCAACCCCACAGCCACGGACCGTGAGTCAGATAAAGTCTACTCCACAGATACGGACCGTGTGAAAGATAAGTCTATCAAACAGCCACGGACTGTGTGAAAGATAACATTTACCCCACAGCCATGGACCGTGTGAAAGATAAAGTCTACCCCACAGCCACGGACCGTGTGAAAGATAAAGTCAATCCAACAGCCACGGACCGTGAGTCAGATAAAGTCTATCCCACAGACACGGACCGTGTGAAAGATAAAGTCTATCAAACACCCCGGACCATGTGAAAGATAAAGGTTACCCCACAGCCACGGACCGTGTGAAAGATAAAGTCTACCCCACAGGCCCGGACCGTGTGAAAGATAAAGTCTATCCCACAGCCACGGACCGTGTGAAAGATAAAGTCTATCCCACAGCCATGGACCGTGTGAAAAAGTCAATCCCACAGCCACGGACCGTGTGAAAGATAAAGTCTACTCCACATCCACGGACCATGTGAAACGTAAAATCTATTCCCCCAGCAACAGACCGTATGAAAGATAAAGTCTACCCTACAGCCACGGACCGTGTGAAAGATAAAGTCTATCACACAGGCACGGACCGTGTGAAAAAATCTATCAACAGCCACTTACCGTGTGAAAGATAAAGTCTATACCAGAGCCACGGACCATGTGAAAGATAAAGTCTATCCCACAGGGAAGGTCCGTGTGAAAGATAAAGTCTACCCCACAGCCACGGACTGTATGAAAGATAAAGTCTACCACACAGACACGGACCGTGTGAAAGATAAAGTCTATCCGACAGGCACGGACCGTGTGAAAGATAAAGTCTATCCCACAGCCACGGACCGTGTGAAAAAGTCAATCCCACAGCCACGGACCATGTGAATGATAAAGTCTATCCCACAGGCACGGACCGTGTGAAAGATAAAGTCTATCCCACAGGCACGGACCATGTGAAAAAGTCTATCCTACAGGTATGGACCATGTGAAAGATAAAGTCTACCCCAAAGCCACGGACCGTGTGAAAGATGGAGTCTATCACACAGCCATGGACCGTGTGAATGATAGAGTCTATCCCAAAGCCACGGACCGTGTGAAAGATAAAGTCTATCACACAGCCACGGACCGTGTGAAAGATAGAGTCTATCCCACAGCCACGGACCGTGTGAAAGATAGAGTCCACCCCACAGCCATGGACCATGTGAAAGATAGAGTCTACTCTCACAGCCATGGACCATGTGAAAGATAGAGTTTATCCCAGAGCCACGGACCGTGTGAAAGATAGAGTCTATCACACACGCACGGTCTGTGTGAAAGATAAAATCTAACCCACAGGCACGGACAATGTGAAAGATAAAGTCTATCCCACAGGCATGGACCGTGTGAAGGATAAAGTCTATACCACAGCCGCGGACCATGTGAAAGATAGAGTCTATCCCACAGCCACTGATCGTGTGAAAGATAGAGTCTATTCCACAGGCACGGACTATGTGAAAGATAAAGTCTATTCCCACACCCACGGACCGTGTGAAAGATAAAGTCTATTCCCACAGCCACGGACCGTGTGCAAGATAAAGTCTACCCCACAGCCACGGACCATGTGAAAGATATAGTCTACCCCACATCCATGGGCCGTGTGAAAGATAAAGTCTACCGCACAGCCACGGGCCGTGTGAAAGACAAAGTCTACACCACAGCCACGGACCGTGTGAAAGATAAAGTCTACCCACAGCCCCGGACCTTGTGAAAGATAAAGTCTACCCAAAAGCCACGCTACCCCACAGGCACGGGACGTGTGAAAGATAAAGTCTACCCCACAGCCACGGACCGTGTGAAAGATAAAGTCTACCCCACAGCCAGGGACCGTGTGAAAGATACAGGCTATTCCCACAGCCACAGACCATGTGCAAGATAGAGTCTATCCCTCAGGCACGGACCGTGTGAAAGATAAAGTCTACCCCACAGCCACGGACAGTGTGAATGATAGAGTCTGTTCCCACAGCCATGGACCATGTGAAAGATTAAGTCTACCCCACAGCCACTGACCATGTGAAAGATAAAGTCTATCCCACAGGAACGGACCGTGCAAAAGATAAAGTCTATTTCCAGAGCCACGGACCATGTGAAACATAAAGTCTATTCCTACATCCACGGACCATGTGAAAGATAAAGTCTACTCACACAGCCACGGACCATGTGAAAGATAGAGTCTATTCCCACAGCCACGGACCGTGTGAAAGATAGGGGCTATCCCACAGCCACGGACCATGGGAAAGACAGAGTCTATCCCACAGGCATGGACTCTGTGAAAGATAAAGTCTATTCACACAGCCACGGACCGTGTGAAAGATAAAGTCTAACACACAGCCATGGACCGTGTGAAAGATAGAGTCTATTCCCACAGCGACAGACCATGTGCAAGATAAAGTCTATTCCTCAGGTACGGACCGTGTGAAAGATAAAGTCTACCCCACAGGCACGGACCGTGTGAAAGATGAAGTCTATTCCCAGAGCCACGGAGAGTGTGAAATATAAAGTCTATTCCCACAGCCACGGACCGTGTGAAAGATAAAGTCTACTACCACAGTAACGGACCGTGTGAAAAATAAAGTCTACCCCACAGCCAAGGACCGTGTGAAAGATAAAGTCTATGCCACAGCCATGGACCGTATGAAAGATAGAGTCTATTCCAACAGCCACGGACTGTGTGAAAGATAGAGGCTATCCCACAGCCACGGACCATGTGAAAGATAAAGTCTACCCCACAGCCACGGACCCTGTGAAAGATAAAGTCTATCCCACAGCCACGGACCATGTGAAAGATAAAGTCTACCCCACAGCCACGGACCATGTGAAAGATAAAGTCTCTTCCCAGAGCCACGGACCTTGTGAAACATAAAGTCTATTCCCACAGACATGGACCGTATAAACGATAAAGTCTACTCCCACAACCTGGGACCATGTGAAAGATAAAGTCTACCCCACAGACACGGACCGTGTGAAAGATAAAGTCTATCCCACAACCACGGACCGTGTGAAAGATAAAGTCTACCCCACAGCTACGGACCGTGTGAAAGATAAAGTCTATCCCACAGGCACGGACTGTGTGAAAGATAAAGTCTACCCCACAGCCATGGACCGTGTGAAAGATAAAGTCTATCCCACAGGCACGGACCGTGTGAAAGATAGAGTCTATTCCCACAGCCACGGACCGTGTGAAAGATAAAGTCTATCCCACAACCACGGACCGTGTGAAAGGTAAAGTCTGTCCTAGAGGCACGGACCGTGTGAAAGAAAAAGTCTATCCCACAGGCACATACCTTGTGAAAGATAAAGTCTATCCCAAAACCACGGACCGTGTGAAAGATAAAGTCTATCCCACAGGCACGGATCATGCGAAAGATAAAGTCTATCCCACAGGCACGGACCGTGTGAAAGATAAAGTCTATCCCACAACCACGGACCATGTGAAAGATAAAGTCTATCCCACAGGCACGGACCATGTGAAAAACTCTATCGCACAGCCACGGACCATGTGAAACATAAAGTCTATCCCACAGGCACGGACAGTGTGAAAGATAAAGTCTATCCCACAGGCACGGACCGTATGAGAGATAAAGACTCCTCCCACAGCCACGGACCATGTGAAAGATACAGTCTATACCATAGCCACGGACCATGTGAAAGATAAATTCTATTCCCAGAGCCACGGACCTTGTGAAACATAAAGTCTATTCCCACAGCCACGGACCGTGTGAGAGATAAAGGCTACTCCCACAGCCACGGACCATGTGAAAGATACAGTCTACCCCACAGCCACGGGGCGTGTGAAAGATAAAGTCTACCCTGTAGCCACGGGCCATGTGAAAGACAAAGTCTATCCCATAGGCACGGACCGTGTGAAAGATAAAGTCTATCCTACAGGAACGGGCCATATGAAAGAAATGTCTACCCCAGAACCACGGGCCGTGTGAAAGATAAAGTCTACCCCACAGGCACGGGCCGTGTGAAAGATAAAGTCTACCCCACAGCTACAGGCCGTGTGAAAGATAAAGTGTACCCCCTAGCCATGGACCGTGTGAAAGATAAAGTCTATCCCACAGCCACGGACCGTGTGAAAGATAAAGTCTACCCCCCAGCCACGGACCGTGTGAAAGATAAACACTACCCCACAGCCACGGACCATGTGAAGATAAAGTCTACCCCACAGCCATGGACCGTGTGAAAGATAGAGTCTATCCCACAGCCACGGACCATGTAAACGATGAAGTCTATCCCACAGCCTCGGAGCGTGTGAAACATAAAGTCTATTCCCACAGCCATGGACCGTGTGAAAGAAAAACTCTATTACCTAGCAACGTACCGTGTGAAAGTTAAAGTCTACACCACAGCCATGGACCGTGTGAAAGATAAAATCTATCCCACAGGCACGGATCGTGTGAAAGATAAAGTCTATTCCACAGCAACGGTCCCTGTGAAAAAGTCTCTCCCACAGCCACGGACGGTGTGAAACATAAAGTCTATCCCACAGGCACGGACCGGAGTGAAAAATCAAAGTCCTATTCCACAGGCAGGGACGCGTGTGTTGAAAAAGTCTATCTCACCGGCGCGGACGTGTGAAAGATTAAAGTCCTACCCCACAGGCACGAGGACCGTGTGAAAGATAAAGTCAAACCCCCGCCATGGGCCGTGTGAAAGATAAAGTTCCTTACCCCCGAGGCACGGGCCTGTTGAAAGACAAAGTCTATCCCATAGGCACGGACTGTGGAAAGATGAAAAGTCTATCCACAGGAACGGGCCGTATAAAGTAATAAAGTCTACCCCCAGCCAGCTCGTTGGTGAAAGATAAAGTCTACGCCATGGGCACGGGCCCGTGTGAAAGAAAAAGTCTATCCAACAGCCACAGACCGTGTGAAAGATAGAGTCTTTCCCACAGGCACGGACCGTATGAAAGATAAAGTCTACCCCACAGCCACGGACCGTGTGAAAGATAAAGTCTAATCCACAGCTACGGGCCGTGTGAAACATAAACTCTACCCCACGGCCACGGGCCGTGTGAAAGATAAAGTCTACCTCACAGCCACGCACCGTGTGAAAGATAAGGTCTATCCCACAGGCACGGACCGTGTGAAAGATAGAGTTTATTCCCACAGCCATGGACCGTGTGAAAGATAAAGTCTATCCCACAGGCACAGACCATGTGAAAGATAAAGTCTATCCGACAGCCACGGACCAAAGATAAAGTCTACCCCAGTGCCACGTACGTGTAAAGATTAAGTCTATCCCCCAGCAGCCGCGGAACTCGTGTGAAAGATAAGTCTACACCCGACAGGTACGGACCGTGTGAAAGATGCAGACGATTCCCACCGCCACGGAACGTGTGAAACATAAAGTCTATTCCGACAGCCATGGACCGTGTGAAAGATAAAGACTACTCCAACAGCCACGGACCGTGTGAAAGATAAAGTCTATCCCAGAGCCACGGAGGGTGTGAAAGATAAAGTCTATCCCACAGCCATGGACCGTGTGAAAGATAGAGTCTATTCCCACAGCCACGGACTGTGTGAAAGATAGGCTATCCCACAGCCACGGACCATGTGAAAGATAGAGTCTATCCCACAGGCATGGGCCGTGTTAGAGATAGAGTCTATTGCCACAGCCACAGATTGTGTGAAAGATAGAGGCTATCCCACAGCCACGGACCATGTGAAAGATAGAGTGTATCCCACAGGAATGGACAGTGTTAGAGATAAAGTCTATTCCCTCATCCACGGATCGTGTGAAAGATAGAGTCTATCCCACAGGCACGGACCGTGTGAAAGATAGAGTCCATCCCACAGCCACGGACCATGTGAAAGATAAACCCTATTCCCAGAGCCACGGACCATGTGAAAGATAAAGTCTACCGCACAGCCAAGGGCCGAGTGAAAGATAAAGTCTACACCAAAGGCACGGGCCGTGTGAAGGATAAAGTCTACCCCACAGACACAGACCGTGTGAAAGATAGAGTCTATCAAACAGCCACGGACCATGTGAAAGAAAAAGTCTATCCAACAGCCACAGACCGTGTGAAAGATAGAGTCTTTCCCACAGGCACGGACCGTGTGAAAGATAAAGTCTACCCCACAGCCACGGACCGTGTGAAAGATAAAGTCTAATCCACAGCTACGGGCCGTGTGAAACATAAACTCTACCCCACGGCCACGGGCCGTATGAGAGATAAAGTCTACCCCACAGCCACGGAACGTGTGAAAGATAAAGTCTATCCCACAGCCACGGACCGTGTGAAAGATAGAATCTATTCCTACAGCCACGGACCGTGTGAAAGATAAAGTCTATCCCACAGGCACGGACCATGTGAAAGATAAAGTCTATCCGACAGCCACGGACCGTGTGAAAGATAAAGTCTATCCCACAGGCACGGACCGTGTGAATGATAAAGTCTATCCCACAGCCACGGACCGTGTGAAAAAGTCTATCCCACAGCCACGGACCATGTGAAAGATAAAGTCTATCCCACAGGCCCGGACCGTGTGAAAAAGTCTATCACACAGACACTTACCGTGTAAAAGATAAAGTCTATACCAGAGCCACGGACCATGTGAAAGATAAATTCTACCACACAGCCACGGACTGTATGAAAGATAAAGTCTACCACACAGCCACGGACAGGGCGAAATATAAAGTCTTTCCCACAGCCACGGACCGTGTGAAAGATAGAGTCTATTCCCACAGCCATGAACCGTGTGAAAGATAAAGTCTATCCCACAGCCATGGACCGTGTGAAAGATAAAGTCTATTCCCACAGCCACGGACCATGTGAAAGAAAAAGTCTATCACAACAGCCACGGACCGTGTGAAAGAAAGAGTCTTTCCCACAGGCACGGACCGTGTGAAAGATAAAGTCTACCCCACAGCCACGGACCATGTGAAAGATAAAGTCTAATCCACAGCCACGCGCCGTGTGAAAGATCAACTCTACTCCACAGCCACGGGCCGTGTGAAAGATAAAGTATACCCCACAGCCACAGACCGTGTGAAAGATAAAGTCTACCCCACATCCACGGACCGTGTGAAAGACAATGTCTACCCCAGAGGCACGGACCGTGTGAAAGATAAAGTCTACCCCATAGCCACGGGCCGTGTGAAAGATAAAGTCTACCCCATAGCCACGGGCCGTGTGAAAGATAAAGTCTACCCCACAGCCACGGGCCGTGTGAAAGATAAAGTCTATCCCACTGCCACGGACAGTGTGAAAGATAAAGTCTATCCCACAGGCACGGGCCGTGTGAAAGATAATGTCTACCCCACAGCCACGGGCCGTGTGAAAGAAAAAGTCTATCCCACAGACACGGGCCGTGTGAAAGATAAAGTCTTTCCCTCAGCCAAAGGCCATGTGAAAGATAAAGTCTACCCCCCAGCCATGGACCGTGTGAAAGATAAAGTCTATCCCACAACAACGGACCATGTGAAAGATAAAATCTATCCCAAACCCACATACCGTGTGAAAGATAAAGTCTACCCCACAGGCATGGACCATGTGAAAGATAAAGTCTACCCCAAAGCCACGAACTGTGTGAAAGATAAAGTCTATCCCACAGCCGCGGACCGTGTGAAAGATAAAGTCTACACCACAGGTACGGACCGTGTGAAAGATGCAGACTATTCCCACTGCCACGGACCGTGTGAAACATAAAGTCTATTCCGACAGCCATGGACCGTGTGAAAGATAAAGACTACT
Source organism: Cervus canadensis (assembly GCF_019320065.1). Classification (NCBI taxonomy): domain Eukaryota; kingdom Metazoa; phylum Chordata; class Mammalia; order Artiodactyla; family Cervidae; genus Cervus; species Cervus canadensis. The sequence continues at coordinate 13,105,825 of NC_057411.1, read as the reverse complement.
CCAACAGCCACGGACCGTGTGAAAGATAAAGTCTATCCCAGAGCCACGGAGCGTGTGAAAGATAGAGTCTATTCCCACAGCCACGGACCGTGTGAAAGATAGAGGCTATCCCACAGCCACGGACCATGTGAAAGATAGAGTCTATCCGACAGGCATGGACCGTGTGAAAGATAAAGTATATTCCCAAAGCCATGGACCGTGTGAAAGATAGAGTCTATCCCACAGGCATGGACCATGTGAAAGATAGAGTCTATCCCACAGCCACGGACCGTGTGAAAGATAAAGTCTATCCCACAGGCACGGACCGTGTGAAAGATAAAGTCTATTCCCACAGCCACGGACCGTGTGAAACATAAAGTGTATTCCCACAGCCACGGACCGTGTGAAAAATAAAGTCTATTCCCACAGCCAAAGACCGTGTGAAAGATAAAGTCTACCCTACAGCCACGGACAATGTGAAAGATAAAGTCTACGGCACAGCCATGGACGTTGTTAAAGATAAAGTCCACTTCACAACCACGGGCCGTGTGAAAGATAAAGTCTTCCCAACAGCCACGGGCCGTGTGAAAGATAAAGTCTACACAAAGCCACGGACCTTGTGAAAGAGAAAGTCTACCCACAGCCACGCACCGAGTGAAAGATAAAGTCTACCCGACAGCCACGGACCGTGTGAAAGATAAAGTCTACCCCACAGCCACGGACCGTGTGAAAGATAAAGTCTATCCCACAAGCACGGACCGTTTGAAAGATAAAGTCTATCCCAGAGCCACGGACCGTGTGAAAGACAAAGTCTATCCCACAGCCACGGACCGTGTGAAAGATAAAGTCTACCCCACAGCCACGGACCGTGTGAAAGATAAAGTCAACCCAACAGCCACGGACCGTGAGTCAGATAAAGTCTTCCCCACAGACACGGACCGTGTGAAAGATAAAGTCTATCAAACACCCCGGAGCATGTGAAAGATAAAGGTTACCCCACAGCCACGGACCGTGTGAAAGATAAAGTCTATCCCAGTGCCACGTAGCGTGTGAAAGATAAAGTCTATCCCACAGCCGCGGACCGTGTGAAAGATAAAGTCTACACCACAGGTACGGACCGTGTGAAAGATGCAGACGATTCCCACCGCCACGGAACGTGTGAAACATAAAGTCTATTCCGACAGCCATGGACCGTGTGAAAGATAAAGACTACTCCAACAGCCACGGACCGTGTGAAAGATAAAGTCTATCCCAGAGCCACGGAGGGTGTGAAAGATAGAGTCTATTCCCACAGCCACGGACCGTGTGAAAGATAGAGGCTATCCCACTGCCACGGACCATGTGAAAGATAGAGTCTATCCGACAGGCATGGACCGTGTGAAAGATAAAGTCTATTCCCACAGCCATGGACCGTGTGAAAGATAGAGTCTATCCCACAGGCATGGACCATGTGAAAGATAAAGTCTATTCCCACAGCCACGGACCCTGTGAAACATAAAGTGTATTCCCACAGCCACGGACCGTGTGAAAAATAAAGTCTATTCCCACAGCCAAAGACCGTGTTAAAGATAAAGTCTACCCTACAGCCACGGACAATGTGAAAGATAAAGTCTACCGCACAGCCACGGACGTTGTTAAAGATAAAGTCCACTTCACAGCCACGGGCCGTCTGAAAGATAAAGTCTACCCCACAGCCACGGGCCGTGTGAAAGAAAAAGTCTAACCCACAGGAACGGCCCGTGTGAAAGATAAAGTCTATCCACAGCCACGGACCGTGTGAAAAAGTCTATCCCACAGGCATGGACCGTGTGAAAGATAAAGTCTGTCCCACAGGCATGGACCGTGTGAAAGATAAATTCTACCCCACAGCCACGGACCGTGTGAAAGATAAAGTCTAACACACAGCCATGGACCGTGTGAGAGATAGAGTCTATTCCCACAGCGACAGAAAATGTGCAAGATAGAGTGTATCCCACAGGCACGGACCGTGTGAAAGTTAAAGTCTACCCCACAGGCACGGACCGTGTGAAAGATAAAGTCTATTCCCAGAGCCACGGACCGTGTGAAACATAAAGTCTATTCCCACAGCCACGGACCGTGTGAAAGATAAAGTCTACTACCACAGCCTCGGACCGTGTGACAAATAAAGTCTACCTCACAGCCACGGACTGTGTGAAAGATAAAGTCTATCCCACAGCCATGGACCGTCTGAAAGATAAAGTCTATCCCACAGCCATGGACCGTGTGAAAGATAGAGTCTATTCCCACAGCCACGGACTGTGTGAAAGATAGGCTATCCCACAGCCACGGACCATGTGAAAGATAGAGTCTATCCCACAGGCATGGGCCGTGTTAGAGATAGAGTCTATTCCCACATCCACGGACTGTGTGAAAGATAGAGGCTATCCCACAGCCACGGACCATGTGAAAGATAGAGTCTATCCCACAGGCATGGACCGTGTTAGAGATAAAGTCTATTTCCTCATCCACGGATCGTGTGAAAGATAGAGTCTATCCCACAGGCACGGACCGTGTGAAAGATAGAGTCCATCCCACAGCCACGGACCGTGTGAAAGATAAACTCTATTCCCAGAGCCACGGACCATGTGAAAGATAAAGTCTACCGCACAGGAAGGGCTGAGTGAAAGATAAAGTCTACACCACAGGCACGGGCCGTGTGAAGGATAAAGTCTACCCCACAGACACAGACCGTGTGAAAGATAGAGTCTATCAAACAGCCACGGACCATGTGAAAGAAAAAGTCTATCCAACAGCCACAGACCGTGTGAAAGATAGAGTCTTTCCCACAGGCACGGACCGTGTGAAAGATAAAGTCTACCCCACAGCCACGGACCGTGTGAAAGATAAAGTCTAATCCACAGCTACGGGCTGTGTGAAACATAAACTCTACCCCACGGCCACGGGCCATGTGAAAGATAAAGTCTTCCTCACAGCCACGGACCGTGTGAAAGATAAGGTCTATCCCACAGGCACGGACCGTGTGAAAGATAGAGTTTATTCCCACAGCCATGGACCGTGTGAAAGATAAAGTCTATCCCACAGGCACAGACCATGTGAAAGATAAAGTCTATCCGACAGCCACGGACCGTGTGAAAGATAAAGTCTATCCCACAGGCACGGACCGTGTGAAAGATAAAGTCTATCCCACAGCCACGGACCGTGTGAAAAAGTCTATCCCACAGCCACGGACCGTGTGAAAGATAAAGTCTATCCCACAGGCCCGGACCGTGTGAAAAAGTCTATCACACAGCCACTTACCGTGTAAAAGATAAAGTCTATACCAGAGCCACGGACCATGTGAAAGATAAAGTCTACCCCACAGCCACGGACTGTATGAAAGATAAAGTCTACCACACAGCCACGGACCGGGCGAAATATAAAGTCTTTCCCACAGCCACGGACCGTGTGAAAGATAGAGTCTATTCCCACAGCCATGGACCGTGTGAAAGATAAAGTCTATCCCACAGCCATGGACCGTGTGAAAGATAAAGTCTATCCCACAGCCACGGACCGTGTGAAAGATAAAGTCTATCCCACAGGCACGGGCCGTGTGAAAGATAAAGTCTACCCCACAACCAAAGGCCATGTGAAAGATAAAGTCTACCCCCCAGCCATGGACCGTGTGAAAGATAAAGTCTATCCCACAGACACGGGCCGTGTGAAAGATAAAGTCTTTCCCTCAGCCAAAGGCCATGTGAAAGATAAAGTCTACCCCCCAGCCATGGACCGTGTGAAAGATAAAGTCTATCCCACAGCAACGGACCATGTGAAAGATGAAATCTATCCCAAACCCACATACCGTGTGAAAGATAAAGTCTACCCCACAGCCATGGACCATGTGAAAGATAAATTCTACCCCAGAGCCACGGATCGTGTGAAAGATAGAGTCTATTCCCACAACCACGGACCATGTGAAAGATAGAGTCTATCCCACAGGCACGGACCGTGGGAAAAAGTCTATCCCACAGGCACGGACCGTGTGAAAGATAAAGTCAATCCCACAGGCACGGACTGTGTGAAAGATAAAGTATACCCCACAGCCACGGACCTTGTGAAAGATAAACTCTATCCCACAGGCAAGGACCCCGTGAAAGATAGAGTCTATTCCCACAGCCATGGACCGTGTGAGAGATAAAGTCTAACCCACAGCCACGGACCGTGTGAAAGATAAAGTCTACCCCACATTCACGGACCGTGTGAAGATAATGTCTACCCCACAGGCACGGACCATGTGAAAGATAAAGTCTACCAAACAGCCACGGCCGTGTGAAAGATAAAGTCTACCCCACAGCCACGGACCGTGTGAAAGATAGAGTCTATCCCACAGGCACGGACCGTGTTAAAGATAGAGTCTATCCCACAGGCACGGACTGTGTGAAAGATAGAGTCTATCCCAAAGCCACGGACCGTGTGAAAGATAAAGTCTAACCCACAGGCACAGACCGTGTGAAAGATAAAGACTATTCCCACAGCCACCGACCGTGTGAAACATAAAGTATATGCCCACAGGAACGGACCGTGTGAAAAATTAAGTCTATTCCCACAGCCATGGACCGTGTGAAAGATAAAGTCTACCCCACAGCCATGGACCGTGTGAAAGATAAAGTCTACCGCACAGCAACTTACCGAGTTAAAGATAAAGTCCACTTCAGAGCCACGGGCCGTGTGAAAGATAAAGTCTACCCCACAGGCACGGGCCGTGTGAAAGATAAAGTCTACACAAAGCCACGGACCTTGTGAAAGTTTAAGTCTACCACAACCACGGACCGTGTGAAACATAAAGTCTACCCCACAGCCAAGGACCGTGTGAAAGATAAAGTCTACCCCACAGCCCCGGGCCGTGTGAACGATAAAGTCTACCCCACAGGCACGGGCCGTGTGAAAGATAAAGTCTACACCACAGACACGGACCGTGTGAAAGATAACGTCTACCCCACAGCCACGGGCCATGTGAAAGATAAAGTCTATCCCAAAGCCACGGACGGTGTGAAAGATAAAGTCTACCCCACAGCCACGGACCGTGTGACAGATAGAGTCTATCCCACAGGCACGGACCGTGTGAAAGATAGAGTCTATTCCCACAGCCACGGGCCGTGTGAAACAAAAAAGTCTATCCCACAGCCACGACCGTGTGAAAGATAAATTCTATCCCACAGGCACGGAACGTGTGAAAGATAAAGTCTATCCCACAGCCACGGACCGTGTGAAAGATAAAGTCTATCCCACAGCCACGGACCGTGTGAAAGTGTCTATCCCACAACCACGGACCGTGTGAAAGATAAAGTCTATTCCCACAGGCACAGACCGTGTGAAAGATAAAGTCTATCCCACAGCCACGGACCGTGTGAAAAAGTCTATCCCACAGGCACGGACCGTGTGAAAGATAAAGTCTATGCCACAGGCACGGACTGTGTGAAAGATAAAGTCTATCCCACAGCCCCGGACCGTGTGAAAAAGCCTATCTCACAGGCATGGACCATGTGAAAGACAAAGTCTACGCCAAAGCCACGGACTGTGTGAAAGACAAAGTCTATCCCACAGCCACGGACCATGTGAAAGATAAAGTCTATCCCAGATCCACGGAGCGTGTGAAAGATAAAGTCTATCCGACAGCCACGGACCATGTGAAAGATAAAGTCTATCCGACAGGCACTGACAGTGTGAAAGATAAAGTCTATCCCAAAGCAATGGACCGTGTGAAAGATAAAGTCTATCCCACAGCAACGGACCATGTGAAAAAGTCTATCCCACAGCCAGGGACAGTGTGAAACATAAAGACTATCCGACAGGCACGGACCGTGTGAAAGATACAGGCTATTCCCACAGCAACGGACTGTGTGAAACATAAAGTCTACTCCCACAGCCATGGACCGTGTGAAAGATAAAGTCTACTCCAACAGTCACGGACCGTGTGAAAGATAAAGTCTACCCCACATCCACGGACCGTGTGAAAGATAATGTCTACCCCACAGGCACGGACCGTGTGAAAGATAAAGTCTACCCCACAGCCACGGACCGTGTGAAAGATAAAGTCTATCCCACAGGCACGGACCGTGTTAAAGATAGAGTCTATCCCACAGGCACGGACCGTGTGAAAGATAGAGTCTATCCCAAAGCCACGGACCGTGTGAAAGATAAAGTCTACCCCACAGCCATGGACCGTGTGAAAGATAAAGTCTACCGCACAGCAACTTACCGAGTTAAAGATAAAGTCCACTTCAGAGCCACGGGCCGTGTGAAAGATAAAGTCTACCCCACAGGCACGGGCCGTGTGAAAGATAAAGTCTATCCCAGATCCACGGAGCGTGTGAAAGATAAAGTCTATCCGACAGCCACGGTCGGTGTGAAAGATAAAGTCTATCCCACAGCCACGGACCGTGTGAAAGATAAAGTCTATCCCACAGCCACGGACCGTGTGAAGCATAAAGTCTATTCCCACAGCCACGGACCGTGTGAAAGATATAGTCTACTCCCACAGCCACGGACCATGTGAAAGACAGAGTCTATCCCACAGGCATGGACTCTGTGAAAGATAATGTCTATCCACAGCCACGGACCGTGTGAAAAAATCTATCCCACAGGCATGGACCGTGTGAAAGATAAAGTCTGGCCCACAGGAATGGACCGTGTGAAAGATAAAGTCTACCCCACAGCCATGGACCATGTGAAAGATAGACTCCATCCCAGAGCCACGGACCGTGTGAAAGATAGAGTCTATCACACACGCACGGTCTGTGTGAAAGATAAAATCTAACCCACAGGCACGGACAATGTGAAAGATAAAGTCTATCCCACAGGCATGGACCGTGTGAAGGATAAAGTCTATACCACAGCCACGGACCATGTGAAAGATAGAGTCTTTCCCACAGCCACGGATCGTGTGAAAGATAGATTCTATCCCACAGGCACGGACTATGTGAAAGATAAAGTCTATTCCCACACCCACGGACCGTGTGAAAGATAAAGTCTATTCCCACAGCCACGGACCGTGTGCAAGATAAAGTCTACCCCACAGCCACGGACCATGTGAAAGATATAGCCTACCCCACAGCCACGGACCGTGTGAAAGATAAAGTGTACCCCACATCCACGGGCCGTGTGAAAGATAAAGTCTACCGCACAGCCACGGGCCGTGTGAAAGACAAAGTCTACACCACAGCCATGGACCTTGTGAAAGATAAAGTCTACCCTCAGCCACGGACCTTGTGAAAGATAAAGTCTACCCAAAAGCCACGGACCGTGTGAAAGATAAAGTCTCTCCCACAGGCACGGACCGTGTGAAAGATAAAGTCTAACCCACAGCCACGGACCGTGTGAAAGATAAAGTCTATTCCACAGGCACGGACCGTGTTAAAGATAAAGTCTATCCCACAGCCACGGACCGTGTGAAAGATAAAGTCTATCCCACAGCCACGGACCGTGTGAAAGATAAAGTCTATTCCAACAGCCATGAACCGTGTGAAAGATACAGTCTATCCCACAGGAAAGTACCGTGTGAAAGATAGAGTCTATCCCACAGCCACGGACCGTGTGAGAGATAAAGTCTATCCCACAGGCACGGCCTGTGTGAAAGATAAACTTTACCCCACAGCCACGGACCGTGTGAAAGATAAACTCTATTCCCAGAGCCACGGACCTTGTGAAACATAAAGTCTATTCCCACAGCCACAGACCGTGTGAAAGATAAAGTCTACCCCCACAGCCACGGACCGTATGAAAGATAAAGTCTACCCCACAGCCACGGACCGTGTCAAAGATAAAGTCTATCCCACAGCCATGGACCGTGTGAAAGATAGAGTCTATTCCCACAGCCACGGACCATGTGAAAGAAAAAGTCTATCCCACAGCCACAGACCGTGTGAAAGATAGAGTCTTTTCCACAGGCACGGACCGTGTGAAAGATAAAGTCTACCCCACAGCCACGGACCGTGTGAAAGATAAAGTCTAATCCACAGCTGCGGGCCGTGTGAAACATAAACTCTACCCCACGGCCACGGGCCGTGTGAAAGATAAAGTCTACCTCACAGCCACGGACCGTGTGAAAGATAAGGTCTATCCCACAGGCACGGACCGTGTGAAAGATAGAGTCTATTCGCACAGCCACGGACCGTGTGAAAGATGAAGTCTATCCCACAGGCACGGACCATGTGAAAGATAAAGTCTATCCGACAGCCACGGACCGTGTGAAAGATAAAGTCTATCCCACAGGCACGGACCGTGTGAAAGATAAAGTCTATCCCACAGCCACGGACCGTGTGAAAAACTCTATCCCACAGCCACGGACCGTGTGAAAGATAAAGTCTATCCCACAGGCCCGGACCGTGTGAAAAAGTCTATCACACAGCCACTTACCGTGTAAAAGATAAAGTCTATACCAGAGCCACGGACCATGTGAAAGATAAAGTCTACCCCACAGCCACGGACTGTATGAAAGATAAAGCCTACCACACAGCCACGGACCGGGCGAAATATAAAGTCATTCCCACAGCCACGGACCGTGTGAAAGATAGAGTCTACTCCCACAGCCATGGACCGTGTGAAAGATAAAGTCTATCCCAAAGCCATGGACCGTGTGAAAGATAAAGTCTATTCCCACAGCCACGGACCATGTGAAAGAAAAAGTCTATCACACAGCCACGGACCGTGTGAAAGATAGAGTCTTTCCCACAGGCACGGACCATGTGAAAGATAAAGTCTACCCCACAGCCACGGACCATGTGAAAGATAAAGTCTAATCCACAACCACGGGCCGTGTGAAAGATAAACTCTACTCCACAGCCACGGGCCGTGTGAAAGATAAAGTATACCCCACAGCCACAGACCGTGTGAAAGATAAAGTCTACCCCACATCCACGGACCGTGTGAAAGACAATGTCTACCCCAGAGGCACGGACCGTGTGAAAGATAAAGTCTACGCCATAGCCACGGGCCGTGTGAAAGATAAAGTCTACCCCACAGCCACGGGCCGTGTGAAAGAAAAAATCTATCCCACAGGCACGGGCCGTGTGAAAGATAAAGTCTACCCCACAACCAAAGGCCATGTGAGAGATAAAGTCTACCCCCCAGCCATGGACCGTGTGAAAGATAAAGTCTATCCCATAGCAACGGACCGTGTGAAAGATAAAATCTATCCCACACCCACATACCGTGTGAAAGATAAAGTCAACCCCAAAGCCATGGACCATGTGAAAAATAAAGTCTATTCCCACAACCACGGACCATGTGAAAGATAGAGTCTATCCCACAGCCACGGTCCGTGTGAAAGATAGAGTCTAACCCACAGGCACGGACCGTGGGAAAAAGTCTATCCCACAGGCACGGACCGTGTGAAAGATAAAGTCAATCCCACAGGCATGGACTGTGTGAAAGATAAAGTATACCCCACAGCCACGGACCGTGTGAAAGATAAACGCTATCCCACAGGCACGGGCCGTGTGAAAGATAAAGTCTACCCCACAACCAAAGGCCATGTGAAAGATAAAGTCTACACCCCAGCCATGGACCGTGTGAAAGATAGAGTATATCCCACAGGCACGGATCGTGTGAAATATAAAGTCTACCGAACAGCCACGGCCGTGTGAAAGATAAAGTCTACCCCACAGCCACGGACCGTGTGAAAGATAGAGTCTATCCCACAGGCACGGACCGTGTTAAAGATAGAGTCTATCCTACAGGCACGGACCGTGTGAAAGATAGAGTCTATCCCAAAGCCACGGACCGTGTGAAAGATAAAGTCTATCCCACAGGTACAAACCGTGTGAAAGATAAAGACTATTCCCACAGCCACCGACCGTGTGAAACATAAAGTATATGCCCACAGGAACGGACCGTGTGAAAAATAAAGACTATTCCCACAGCCATGGACCGTGTGAAAGATTAAGTCTACCCCATAGCCATGGACCGTGTGAAAGATAAAGTCTACCGCACAGCCACTGACCGAGTTAAAGATAAAGTCCACTTCACAGCCACGGGCCGTGTGAAAGATAAAGTCTACCCCACAGGCACGGGCCGTGTGAAAGATAAAGTCTACACAAAGCCACGGACCTTGTGAAAGTTTAAGTCTACCCACAACCACGGACCGTGTGAAACATAAAGTCTACCCCACAGCCAAGGACCGTGTGAAAGATAAAGTCTACCCCACAGCCACGGGCCGTGTGAAAGATAAAGTCTATCCCACAGTCACGGACTGTGTGAAAGACAAAGTCTATCCCACAGCCACGGACCGTGTGAAAGATAAAGTCTATCCCAGAGCCACGGAGCGTGTGAAAGATAAAGTCAATCCGACAGCCACGGACCGAGTGAAAGATAAAGTCTACCCCACAGGCACGGACCGTGTGAAAGATACAGGCTATTCCCACAGCAACGGACTGTGTGAAACATAAAGTCTACTCCCAAAGCCATGGACCGTGTGAAAGATAAAGTCTATTCCAACAGCCACGGACCGTGTGAAAGATAAAGTCTATCCCACTGCCACGGACCGTGTGAAAGATAAAGTCTATCCCACAGCCATGGACTGTGTTAAAGATAGAGTCTATTCCCACACACACGGTCCGTGGCTGTGGGGTAGACTTTATCTTTCACACGGTCCGTGGCTGTGGGATAGACTTTGTCTTTCACACCGTCCGTGGCTGTGGGATAGACTTTATCTTTCACACGGTCCGTGCTTGTGGGATAGACTTTATCTTTCACACGGTCTGTGGCTGTGGGGTAGACTTTATCTTTCACACGGTCCGTGGCTGTCGGGTAGACTTTATCTTTCACACGGTGCGTGGCTGTGGGTAGACTTTCTCTTTCACAAGGTCCGTGGCTTTGTGTAGACTTTATCTTTCACACGGCCCGTGGCTGTGGTGTAGACTTTAGATTTCACACGGCCCGTGGCTGTGAAGTGGACTTTATCTTTAACAACGTCCGTGGCTGTGCGGTAGACTTTATCTTTCACATGGTCCGTGGCTGTAGGGTAGACTTTATCTTTCACACGGTCTTTGGCTGTGGGAATAGACTTTATTTTTCACACCGTCCGTGGCTGTGGGAATACACTTTATGTTTCACACGGTCCGTGGCTGTGGGAATAGACTTTATCTTTCACACGGTCCGTGCCTATGGGATAGACTATATCTTTCACACGGTCCGTGGCTGTGGGATAGACTCTATCTTTCACATGGTCCATGCCTGTGGGATAGACTCTATCTTTCACACGGTCCATGGCTGTGGGAATAGAGTTTATCTTTCACACGGTCCATGCCTGTCGGATAGACTCTATCTTTCACATGGTCCATGGCTTTGGGATAGCCTCTATCTTTCACACGGTCCGTGGCTGTGGGAATAGACTCTATCTTTCACACGCTCCGTGGCTCTGGGATAGACTTTATCTTTCACACAGTCCGTGGCTGTTGGAGTAGACTTTATCTTTCACACGGTCCATGGCTGTCGGAATAGACTTTATGTTTCACACGTTCCGTGGCGGTGGGAATAGCCTGCATCTTTCACACGGTCCGCGGCTGTGGGGTAGACTTTATCTTTCACACGGTCCGCGGCTGTGGGATAGACTTTATCTTTCACACGCTACGTGGCACTGGGATAGACTTTATCTTTCACACGGTCCGTGCCTGTGGGATAGACTTTATCTTTCACACGGTCCCTGCCTGTGGGATAGACTTCATCTTTCACATGGTCCGTTGCTGTGGGGCAGACTTTATCTTTCACACGGTCCGTGTCTGTGGGATAGACTTTATCTTTCACACGGCCCGTGCCTGTGGGGTAGACTTTATCTTTCACACGGTCCGTGGCTGTGGGGTAACCTTTATCTTTCACATGGTCCGGGGTTGTTTATAGACTTTATCTTTCACATGGTCCGTGTCTGTGGGGAAGACTTTATCTGACTCACGGTCCGTGGCTGTTGGGTTGACTTTATCTTTCACACGGTCCGTGGCAGTGGGATAGACTTTTTCACACAGTCCGTGGCTGTGGGATATACTTTATCTTTCACACGGTCCATGCCTGTGGGATAGACTTTATCTTTCACATGGTCCGTGACTGTGGGATAGTCTTTTTCACACGGTCCGTGCCTGTGGGATAGACTTTATCTTTCACACTGTCCCTGGCTGTGGGATAGACTTTATCTTTCACACGGTCCGTGGCTGTGGGATTGACTTTATCTTTCACAAGGTCCATGGCTCGGGGGTAGACTTTATCCTTCACACGGCCCGTGGCAGTGGGGTAGACTTTATCTTTCACACGGCCCGTGCCCATGGCGTAGACTTTATCTTTCACACGGCAAGTGGTTGTGGGGTAGACTTTATCTTTCATACGGCCCGTTCCTGTGGGATAGACTTTATCTTTCACACGGTCCGTGCCTATGGGATAGACTTTGTCTTTCATACGGCCCGTGGCTGCGGGGTAGACTTTATCTTTCACACGGCCCATGGCTGTGGGGTTGACTTTATCTTTCACACGGTCCACGCCTGAGAGATAGACTTTTTCACACGGTCCGCGCCTGTGGGATAGACTTTATCTTTCACTCGGTCCGTGCCTGTGGGATAGACTTTATGTTTCACACGGTCCGTGGCTGTGGGATAGACTTTTTCACACGGACCGATGCTGTGGAATAGACTTTATCTTTCACACGGTCCGTGCCTGTGGGATAGATTTTATCTTTCACACGGTCCGTGGCTGTGGGGTAGACTTTATCTTTCACACGGTACGTTGCTAGGTAATAGAGTTTTTCTTTCACACGGTCCATGGCTGTGGGAATAGACTTTGTGTTTCACACGGTCCGAGGCTGTGGGATAGACTTCATCGTTTACAAGGTCCGTAGCTGTGGGATAGACTCTATCTTTCACACGGTCCATGGCTGTGGGGAGACTTTATCTTTCACACGGTCCGTGGCTGTGGAATAGACTCTAACTTTCACATGGTCCGTGGCTGTGGGGTAGACTTTATCTTTCACACGGTCCGTGGCTGTGGGATAGACTTTGTCTTTCACACGGTCCGTGGCTGTGGGATAGACTTTGTCTTTCACACGGTCCGTGGCTGTGGGATAGACTTTATTTTTCACACGGTCCGTGCTTGTGGGATAGACTTTCTCTTTCACACGGTCTGTGGCTGTGGGGTAGACTTTATCTTTCATACGGTCCGTGTTTGTGGGATAGACTTTATCTTTCACACGGTCTGTGGCTGTGAAGTGGACTTTATCTTTAACAACGTCCTTGGCTGTGCGGTAGACTTTATCTTTCACACGGTCTGTGGCTGTTGGGTAGACTTTATCTTTCACATGGTCCGTGGCTGTGGGGTAGACTTTATCTTTCACACGGTATGTGGCTGTGGGATATATTTTATCTTTCACACGGTCCGTGGCTGTGGGGTAGACTTTATCTTTCACATGGTCCGTGGCTGTGGGAACCGACTCTATCTTTCACACTGTCCGTGCCTGTGGGATAGACTTTATCTTTCACATAGTCCATGGCTGTGGGGTAGACTTTATCTTTCACACGGCCCGTGGCTGTGGATTAAACTTTATCTTTCACACGGTCCATGGCTGAGGGATAGACTTTTTCACACGGTCCGTGCCTGTGGGATAGACTTTACCTTTCACACGGTCCATGGCTGTGGGATAGACTTTATGTTTCACACGGTCCCTGGCTGTGGGATAGACTTTTTCACACGGTCCGTTGCTGTGGGACAGACTTTATCTTTCACACGGTCCATTGCTTTGGGATAGACTTTATCTTTCACACGGTCAGTGCCTGTCGGATAGACTTTATCTTTCACATGGTCCGTGGCTCTGGTATAGACTTTATCTTTCACACGGTCCGTTGCTGTGGGAATAGACTTTATCATTCACGTGGTCTGTGCCTGTGAGATAGACTTTATCTTTCACGTGGTCCGTGGCTGTGGGGTAGTCTTTATCTTTCACACGGTCCGTGCCTGTGGGATAGACTTTTTCACTCGGTCCGTGGCTGTGGGGTAGACTTTATCTTTCACATGGTCCGTGGCTGTGGGAGTAGTCTTTATCTTTCACACGTTCCGTGGCTGTGGGAATAGACTTTATGGTTCACAAGGTCCGTGGCTCTGGGAATTGAATCTATCTTTCACATTGTCCGTGGCTGTGGGGTAGACTTTATCTTTCATACGGTCCATGCCTGTGGGATAGACTTTATCTTTCACATGGTCCGGGGCTGTGGTGTAGACTTTATCTTTCACACGGTCCGTGGCTGTGGGATAGACTTTATCTTTCACATGGTCCGTGCCTGTGGGATAGACTTTTTCACACGGTCCTTGGCTGTGGGGTAGACTTTATCTTTCACATGGTCTGTGGCTGTGGGAGTAGTCTTTATGTTTCACACGGTCCGTGGCTGTGGGAATAGACTTTATGTTTCACAAGGTCCGTGACTCTGGGAATATAATTTATCTTTCACATGGTCCGTGGCTGTGCGATAGACTGTATCTTTCACACGGTCCGTGGCTGGGGATAGATTTTCTTTCACACGGTCCGTGCCTCTAGGACAGACTTTATCATTCACACGGTCCGTGCCTGTGGGGTAGACTTTATCCTTCACACGGCCCGTGCCTTTTTTGTAGACTTTACCTTTCACTCGGCCCTTGGCTGTGCGGTAGACTTTATCTTTCACATGGTCCGTGGCGCTGGGAATAGAGTTTATCTTTCACACGGTCCGTGGCTGTGGGATGGACTCTATCTTTCACACGGTCCGTGCCTGTGGGATAGACTCTATCTTTCACACGATCCGTGGATGAGGGAATAGACTCTATCTCTAACACGGCCCATGCCTGTGGGATAGACTCTATTTTTCACATGGTCCGTGGCTGTGGGATAGCCTTATCTTTCACACAGTCCGTGGCTGTGGGAATAGACTCTATCTTTCACACGGTCCATGGCTGTGGAATAGACTTTATCTTTCACACGGTCCATGGCTGTGGGATAGACTTTATCTTTCACACAGTCCGTGGCTGTGAGGTAGACTTTATTTGTCACACGGTCCGTGGCTGTGGTACTCGACTTTATCTTTCACACGTTCCGTGGCTGTGGGAATAGACTTTATGTTTCACACGGTCCGTGGCTCTGGGAATAGACTTTATCTTTCACACGGTCCTTGCCTGTGGGGTAGACTTTAACTTTCACACGGTCCGTGCCTGTGGGATAGACTATCTTGCACATTGTCTGTCGCTGTGGGAATAGACTCTATCTTTCACACGGTCCATGGCTGTGGGTTAGACTTTATCTTTCACACGGTCCATGCCTGTGGGACAGACTTTATCTTTCACACGGTCCATGCCTGTGGGATAGATTTTTTTCACACGGTCCGTGGCTGTGGATAGACTTTATCTTTCACACGGTCCGTTCCTGTGGGTTGGACTTTTTCTTTCACACGGTCCGTGGCTGTGGGATAGACTTTTTCACACGGTCCGTGCCTGTGGGATAGACTTTATCTTTGACACTGTCTGTGTCTGTGGGATAGACTTTATCTTTCACACGGTACGTGCCTGTGAGATAGACTGTATCTTTCACATGGTCCGTGGCTGTGGGATAGACTTTATCTTTCACACGGTCCGTGGCTGTGGGAACAGACTCTATCATTCACACTGTCCATGGCTGTGGTGTAGACTTTATCTTTCACACGGTCCTTGCCTGAGGGATAGACTCTATCTTGCACATGGTCTGTCGCTGTGGGAATAGACTCTATCTTTCACACGGTCCAGGGCTGTGGGTTAGACTTTATCTTTCACACTGTCCGTGGCTGTGGGAATAGAATTTATCTTTCACAGAGTCCATGCCTGTGGGATAGACTCTGTCTTTCACATAGTCCGTGGCTGTGGGAGTAGACTTTATCTTTCACACGGTCCGTGGCTGTGGGAATAGACTTTATGTTTCACAAGGTCCGTGGCTCTGGGAATAGACTTTATCTTTCACATGATCCGTTGCTGTGGGGTAGACTTTATCTTTCACACGGTCCGTGCCTGTGGGATAGACTTTATCTTTCACACGGTCCGTGGCTGTGGGATAGACTTTTTTGTTTCACACGGCCCGTGGCTGTGGGAATAGACTCTATCTTTCACACGGTCCGTGCCTGTGGGATAGACTCTATCTGTCACACGGTCAGTGGCTGTGGGATAGACTTTATCTTTCACATGCCCGTGGCTGTGGGGTAGACGTTATCTTTCATACGGTCCGTGTCTGTGGTGTAGACTTTATCTTTCACACGGCCCGTGCCTGTGGGGTAGACTTTATCGTTCACACGGCCCGTGGCTGTGGGGTAGACTTTATCTTTCACACGGTCCTTGGCTGTGGGGTAGACTTTATGTTTCACACGGTCCGTGGTTGTGGGTAGACTTAAACTTTCACAAGGTCCGTCGCTTTGTGTAGACTTTATCTTTCACACGGCCCGTGCCTGTGGGGTAGACTTTATCTTTCACACGGCCCGTGGCTCTGAAGTGGACTTTATCTTTCACTCGGTAAGTGGCTGTGCGGTAGACTTTATCTTTCACACGGTCCATGGCTGTGGGGTAGACTTTATCTTTCACACGGTCCATGGCTGTGGGAATAGACTTTATTTTTCACACGGTCCGTTCCTGTGGGCATATACTTTATGTTTCACTCGGTCGGTGGCGGTGGGAATAGTCTTTATCTTTCACACGGTCTGTGCCTGTGGGTTAGACTTTATCTTTCACATGGTCCGTGGCTTTGGGATAGACTCTATCTTTCACACGGTCCGTGCCTGTGGGATAGACTCTATCTTTAACACGCTCCGTGCCTGTGGGATAGACTCTATCTTTCACACGGTCCGTGGCTGTGGGGTAGACTTTATCTTTCACACGGCCCGTGACTGTGGGGTAGACTTTATCTTTCACACGGTCCCTGCCTGTGGAGTAGACATTATCTTTCACACGGTCCGTGGATGTGGGGTAGACTTTATCTTTCACACGCTCCGTGGCTGTTGGTTAGACTTTATCTCTCACACGGTCCATGGCTGTGGGAATAGACTCTATCTTTCACGGGGTCAGTGCCTGTGGGATAGAGTTTATCTTTCACACGGTCCGTGGCTGTGGGGTATACTTTATCTTTCACACAGTCCGTGCCTGTGGGATTGACTTTATCTTTCACACGGTCCGTGCCTGTGGGATAGACTTTTTCCCACGGTCCGTGCCTGTGGGATAGACTCTATCTTTCACACGGTCCGTGGCTGTGGGGTAGACTCTATCTTTCACATGGTCCGTGGTTGTGGGAATAGACTCTATCTTTCACACGATCCGTGGCTGTGGGGTAGACTTTATCTTTCACATGGTCCATGGCTGTGGGGTAGACTTTATCTTTCACACGGTATGTGGGTTTGGGATAGATTTTATCTTTCACATGGTCCGTTGCTGTGGGATAGACTTTATCTTTCACACGGTCCATGGCTGGGGGGTAGACTTTATCTTTCACATGGCCTTTGGCTGAGGGAAAGACTTTATCTTTCACACGGCCCGTGTCTGTGGGATAGACTTTTTCTTTCACACGGCCCGTGGCTGTGGGGTAGACATTATCTTTCACACGGCCCGTGCCTCTGGGATAGACTTTATCTTTCACACTGTCCGTGGCTGTGGGATAGACTTTATCTTTCACACGGCCCGTGGCTGTGGGGTAGACTTTATCTTTCACACGGTCCGTGGCTGTGGGAATAGACTCTATCTTTCACACGGTCCGTGCCTGTGGGATAGACCTTATCTTTCACACGGTCCGTGGCTGTGAGGAAGACTTTATCTTTCACATGGCCCGTGGCCGTGGGGTAGAGTTTATGTTTCACACGGCCCGTAGCTGTGGATTAGACTTTATCTTTCACACGGTCCGTGGCTGTGGGGTAGACTTTATCTTTCACGCGATCCGTGCCTGTGGGAAAGACTCTATCTTTCACACGGTCTGTGGCTGTGGGATAGACTTTTTCTTTCACATGGTCCGTGGCTGTGGGAATAGACTCTATCTTTCACACGGTCCATTGCTGTGGGATAGACTTTATCTTTGACACGGTCCGTGGCTGTGGGGTAGACTTTATCTTTCATACGGTCCGTGGCTGTGGGATAGACTTTATCTTTGACACGGTCCGTGGCTGTGGGGTAGACTTTATCTTTCATACGGTCCGTGGCTGTGGGGGTAGACTTTATCTTTCACACGGTCTGTGGCTGTGGGAATAGACTTTATGTTTCACAAGGTCCGTGGCTCTGGGAATAGACTTTATCTTTCACACGGTCCGTGGCTGTGGGATAGAATTTATCTTTCACACTGTCCGTGGCTGTGGGATACACTTTACCTTTCACACGGTCCGTGGCTGTGTGATAGACTTTATCTTTCACACGGTCCGTGGCTGTGGGGTAGACTTTATCTTTCACACGGTCCGTGGCTGTGGGATACACTTTGTCTTTCACACGGTCCGTGGCTGTGGGTAAGACTTTGTCTTTCACACGGTCCATGCTTGTGGGATAGACTTTATCTTTCACACCGTCCGTGGCTGTGGGATAGACTTTATCTTTCACACGGTCCGTGGCTTTGGGGTAGACTTTATCTTTCACATGGTCCATGCCTGTGGGATAGACTTTTTCACACGCTCCGTGCCTCTGGGATAGACTTTATCTTTCACACGGTCCGTGCCTGTGGGATAGACTTCACCTTTCACACGGTACGTTGCTGTGGGGCAGACTTTATCTTTCACACGGTCCGTGTCTGTGGGATAGACTTTATCTTTCACACGGCCCGTTCCTGTGGGGTAGACTTTATCTTTCACACGGCCCGTGGCTCTGAAGTGGACTTTATCTTTAACTCGGTAAGTGGCTGTGCGGTAGACTTTATCTTTCACACGGTCCATGGCTGTGGGGTAGACTTTATCTTTCACACGGTCCATGGCTGTGGGAATAGACTTTATTTTTCACACGGTCCGTTCCTGTGAGCATATACTTTATGTTTCACTCGGTCCGTGGTGGTGGGAATAGTCTTTATCTTTCACACGGTCTGTGCCTGTGGGTTAGACTTTATCTTTCACATGGTCCGTGGCTTTGGGATAGACTCTATCTTTCACACGGTCCGTGCCTGTGGGATAGACTCTATCTTTAACACGCTCCGTGCCTGTGGGATAGACTTTATCTTTCACACGGCCCGTGGCTGTGGGGTAGACTTTATCTTTCACACGGTCCCTGCCTGTGGAGTAGACATTATCTTTCACACGGTCCGTGGATGTGGGGTAGACTTTATCTTTCACACGGTCCGTGGCTGTGGGTTAGACTTTATCTCTCACACGGTCCATGGCTGTGGGAATAGACTCTATCTTTCACGCGGTCCGTGCCTGTGGGATAGAGTTTATCTTTCACACGGTCCGTGGCTGTGGGGTAGACTTTATCTTTCACACAGTCCGTGCCTGTGGGATTGACTTTATCTTTCACACGGTCCGTGCCTGTGGGATAGACTTTTTCCCACGGTCCGTGCCTGTGGGATAGACTCTATCTTTCACATGGTCCGTGGTTGTGGGAATAGACTCTATCTTTCACACGATCCGTGGCTCTGGGGTAGACTTTATCTTTCACATGGTCCATGGCTGTGGGGTAGACTTTATCTTTCACACGGTATGTGGGTTTGGGATAGATTTCATCTTTCACATGGTCCGTTGCTGTGGGATAGACTTTATCTTTCACACGGTCCATGGCTGGGGGGTAGACTTTATCTTTCACATGGCCTTTGGCTGAGGGAAAGACTTTATCTTTCACACGGCCCGTGTCTGTGGGATAGACTTTTTCTTTCACACGGCCCGTGGCTGTGGGGTAGACATTATCTTTCACACGGCCCGTGCCTGTGGGATAGACTTTATCTTTCACACTGTCCGTGGCTGTGGGATAGACTTTATCTTTCACACGGCCCGTGGCTGTGGGGTAGACTTTATCTTTCACACAGTCCGTGGCTGTGAGGTAGACTTTATTTGTCACACGGTCCGTGGCTGTGGTACTAGACTTTATCTTTCACACGTTCCGTGGCTGTGGGAATAGACTTTATGTTTCACACGGTCCGTGGCTCTGGGAATAGACTTTATCTTTCACACGGTCCGTGCCTGTGGGGTAGACTTTAACTTTCACACGGTCCGTGCCTGTGGGATAGACTCTATCTTGCACATTGTCTGTCGCTGTGGGAATAAACTCTATCTCTCACACGGTCCATGGCTGTGGGTTAGACTTTTTCTTTCACACGGTCCGTGGCTGTGGGATAGACTTTTTCACACGGTCCGTGACTGTGGGATAGACTTTATCTTTCACACTGTCAGTGTCTGTGGGATAGACTTTATCTTTCACACGGTACGTGCCTGTGGGATGGACTTTATCTTTCACACGGTCCCTCGCTGTGGGATAGACTTTATCTTTCTCACGACCCATGTCTGTGGGGTAGACTTTATCTTTCACACGGTCCTTGCCTGTGGGAGTAGACTTTATCTTTCATACGGTCCTTGGCTGTGGGAATAGACTTTATGTTTCACAGGTCCGTGGCTCTGGGAATAGACTTTATCTTTCAAATGGTCCATGTCTGTGAGGTAGACTTTACCTTTCACACGGTCTGTGCCTGTGGGATAGACTTTATCTTTCACACGGTCCGTGGCTGTGTGGTAGACTTTATCTTTCACACGGTCCGTGGCTGTGGGATAGACTTTATCTTTCTCATGGTCCAAGCCTGTGGGATAGACTTTATCTTTCACACGGTCCGTGGCTGTGGGGTAGACTTTATCTTTCACACGGTCCGTGGCTGTGGGGTAAACTTTATCTTTTACACGGTCCTTGGCTGTTTGATAGACTTTATCCTTCACACGGTCCGTGTCTGAAGAGTAGACTTTATCTGACTCACGGTCCGTGGCTGTGGGTTTGACTTTATCTTTCACACTGTCCGTGGCTGTGGGATAGACTCTATCTTGCACATGGTCAGTGGCTGTGGGAATAGACTGTATTTTTCACACGGTCCCTTGCTGTGGGGTAGACTTTAACTTTCACACGGTCCGTGGCTGCGGGGTAGACTTTATCTTTCACACGGTCCGTGGCTGTGCGATAGACTGTATCCTTCACACGGTCCGTGCCTGTGGGATAGACTTTATCTTTCACACGGTCCGTGGCTGTGGGATAGACTTTATCTTTCACATGGTCTGTGCCTGTGGGATAGACTTTATCTTTCACACGGTCCGTGCCTGTTGGATAGACTTTATCTTTCACGCGGTCCGTGCCTGTGGGATAGACTTTATCTTTCACACGGTCCGTGGCAGTGGGATAGACTTTTTCACACAGTCTGTGGCTGTGGGATATAGTTTATCTTTCACACGGTCCATGACTGTGGGATAGACTTTATCTTTCACATGGTCCGTGGCTGCGGGATAGACTTTTTCACACGGTCCGTGCCTGTGGGATAGACTTTATCTTTCACACGGTCCGTGGCTGTGAGATAGACTTTATCTTTCACACGATCCGTGCCTGTGGGATAGACTTTATCTTTCACATGGTCCGTGCCTTTGGGATAGTCTTTCTCTTTCACACGGTCCGTGGCTGTGGGGTAGACTTTATCTTTCACATGGTCTGTGGCTGTTTGATAGACTCTATCTTTCACACGGTCTGTGTCTGTGGGGTAGACTTTATCCTTCACACGGCCCGTGCCTGTGGTGTAGACTTTATCTTCACTCAGCCCTTGGCTGTGCGGTAGACTTTATCTTTCACATGGTCCGTGGCTCTGGGAATAGAGTTTATCTTTCACACGGTCCGTGGCTGTGGGATGGACTCTATCTTTCACACGGTCCGTGCCTGTCAGATAGACTCTATCTTTCACACGATCCGTGGATGAGGGAATAGACTTTATCTCTAACACGGTCCATGCCTGTGGGATAGACTCTATCTTTCACATGGTCCGTGGCTGTGGGATAGCCTCGATCTTTCACACAGTCCGTGGCTGTGGGAATAGACTCTATCTCTAACACGGCCCATGCCTGTGGGATAGACTCTATCTTTCACATGGTCCGTGGCTGTGGGATGGCCTTATCTTTCACACAGTCCGTGGCTGTGGGAATAGACTCTATCTTTCACACGGTCCATGGCTGTGGGATAGACTTTATCTTTCACACGGTCCATGGCTGTGGGATAGACTTTATCTTTCACACAGTCCGTGGCTGTGAGGTAGACTTTATTTGTCACACGGTCCGTGGCTGTGGTACTCGACTTTATCTTTCACACGTTCCGTGGCTGTGGGAATAGATTTTATGTTTCACACGGTCCGTGGCTCTGGGAATAGACTTTATCTTTCACACGGTCCGTGCCTGTGGGGTAGACTTTAACTTTCACACGGTCCGTGCCTGTGGGATAGACTCTATCTTGCACATTTTGTGTCGCTGTGGGAATAGACTCTATCTCTCACACGGTCCATGGCTGTGGGTTAGACTTTATCTTTCACACGGTCCGTGGCTGTGGGATAGACTTTTTCAACACGGTTTCGGACTGTGGGATAGCTTGTTATCTTTCACACTGTCCTGTGTCAATGTGGGATAGACTTTATCTTTCACACGGTACGTGCCCTGTGGGATGGAACTTACTTTCAACCACGGTCCCCTCGCTGTGGGATAGACTTTAATCTTTCTCACGAAACCCATGTCTGTGGGGTAGACTTTATCTTTCACAAGACGGTCCTTTGCTGTGGGAGTAAAGACTTTATCTTTCATACGTCTTGGCTGTGGGAAAGACTATGTTTACAGGTCCGTGGCTCTGGGAAAACTTTATCTTTCAATGGTCCATGTCTGTGAGCGTAGACTTTACCTTCACACGGTCTGTGCCTGTGGGATAAGCTTATTTTCAACGGTCCCGTGCCTGTTTATCTTTCACATGGTCCGTGGCTCTGGTATAGACTTTTCTTTCACACGGTAAGTGGCTGTGTGATAGACTTTTTCACACGGTCCGTGCCTGTGGGATAGACTTTATCTTTCACACGGTCGGTGGCTGTGGGGTAGACTTTATCTTTCATACAGTCCGTTGCTGGGGGAATAGATTTTATGTTTCACATGGTCCGTGGATGTGGAGTAGACTTTATCTTTCACACGGTCCGTGGCTGTGGGATTGACTTTTTCACACCGTCCGCGGCTGTGGGATAGACTTTATCTTTCACACGCTACGTGGCACTGGGATAGACTTTATCTTTCACACGGTCCGTGGCTGTGGGATAGACTTTATCTTTCACACGGTCCGTTGCTTTGGGGTAGACTTTATCTTTCACATGGTCCATGCCTGTGGGATAGACTTTTTCACACGGTCCGTGCCTGTGGGATAGACTTTATCTTTCACACGGTCCGTGCCTGTGGGATAGACTTCATCTTTCACACGGTCCGTTGCTGTGGGGCAGAGTTTATCTTTCACACGGTCCGTGTCTGTGGGATAGACTTTATCTTTCACATGGCCCGTGCCTGTGGGGTAGACTTTATCTTTCACACGGTCCGTGGCTGTGGGGTAACCTTTATCTTTCACATGGTCCGGGGTGTTTGATAGACTTTATCTTTCACACGGTCCGTGTCTGTGGGGAAGTCTTTATCTGACTCACGGTCCGTGGCTGTTGGGTTGACTTTATCTTTCACACGGTCCGTGGCTGTGGGGTAGACTTTATCTTTCACACGGTCCGTGGCTGTGGGATAGACTTTGTCTTTCACACGGTCCGTGGCTGTGGGATAGACTTTATCTTTCACACGGTCCGTGCTTGTGGGATAGACTTTATCTTTCACACGGTCTGTGGCTGTGGGGTAGACTTTATCTTTCACACGGTCCGTGGCTGTCGGGTAGACTTTATCTTTCACACGGTGCGTGGCTGTGGGTAGACTTTCTCTTTCACAAGGTCCGTGGCTTTGTGTAGACTTTATCTTTCACACGGCCCGTGGCTGTGGTGTAGACTTTAGATTTCACACGGCCCGTGGCTGTGAAGTGGACTTTATCTTTAACAACGTCCGTGGCTGTGCGGTAGACTTTATCTTTCACATGGTCCGTGGCTGTAGGGTAGACTTTATCTTTCACACGGTCTTTGGCTGTGGGAATAGACTTTATTTTTCACACCGTCCGTGGCTGTGGGAATACACTTTATGTTTCACACGGTCCGTGGCTGTGGGAATAGACTTTATCTTTCACTCGGTCCGTGCCTATGGGATAGACTATATCTTTCACACGGTCCGTGGCTGTGGGATAGACTCTATCTTTCACATGGTCCATGCCTGTGGGATAGACTCTATCTTTCACACGGTCCATGGCTGTGGGAATAGACTTTATCTTTCACACGGTCCATGCCTGTCGGATAGACTCTATCTTTCACATGGTCCATGGCTTTGGGATAGCCTCTATCTTTCACACGGTCCGTGGCTGTGGGAATAGACTCTATCTTTCACACGCTCCGTGGCTCTGGGATAGACTTTATCTTTCACACAGTCCGTGGCTGTTGGAGTAGACTTCATCTTTCACACGGTCCATGGCTGTCGGAATAGACTTTATGTTTCACACGTTCCGTGGCGGTGGGAATAGCCTGCATCTTTCACACGGTCCGCGGCTGTGGGGTAGACTTTATCTTTCACACGGTCCGCGGCTGTGGGATAGACTTTATCTTTCACACGCTACGTGGCACTGGGATAGACTTTATCTTTCACACGGTCCGTGCCTGTGGGATAGACTTTATCTTTCACACGGTCCCTGCCTGTGGGATAGACTTCATCTTTCACATGGTCCGTTGCTGTGGGGCAGACTTTATCTTTCACACGGTCCGTGTCTGTGGGATAGACTTTATCTTTCACACGGCCCGTGCCTGTGGGGTAGACTTTATCTTTCACACGGTCCGTGGCTGTGGGGTAACCTTTATCTTTCACATGGTCCGGGGTTGTTTATAGACTTTATCTTTCACATGGTCCGTGTCTGTGGGGAAGACTTTATCTGACTCACGGTCCGTGGCTGTTGGGTTGACTTTATCTTTCACACGGTCCGTGGCAGTGGGATAGACTTTTTCACACAGTCCGTGGCTGTGGGATATACTTTATCTTTCACACGGTCCATGCCTGTGGGATAGACTTTATCTTTCACATGGTCCGTGACTGTGGGATAGTCTTTTTCACACGGTCCGTGCCTGTGGGATAGACTTTATCTTTCACACTGTCCCTGGCTGTGGGATAGACTTTATCTTTCACACGGTCCGTGGCTGTGGGATTGACTTTATCTTTCACAAGGTCCATGGCTCGGGGGTAGACTTTATCCTTCACACGGCCCGTGGCAGTGGGGTAGACTTTATCTTTCACACGGCCCGTGCCCATGGCGTAGACTTTATCTTTCACACGGCAAGTGGTTGTGGGGTAGACTTTATCTTTCATACGGCCCGTTCCTGTGGGATAGACTTTATCTTTCACACGGTCCGTGCCTATGGGATAGACTTTGTCTTTCATACGGCCCGTGGCTGCGGGGTAGACTTTATCTTTCACACGGCCCATGGCTGTGGGGTTGACTTTATCTTTCACACGGTCCACGCCTGAGAGATAGACTTTTTCACACGGTCCGCGCCTGTGGGATAGACTTTATCTTTCACTCGGTCCGTGCCTGTGGGATAGACTTTATGTTTCACACGGTCCGTGGCTGTGGGATAGACTTTTTCACACGGACCGATGCTGTGGAATAGACTTTATCTTTCACACGGTCCGTGCCTGTGGGATAGATTTTATCTTTCACACGGTCCGTGGCTGTGGGGTAGACTTTATCTTTCACACGGTACGTTGCTAGGTAATAGAGTTTTTCTTTCACACGGTCCATGGCTGTGGGAATAGACTTTGTGTTTCACACGGTCCGAGGCTGTGGGATAGACTTCATCGTTTACATGGTCCGTAGCTGTGGGATAGACTCTATCTTTCACACGGTCCATGGCTGTGGGGAGACTTTATCTTTCACACGGTCCGTGGCTGTGGAATAGACTCTAACTTTCACATGGTCCGTGGCTGTGGGGTAGACTTTATCTTTCACACGGTCCGTGGCTGTGGGATAGACTTTGTCTTTCACACGGTCCGTGGCTGTGGGATAGACTTTGTCTTTCACACGGTCCGTGGCTGTGGGATAGACTTTATTTTTCACACGGTCCGTGCTTGTGGGATAGACTTTCTCTTTCACACGGTCTGTGGCTGTGGGGTAGACTTTATCTTTCATACGGTCCGTGTTTGTGGGATAGACTTTATCTTTCACACGGTCTGTGGCTGTGAAGTGGACTTTATCTTTAACAACGTCCTTGGCTGTGCGGTAGACTTTATCTTTCACACGGTCTGTGGCTGTTGGGTAGACTTTATCTTTCACATGGTCCGTGGCTGTGGGGTAGACTTTATCTTTCACACGGTATGTGGCTGTGGGATATATTTTATCTTTCACACGGTCCGTGGCTGTGGGGTAGACTTTATCTTTCACATGGTCCGTGGCTGTGGGAACCGACTCTATCTTTCACACTGTCCGTGCCTGTGGGATAGACTTTATCTTTCACATAGTCCATGGCTGTGGGGTAGACTTTATCTTTCACACGGCCCGTGGCTGTGGATTAAACTTTATCTTTCACACGGTCCATGGCTGAGGGATAGACTTTTTCACACGGTCCGTGCCTGTGGGATAGACTTTACCTTTCACACGGTCCATGGCTGTGGGATAGACTTTATGTTTCACACGGTCCCTGGCTGTGGGATAGACTTTTTCACACGGTCCGTTGCTGTGGGACAGACTTTATCTTTCACACGGTCCATTGCTTTGGGATAGACTTTATCTTTCACACGGTCAGTGCCTGTCGGATAGACTTTATCTTTCACATGGTCCGTGGCTCTGGTATAGACTTTATCTTTCACACGGTCCGTTGCTGTGGGAATAGACTTTATCATTCACGTGGTCTGTGCCTGTGAGATAGACTTTATCTTTCACGTGGTCCGTGGCTGTGGGGTAGTCTTTATCTTTCACACGGTCCGTGCCTGTGGGATAGACTTTTTCACTCGGTCCGTGGCTGTGGGGTAGACTTTATCTTTCACATGGTCCGTGGCTGTGGGAGTAGTCTTTATCTTTCACACGTTCCGTGGCTGTGGGAATAGACTTTATGGTTCACAAGGTCCGTGGCTCTGGGAATTGAATCTATCTTTCACATTGTCCGTGGCTGTGGGGTAGACTTTATCTTTCATACGGTCCATGCCTGTGGGATAGACTTTATCTTTCACATGGTCCGGGGCTGTGGTGTAGACTTTATCTTTCACACGGTCCGTGGCTGTGGGATAGACTTTATCTTTCACATGGTCCGTGCCTGTGGGATAGACTTTTTCACACGGTCCTTGGCTGTGGGGTAGACTTTATCTTTCACATGGTCTGTGGCTGTGGGAGTAGTCTTTATGTTTCACACGGTCCGTGGCTGTGGGAATAGACTTTATTTTTCACACGGTCCGTGACTCTGGGAATATAATTTATCTTTCACATGGTCCGTGGCTGTGCGATAGACTGTATCTTTCACACGGTCCGTGGCTGGGGATAGATTTTCTTTCACACGGTCCGTGCCTCTAGGACAGACTTTATCATTCACACGGTCCGTGCCTGTGGGGTAGACTTTATCCTTCACACGGCCCGTGCCTTTTTTGTAGACTTTACCTTTCACTCAGCCCTTGGCTGTGCGGTAGACTTTATCTTTCACATGGTCCGTGGCGCTGGGAATAGAGTTTATCTTTCACACGGTCCGTGGCTGTGGGATGGACTCTATCTTTCAAACGGTCCGTGCCTGTGGGATAGACTCTATCTTTCACACGATCCGTGGATGAGGGAATAGACTCTATCTCTAACACGGCCCATGCCTGTGGGATAGACTCTATTTTTCACATGGTCCGTGGCTGTGGGATAGCCTTATCTTTCACACAGTCCGTGGCTGTGGGAATAGACTCTATCTTTCACACGGTCCATGGCTGTGGAATAGACTTTATCTTTCACACGGTCCATGGCTGTGGGATAGACTTTATCTTTCACACAGTCCGTGGCTGTGAGGTAGACTTTATTTGTCACACGGTCCGTGGCTGTGGTACTCGACTTTATCTTTCACACGTTCCGTGGCTGTGGGAATAGACTTTATGTTTCACACGGTCCGTGGCTCTGGGAATAGACTTTATCTTTCACACGGTCCGTGCCTGTGGGGTAGACTTTAACTTTCACACGGTCCGTGCCTGTGGGATAGACTCTATCTTGCACATTGTCTGTCGCTGTGGGAATAGACTCTATCTCTCACACGGTCCATGGCTGTGGGTTAGACTTTATCTTTCACACGGTCCGTGGCTGTGGGGTAGACTTTATCTTTCACACGGTCCATGCCTGTGGGACAGACTTTATCTTTCACACGGTCCATGCCTGTGGGATAGATTTTTTCACACGGTCCGTGGCTGTGGATAGACTTTATCTTTCACACGGTCCGTTCCTGTGGGTTAGACTTTTTCTTTCACACGGTCCATGGCTGTGGGATAGACTTTTTCACACGGTCCGTGACTGTGGGATAGACTTTATCTTTGACACTGTCTGTGTCTGTGGGATAGACTTTATCTTTCACATGGTACGTGCCTGTGAGATAGACTGTATCTTTCACATGGTCCGTGGCTGTGGGATAGACTTTATCTTTCACACGGTCCGTGGCTGTGGGAATAGACTATATCTTTCACACGGTCCGTGCCTGTGGGATAGACTTTATCTTTCACACGGTCCCTCGCTGTGTGATAGACTTTATCTTTAACACGGTCCATGTCTGTGGGGTAGACTTTATCTTTCACACGGTCCTTGCCTGTGGGAGTAGACTTTATCTTTCATACGGTCCTTGGCTGTGGGAATAGACTTTATGTTTCACAAGGTCCGTGGCTCTGGGAATAGACTTTATCTTTCACATGGTCCATGTCTGTGGGGTAGACTTTACCTTTCACACGGTCTGTGCCTGTGGGATAGACTTTATCTTTCACATGGACCGTGGCTGTGGTATAGACTTCATCTTTCACACGGCTCGTGGCTGCAGGGTAGACTTTATCATTCACATGGTCCATGCCTGTGGGGTAGACTCTATCTTTCACACGGTCCATGGCTGTGGGAATAGACTTTATCTTTCACACGGTCCGTGCCTGTGGGATACACTTTATCTTTCATACGGTCCATGGCTGTGGGATAGACTCTATCTTTCACATGGTCCATGTCTGTGGGATAGACTCTATCTTTCACACGGTCCATGGCTGTGGGAATAGACTTTATCTTTCACACGGTCCATGCCTGTCGGATAGACTCTATCTTTCACATGGTCCGTGGCTGTGCGATAGCCTCTATCTTTCACATGGTCCATGGCTGTGGGATAGACTCTATCTTTCACACGCTCCGTGGCTCTGGGATAGACTTTATCTTTCACACAGTCCGTGGCTGTTGGAGTAGACTTTATCTTTCACACGGTCCATGGCTGTCGGAATAGACTTTATGTTTCACACGTTCGGTGGCGGTGGGAATAGCCTGCATCTTTCACACGGTGCGTACCTGTGGGATAGACTTTATCTTTCACACGGTCCGCGGCTGTGGGATAGACTTTATCTTTCACACGCTACGTGGCACTGGGATAGACTTTATCTTTCACACGGTCCGTGGCTGTGGGATAGACTTTATCTTTCACACGGTCCGTGGCTTTCGGGTAGACTTTATCTTTCACATGGTCCATGCCTGTGGGATAGACTTTTTCACTCGGTCCGTGCTGTGGGATAGACTTTATCTTTCACACGGTCCGTGCCTGTGGGATAGACTTCATCTTTCACACGGTCCGTTGCTGTGGGGCAGACTTTATCTTTCACACGGTCCGTGTCTGTGGGATAGACTTTATCTTTCACATGGCCCGTGCCTGTGGGTTAGACTTTATCTTTCACACTGTCCGTGGCTGTGGGTAACCTTTATCTTTCACATGGTCCGGGGTGTTTGATAGACTTTATCTTTCACACGGTCCGTGTCTGTGGGGAAGACTTTATCTGACTCACGGTCCGTGGCTGTTGGGTTGACTTTATCTTTCACATGGTCCGTGGCTGTGGGATAGACTTTATCTTTCTCATGGTCCATGCCTGTGGGATAGACTTTATCTTTCACACGGTCCGTGGCTGTGGGGTATACTTTATCTTTCACACGGTCCGTGGCTGTGGGGTAAACTTTATCTTTCACACGGTCCTTGGCTGTTTGATAGACTTTATCCTTCACACGGTCCGTGTCTGTGGATTAGACTTTATCTGACTCACGGTCCGTGGCTGTGGGGTTGACTTTATCTTTCACACTGGCCGTGGCTGTGGCATAGACTCTATCTTGCAGATGGTCAGTGGCTGTGGGAATAGACTGTATTTTACACACGGTCCCTGGCTGTGGGGTAGACTTTATCTTTCACACGGTCCGTGGCTGCGGGGTAGACTTTATCATCCACACCGTCCCTGGCTGTGGGATAGACTTTATCTTTCACACGGTCCATGGCTGCGGGGTAGACTTTATCATTCACACGGTCCGTGGCTGTGCGATAGACTGTATCTTTCACACGGTCCGTGCCTCTGGGATAGACTTCATCTTTCACACCGTCCGTGGCTGTGGGATAGACTTTATCTTTCACATGGTCTGTGCCTGTGGGATAGACTTTATCTTTCACACGGTCCGTGCATGTGGGATAGACTTAATCTTTCACGCGGTCCATGCCTGTGGGATAGACTTTATCTTTCACACGGTCCGTGGCAGTGGGATAGATTTTTTCACACAGTCCGTGGCTGTGGGATATACTTTATCTTTCACACGGTCCATGCCTGTGGGATAGACTTTATCTTTCACATGATCCGTGGATGTGGGATAGACTTTTTCACACGGTCCGTGCCTGTGGGATAGACTTTATCTTTCACACCGTCCGTGGCTGTGGGGTAGGCTTTATTTTTCACATGGTCCGTGGCTGTGGGATAGCCTTATCTTTCACACGTTCCGTGCCTGTGGGATAGACTTTATCTTTCACACGGTCCCTGGCTGTGGGATAGACTTTATCTTTCACACAGTCCATGACTGTGGGGTAGGCTTTATTTTTCACACGGTCCGTGGCTGTGGTAGTAGACTTTATCTTTCACACGGTCCGTGGCTGTGGGAATAGACTTTATATTTCACACTGTCCGTGGCTCTGGGAATAGACTATCTTTCACACGGTCCGTGCCTGTGTGGTAGACTTTATCTTTCACAAGTTCCGTGCCTGAGGGATAGACTCTATCTTGCACATGGTCTGTCACTGTGGGAATAGACTCTATCTTTGACACGGTCCATGGCTGTGGGTTTGACTTTATCTTTCACACGGTCCGTGGCTGTGGGAATAGACTTTATCTTTCACAGAGTCCATGCTTGTGGGATAGACTCTGTCTTTCACATGGTCCGTGGCTGTGGGATAGCCCCTATCTTTCACACGGTCCGTGGCTGTGGGATACACTTTGTCTTTCACACGGTCCGTGGCTGTGGGAAAGACTTTGTCTTTCACACGGTCCGTGCTTGTGGGATAGACTTTTTCACACGGTCCGTGCCTCTGGGATAGACTTTATCTTTCACACGGTCCGTGCCTGTGGGATAGACTTCACCTTTCACACGGTCCATTGCTGTGGGGCAGACTTTATCTTTCACACAGTCCGTGTCTGTGGGATAGATTTTATCTTTCACACGGCCCGTGCCTGTGGGGTAGACTTTATCTTTCACACGTTCCGTGGCTGTGGGGTAACCTTTATCTTTCACATGGTCCGGGGTGTTTGATAGACTTTATCTTTCACACGGTTCGAGTCTATGGGGAAGACTTTATCTGACTCACAGTCCGTGGCTGTTGGGTTGACTTTATCTTTCTCATGGTCCATGCCTGTGGGATAGACTTTATCTTTCACACAGTCCGTGGCTGTGGGGTAGACTTTATCTTTCACACGGTCCTTGGCTGTTTGATAGACTTTATCCTTCACACGGTCCGTGTCTGTGGAGTAGACTTTATCTGACTCACGGTCCGTGGCTGTGGGGTTGACTTTATCTTTCACACTGTCCGTGGCTGTGGGACAGACTCTATCTTGCACATGGTCAGTGGCTGTGGGAATAGACTGTATTTTTCACACGGTCCCTTGCTGTGGGGTAGACTTTATCTTTCACACGGTCCGTGGCAGCGGGGTAGACTTTATCTTTCACACGGTCCGTGCCTGTGCGATAGACTGTATCTTTCACACGGTCTGTGCCTGTGGGATAGACTTTATCTTTCACACGGTCCGTGGCTGTGGGATAGACTTTATCTTTCACATGGTCTGTGCCTGTGGGATAGACTTTATCTTTCACACGGTCCGTACCTGTGGGATAGACTGTATCTTTCACGCAGTCCGTGCCTGTGGAATAGACTTTATCTTTCACACGGTCCGTGGCAGTGGGATAGACTTTTTCACACAGTCCGTGGCTGTGGGATATACTTTATCTTTCACACGGTCCATTCCTGTGGGATAGACTTTATCTTTCACATGGTCCGTGGCTGTGGGATAGACTTTTTCACACGGTCCGTGCCTGTGGGATAGACTTTATCTTTCACACGGTCCATGGCTGTGAGATAGACTTTATCTTTCACACGATCCGTGCCTGTGGAATAGAGTTTATCTTTCACACGGTCCGTGCCTTTGGGATAGTCTTTCTCTTTCACACGGTCCGTGGCTGTGGGGTAGACTTTATCTTTCACATGGTCCGTGGCTGTTTGATAGACTCTATCTTTCACACGGTCTGTGTCTGTGGGGTAGACTTTATCCTTCACACGGCCCGTGCCTGTGGTGTAGACTTTATCTTTCACTGAGCCCTTGGCTCTGCGGTAGACTTTATCTTTCACATGGTCCGTGGCTTTGGGAATAGAGTTTATCTTTCACACGGTCCGTGGCTGTGGGATGGACTCTATCTTTCACACGATCCGTGGATGAAGGAATAGACTTTATCTCTAACACGGTCCATGCCTGTGGGATAGACTCTATCTTTCACACGATCCGTGGATGAAGGAATAGACTTTATCTCTAACACGGTCCATGCCTGTGGGATAGACTCTATCTTTCACATGGTCCGTGGCTGTGGGATAGCCTCTATCTTTCACACAGTCCGTGGCTGTGGGAATAGACTCTATCTCTAACACGGCCCATGCCTGTGGTATAGACTCTATCTTTCACATGGTCCGTGGCTGTGGGATAGCCTTATCTTTCACACAGTCCGTGGCTGTGGAATAGACTCTATCTTTCACACGGTCCATGGCTGTGGGATAGACTTTATCTTCACACGGTCCATGGCTGTGGGATAGACTTTATCTTTCACACGGTCCGTGGCTGTGAGGTAGACTTTATTTGTCACACGGTCCGTGGCTGTGGTAGTAGAACTTTATCTTTCACACGGTCCGTGGCTGTGGGAATAGACTTTATGTTTCACCGGTCCGTGGCTCTGGGAATAGACTTTATCTTTCACACGGTCCGTGCCTGTGGGGTAGACTTTAACTTTCACACGGTCCGTGCTTCTGGGATAGACTCTATCTTGCACATTTTCTGTCGCTGTGGGATTAGACTCTATCTCTCACACGGTCCGTGGCTGTGGGTTAGACTTTATCTTTCACACGGTCCGTGGCTGTGGGGTAGACTTTATCTTTCACACGGTCCATGCCTGTGGGACAGACTTTATCTTTCACACCGGTCCATGCCTGTGGGATAGACTTTTTCACACGGTCCGTGGCTGTGGATAGACTTTATCTTTCACACGGTCCGTTCCTGTGGGTTAGACTTTTTCTTTCACACGGTCCGTGGCTGTGGGATAGACTTTTTCACATGGTCCGTGACTGTGGGATAGACTTTATCTTTCACACTGTCTGTGTCTGTGGGATAGACTTTATCTTTCACATGGTACGTGCCTGTGGGATGGACTTTATCTTTCACACGGTCCCTCGCTGTGGGATAGACTTTATCTTTCTCACGATCCATGTCTGTGGGGTAGACTTTGTCTTTCACACGGTCCTTGCCTGTGGGAGTAGACTTTATCTTTCATACGGTCCTTGGCTGTGGGAATAGACTTTATGTTTCACAGGTCCGTGGCTCTGGGAATAGACTTTATCTTTCAAATGGTCCATGTCTGTGAGGTAGACTTTACCTTTCACACGGTCCGTGCTTGTGGGATAGACTTTATCTTTCACACGGTCCGAGCCTGTGGGATAGACTTTTTCATTCACATGGTCCGTGGCTGTGGGATTGACTTTTTCACACGGTCCGTGGCTGTGGGATAGACTTTATCTTTCACACGGTCCGTGCCTGTGGGATAGACTTTATCTTTCACACGGTCCGTGTCTGTGTGGTAGACTTTATCTTTCATACAGTCCGTGGCTGTGGGGTAGACTTTATCTTTCACATGGTCCGTGCCTGTGGGATAGACTTTATCTTTCACATGGTCCGTGGCTCTGTTATAGACTTTATCTTTCACACGGTAAGTGGCTGTGTAATAGACTTTTTCCACGGTCCGTGCCTGTGGGATAGACTTTATCTTTCACACGGTCCGTGGCTGTGGGGTAGACTTTATCTTTCATACAGTCCGTGGCTGGGGGAATAGATTTTATGTTTCACATGGTCCGTGGATGTGGAGTAGACTTTATCTTTCACACGGTCCGTGGCTGTGGGATTGACTTTTTCACACCGTCCGCGGCTGTGGGATAGACTTTATCTTTCACACGCTACGTGGCACTGGGATAGACTTTATCTTTCACACGGTCCATGGCTGTGGGATAGACTTTATCTTTCACACGGTCCGTGGCTTTGGGGTAGACTTTATCTTTCACATGGTCCATGTCTGTGGGATAGACTTTTTCACACCGTCCGTGCCTGTGGGATAGACTTTATCTTTCACACGGTCCGTGCCTGTGGGATAGACTTCATCTTTCACACGGTCCGTTGCTGTGGGGCAGACTTTATCTTTCACACGGTCCGTGTCTGTGGGATAGACTTTATCTTTACATGGCCCGTGCCTGTGGGGTAGACTTTATCTTTCTCACGGTCCGTGGCTGTGGGGTAACCTTTATCTTTCACAGGGTCCCTGGCTGTGGGATAGACTTTATCTTTCACACGGTCCGTGACTGTGGGGTAGGCTTTATTTTTCACACGGTCCGTGGCTGTGGTAGTAGACTTTATCTTTCAAACGGTCCGTGGCTGTGGGAATAGACTTTATATCTCACACTGTCCGTGGCTCTGGGAATAGACTTTATCTTTCACACGGTCCGTGCCTGTGTGGTAGACTTTATCTTTCCCAAGTTCCGTGCCTGAGGGATAGACTCTATCTTGCACATGGTCTGTCACTGTGGGAATAGACTCTATCTTTGACACGGTCCATGGCTGTGGGTTAGACTTTATCTTTCACACGGTCCGTGGCTGTGGGAATAGACTTTATCTTTCACAGAGTCCATGCCTGTGGGATAGACTCTGTCTTTCACATGGTCCGTGGCTGTGGAATAGCCCCTATCTTTCACACGGTCCATGGCTGTGAGAATAGAATCTATCTTTCACATGGTCCGTGGCTGTGGGAGTAGACTTTATCTTTCACATGGTCCGTGGATTTGGGAATAGACTTTATGTTTCACACGTTCCGTGGCCCTGGAAATAGACTTTATCTTTCGCACGGTCCGTTCCTGTGGGATAGACTTTATCTTTCACATGGTCCGTGGCTGTGGGGTAGACTTAATCTTTCACATGGTCCGTGGCTGTGGGAACAGACTCTATCATTCACACTGTCCGTGGCTGTGGGGTAGACTTTATCTTTCACACGGTCCTTGCCTGAGGGATAGACTCTATCTTGCACATGGTCTGTCGCTGTGGGAATAGACTCTATATTTCACACGGTCCAGGGCTGTGGGTGAGACTTTATCTTTCACACGGTCCGTGGCTGTGGGAATAGACTTTATCTTTCAAAGAGTCCATGCCTGTGGGATAGACTCTGTCTTTCACATGGTCCGTGGCTGTGGGATAGCCCCTATCTTTCACACGGTCCGTGGCTGTGGGAATAGACTCTATCTTTCATATTTTCTTTTGCTGTGGGATAGACTATATCTTTCACACGATCCGTGGCTGTGGGATAGACTTTATCTTTCACACAGTCCGAGGCTGTGGGAGTAGACTTTGTCTTTCACATGGTCCGTGGATGTGGGAATAGACTTTATGTTTCACACGGTCCGTGGCTCTGGAAATAGACTTTATCTTTCGCACGGTCCGTTCCTGTGGGATAGACTTTATCTTTCACGTGGTCCGTGGCTGTGGGGTAGACTTAATCTTTCACACGGTCCGTGGCTGTGGGATAGACGTTATCTTTCACACGGTCCGTGGCTGTGGGATGGACTTTATCTTTCACACGGTCCGTGCCTGTGGGATAGACTTTATCTTTCACACGGTCCGTGGCTGTGGGATAGACTTTATCTTTCACACGGTCCGTGGCTGTGGGATAGACTTTATCTTTCACACGGTCGTTGGCTGTGGGAATAGACTCTATCTTTCACACGGTCCGTGGCTATGGGGTAGACTTTATCTTTCACACGGTCCGTGCCTGTGGGGTAGACTATACCGTGTGAAAGATAAAGTGTATCCCACAAGCACGGACCGTGAGAAAAAGTCTATCCTACAGGTATGGACCATGTGAAAGATAAAGTCTACCCCAAAGCCACGGACCGTGTGAAAGATAGAGTCTATTACACAGCCATGGACCGTGTGAAAGATAGAGTCTATACCACAGCCATGGACCGTGTGAAAGATAGTGTCTATCCCACAACCACGGACCGTGTGAAAGATAGAGTCTACCCCACAGCCACGGACCGTGTCCAAGATAGAGTCTACCCCACAGCCATGGACCGTGTGAAAGATAGAGTCTAATCTCACAGCCACGGACCATGTGAAAGTTAGAGTCTATTCCACAGCCACGGACCGTGTGAAAGATAGAGTCCATCCCACAGGCACGGACCATGTGAAAGATAAAGTCTATCCCACAGGCACGGACTGTGTGAAAGATAAAGTCTACCCCACAGGCATGGACCATGTGAAAGATAAAGTCTACCCTGCAGCCACGGGCCGAGTGAAAGATGAAGACTATACCACAGCCACGGACGATGTGAAAGATAAAGTCTATCCTACAGGCACAGACCGTGTGAAAGGTAAAGTCTACCTCACAGACATGGACCATTTGAAAGATCAAGTCTATTCCCAGAGCCACGGACCTGTGAAACATAAAGTCTATTCCCACAGCCGAGGACCGTATGAAAGATAAAGTCTACTCCCACAGGCAAGGACCGTGTGAAAGATAAAGTCTACCCCACAGACATGGATCGTGAGAAAGATAAAGTCTATCCCACAGCGAGGGACCGTGTGAAAGATAAAGTCCATCCCACAGGCACGTACCATGTGAAAGATAAAGTCTATCCCACAGACACAGACAGTGTGAAAGATAAAGTCTATCCCACATCGACTGACACGTGTGAAAAAGGTCCTATCCCACAGCCACGGACCGTTGTGAAAGAAAAGCTAAAGCCCACAGGAACGGGTTAGCCCGTGTGAAAAGATTTAAAGTCTATCCCACGAGCCACGGACCGTGTGAAAAAGTCTACTCCACAGCCACGGGCCGTGTGAAAGATAAACTCTACCCAGCAGCCACGGGCCGTGTGAAGATAAAGTCTACCCCACAGCCACGGACCGTGTGAAAGATAAAGTCTAACCCACAGCCATGGACCGTGTGAGAGATAGAGTCTATTCCCACAGCGACAGAAAATGTGCAAGATAGAGTCTACCCACAGGCACGGACCGTGTGAAAGTTAAAGTCTACCCCACAGGCACGGACCGTGTGAAAGATAAAGTCTATTCCCAGAGACACGGACCGTGTGAAACATAAAGTCTATTCCCACAGCCACGGACCGTGTGAAAGATAAAGTCTACTACCACAGCCACGGACCGTGTGACAAATAAAGTCTACCTCACAGCCACTGACTGTGTGAAAGATAAAGTCTACCCACAGCCATGGACCGTGTGAAAGATAAAGTCTATCCCACAGCCATGGACCGTGTGAAAGATAGAGTCTATTCCCACAGCCACGGACTGTGTGAAAGATAAGGCTATCCCACAGCCACGGACCATGTGAAAGATAGAGTCTATACCA
The DNA here is from genome assembly GCF_019320065.1 of Cervus canadensis. Taxonomy (NCBI): domain Eukaryota; kingdom Metazoa; phylum Chordata; class Mammalia; order Artiodactyla; family Cervidae; genus Cervus; species Cervus canadensis. The sequence continues at coordinate 13,067,614 of NC_057411.1, read as the reverse complement.
CAGGCATGGGCCGTGTTAGAGATAGAGTCTATTCCCACAGCCACGGACTGTGTGAAAGATAGAGGCTATCCCACAGCCACGGACCATGTGAAAGATAGAGTCTATCCCACAGGCATGGACCGTGTTAGAGATAAAGTCTATTCCCTCATCCACGGATCGTGTGAAAGATAGAGTCTATCCCACAGGCACGGACCGTGTGAAAGATAGAGTCCATCCCACAGCCACGGACCGTGTGAAAGATAAACTCTATTCCCAGAGCCACGGACCATGTGAAAGATAAAGTCTACCGCACAGCCAAGGGCTGAGTGAAAGATAAAGTCTACACCACAGGCACGGGCCGTGTGAAGGATAAAGTCTACCCCACAGACACAGACTGTGTGAAAGATAGAGTCTATCAAACAGCCACGGACCATGAGAAAGATAAAGTCTACCCCACAGCCACGGACCGTGTGAAAGATAAAGTCTATCTCACAGCCACGGACCGTGTGAAAGATAAAGTCTATCCCACAGCCACGGACCATGTGAAAGATAAAGTCTATCCCACAGGAATGGACCCTGTGAAAGATAAAGTATATCCCACAGCCACGGACTGTGTGAAAAAGTCTATCCCACTGCCACGGACCGTGTGAAAGATAAAGTCTATTCCACAGGCACGGACTGCGTGAAAGATAAAGTCTATCCCACAGGCACGGACCGTGTGAAAGATAAAGTCTATCCCACAGGCACAGACCATGTGAAAGATAAAGTCTATCCCACAGCCATGGACCGTGTGAAAGATACAGTCTATCGTACAGCCACGGACCGTGTGAAAGATAAAGTCTACCCCGCAGCCACGGACCGTGTGAAAGATAAAGTCTACCCCACAGCAAGGGACCGTGTGAAAAATACAGTCTATTCCCACAGCCACTGACCATGTGCAAGATAGAGTCTATCCCACAGCCATGGACAGTGTGAAAGATAAAGTCAACCCCACAGCCACGGACCGTGAGTCAGATAAAGTCTACTCCACAGACACGGACCGTGTGAAGGATAAAGTCTATCAAACAGCCAAGGACCGTGTGAAAGATAAAGCTTACCCCACAGCCACGGACCGTGTGAAAGATAAAATCTACCCCACAGCCACGGACCGTGTGAAAGATAAAGTCTATCCCACAGGCATGGACCATGAGAAAGATAAAGTCAACCCAACAGCCACGGACTGTGAGTCAGATAAAGTCTTCCCCATAGACTCGGACCGTGTGAAAGATAAAGTCTATCAAACACCCCGGACCATGTGAAAGATAAAGGTTACCCCACAGCCACGGAACGTGTGAAAGATAAAGTCTACCACACAGGCACGGGCCGTGTGAAAGATAAAGTCTATCCCACAGACACGGACCGTGTGAAAGATAAAGTCTGCCCCACATCAACGGACCGTGTGAAAGGTGAAGTCTATCCCACAGGCCCACGGACCGTGTGAAAGATAAAGTCTATCCCAGAGCACGGAACGTGTGAAAAAGTCTATCCCACAGGCAGTGGACCATGTGAAAGATAAAGTCTACCCACAGGCACGGACCGTGTGAAAGATAAAGTCTATCCCAGAGGCACGGACCGTGTGAAAAAGTCTATCCCACAAGCACGGACCGTGTGAAAGACAAAGTCTTTCCCACAGCCACGGACCGTGGGAAAGACAAAGTGTATCCCACAGCCACGGACCGTGTGAAAGATAGGGGCTATCCCACAGCCACGGACCATGTGAAAGACAGAGTCTATCCCACAAGCATGGACTCTGTGAAAGGTAAAGTGTATCCCACAGCCACGGACCGTGTGAAAGATAAAGTCTATCCCACAGCCACGGACCCTGTGAAAGATAAAGTCTATCCCACAGCCACGGACCGTGTGAAAAAGTCAATCCCACAGCCACGGACCGTGTGAAAGATAAAGTCTACTCCACATCCACGGACCATGTGAAACGTATAATCTATTCCCCCAGCCACGGACCGTATGAAATATAAAGTCTACCCTACAGCCACGGACCGTGTGAAAGTTAAAGTCTATCCCACAGGCACGGACCGTGTGAAAAAGTCTATCACAAAGCCACTTACCGTGTGAAAGATAAAGTCTATAGCAGAGCCACGGACCATGTGAAAGATAAAGTCTATCCCACAGGCACGGACCGTGTGAAAGATAAAGTCTACCCCACAGCCACGGACTGTATGAAAGATAAAGTCTACCACACAGACACGGACCGTGATGTGAAAGATAATGTCTACCCCACAGACATGGACCATGTGAAAGATAAAGTCTATTCCCAGAGCCACGGACCTTGTGAAACATAAAGTGTATTCCCACAGCCACGGACCGTGTGACAAATAAAGTCTACCTCACAGCCACGGACCGTGTGAAAGATAAAGTCTACCCCACAGCCACGGACCGTGTGAAAGGTAAAGTCTACCCCACAGTCACGGACCGTGTGAAAGGTAAAGTCTACCCCACAGCCACGGACCGTGTGAAAGTAAAGTCTACCCCACAGCCACGGACCGTGTGAAAGATAAAGTGTACCTCGCAGCCACGGGCCATGTGAAAGATAAAGTCTACCCCACAGCCACGGACCGTGTGAAAGATAAAGTCTACCCCACAGCCAGGGACCGTGTGAAAGATACAGTCTATTCCCACAGCCACAGACCATGTGCAAGATATAGTCTATCCCACAGCCACGGACCGTGTGAAAGATAGAGGCTATCCCACAGCCACGGACCGTGTGAAAGATAGAGTCTTTCCCACAGGCACGGACCGTGTGAAAGATTAAGTCTACCCCACAGCCATGGACCGTGTAAATGATAAAGTCTAATCCACAGCCACGGGCCGTGTGAAAGAGAAAGTCTACCCCACAGCCACGGGCCGTGTGAAAGACAAAGTCTACCCCACAGCCACGGACCGTGTGAAAGATAAAGTCTACCCCACAGGCACGCGCCGTGTGAAAGATAAAGTCTACCACACAGGCACGGACCGTGTGAAAGATAAAGTGTTGCCCACAGCCACGGACCGTGTGAAGGATAAACTCTACCAAACATCCACGGACCGTGTGAAAGATAAAGTCTATCCCACAGCCACGGACCGTGTGAAAGATAAAGTCTACCCCACAGCCACGGACCGTGTGAAAGATAGAGTCTATTCCCACAGCCACGGACAGTGTGAAAGATAAAGTCTATCCCACAGCAACGGACCATGTGAAAGATAAAGTCTATACCACAGTCACGGACCGTGTGAAAGATAAAGTCTATCCCACAGGAAAGGACCGTGTGAAAGATAAAGTCTATCCCACAGGCACGGACCGTGTGAAAAAGTCTATCCCACAGCCAAGGACCGTGTGAAAGTTAAAGTCTATTCCACAGGCATGGACCGTGTGAAAGATAAAGTCTATCCCACAGGCACGGGCCGTGTGAAAAATTCTATCCCACAGGCACGGACCGTGTGAAAGATAAAGTCTGTCCTAGAGGCACGGACCGTGTGAAAGATAAAGTCTATTCCACAGGCACGTACCGTGTGAAAGATAAAGTCTATCCCACAGCCACGGACCATGTGAAAGATACAGTCTATCGCACAGCCACGGACCATGTGAAAGATAAATTCTATTCCCAGAGCCACGGACCTTGTGAAACATAAAGTCTATTCCCACAGCCACGGACCGTGTGAAATATAAAGACTACTCCCACAGCCACGGACAATGTGAAAGATAAAGTCTACCCCACAGCCAAGGACCGTGTGAAAAAGACTATCCCACAGGCACGGACCGTGTGAAAGATAAAGACTATCCCACAGCCACGGACCGTGTGAAAGATAAAGTCTATACCACAGCCCCGGACCATGTGAAAGATAAAGTCCATCCCACAGGCACGGACTGTATGAAAGATAAAGTCTACCCCACAGCCACGGACTATGTGAAAGATAAATTCAATTCCCAGAGCCACGGAATTTGTGAAACATAAAGTCTATTCCCACAGCCACAGACCGTGTGAAAGATGAAGACTACTCCCACAGCCACGGACCATGTGAAAGTTAGAGTCTATTCCACAGCCACGGACCATGTGAAATATAGAGTCCATCCCACAGGCACGGACCATGTGAAAGATAAAGTCTATCCCACAGGCACGGCCCGTGTGAAAGATAAAGTCTACCCCACACGCACGGACCATGTGAAAGATAAAGTCTACCGCACAACCACGGGCCGTGTGAAAGATAAAGTCTACCCTGTAGCCACGGGCCGTGTGAAAGATAAAGTCTATCCTACAGGAACGGGCCATATGAAAGAAATGTCTACCCCACAGCCACAGGCCGTGTGAAAGATAAAGTCTTCCCCATGGGCACGGGCCGTGTGAAAGATAAAGTCTACCCCACTGCCACAGGCCGTGTGAAAGATAAAGTCTACCCCCCAGCCACGGACCATGTGAAAGATAAAGTCTACCCCCCAGCCATGGACCGTGTGAAAGATAAAGTCTACCCCACAGCCACGGACCATGTGAAAGATAAAGTCTACCCCACAGCCATGGACCGTGTGAAAGATAGAGTCTTTCCCACAGCCACTGACCATGTAAACGATGAAGTCTATCCCACAGCCTCGGACCGTGTGAAACATAAAGTCTATTCCCACAGCCATGGACTGTGTGAAAGAAAAACTCTATTACCTAGCAACGTACCGTGTGAAAGATAAAGTCTACCTCACAGCCACGGACCGTGTGAAAGATAAAATCTATCCCACAGGCACGGACCGTGGGAAAGATACAGTCTATTCCACAGCAACGGACCGTGTGAAAAAGTCTATCCCACAGCCACGGACCGTGTGAATCATAAAGTCTATCCCACAGGCACGGACCGTGTGAAAGATAAAGTCTATCCACAAGGCACGGACCATGTTGAAAAAGTCTATCCCTCAGGCGTGACCGTGTGAAAGATAAAGTCTGATCCACAAGGCACGGACGTGTGAAAATAAAGTCTACCCCACAGCCACGGACCGTGTGAAAGATAAAGTCTATCCCACAGAGGGCATGGACCAGTGTGAAAGATTAAGAAAGGGTTTCCCCTGTTTTTTTTTCGCCACACCATTGGAACGCGGTGTGAAAGATAAGTCCTACCCCATAGTCAGGACCATGTGAAGATAAATTATCCCAAAGCCACATACCGTGTGAAAGATAAAATCTATCCCAAAGCCACATACCGTGTGAAAGATACAGTCTACCCCACAGCCACAGACCATGTGAAATATAAAGTCTAACCCACAGCCATGGTCCGTGTGAAAGATAGAGTCTAATCCCACAGCCACGGACCATGTGAAAGATAGTCTATCCCACAGCCACGGACCGTGTGAAAGATAGAGTCTATCCCACAGGCACGGACCATGTGAAAGATAAAGTCAATCCCACAGGCACGGACCGTGTGAAAGATAAAGTATACCCCACAGGCACGGACCATGTGAAATATCAAGTCTACCCCACAGCCATGGGCCGTGTGAAAGATAAAGTCTACCCCGCAGCCACGGGCCGTGTTAAAGACAAAGTCTATCCCATAGGCACGGACCGTGTGAAAGATAAAGTCTATCCCACAGGAACGGGCCGTATGAAAGATAAAGTCTACCCCACAGCCATGTGCCGTGTGAAAGATAAAGTCTTCCCCATGGGCACGGGCCGTGTGAAAGATAAAGTCTACCCCACTGCCACGGGCCGTGTGAAAGAAAAAGTGTCCCCCGAGCCATGGACCGTGTGAAAGATAAAGTCAATCCCACAGCCACGGACCGTGTGAAAGATAAAATCTATCCCACAGCCACATACCGTGTGTAAGATAAAGTCTACCCCACAGCCACGGACCATGTGAAAGATAAAGTCTACCCCACAGCCATGGACCGTGTGAAAGATAGGGTCTAATCCCACAGCCACGGACCATGTGAAAGATAGAGTCTATCCCACAGCCACGGACCGTGTGAAAGATAGAGTCTATCCCACAGGCACGGACCGTGTGAATGATAAAGTCTATCCCACAGGCACGGACTGTGTGAAAGATAAACTCTATTCCCCGAGCCACGGACCATGTGAAAGATAACGTCTATCCCACATGCACGGACCGTGTGAAAGATAAAGTCTATCCCACAGGCACGGACCGTGAGATAAATAAAGTCTACCCCACAGGCACGTACCATGTGAAAGATAGTCTATCCCACAGCCACGGACCTTGTGAAAAATTCTATCCCACAGGCACGGACCATGTGAAAGATAAAGTCTATCCCACAGCCACGGACCATGTGAAAGATGAAGTCTATACCACAGCCACGGACCATGTGAAAGATAAAGTCTACCCCACAGACATGGACCATGTGAAAGATAAAGTCTATTCCCAGAGCCACGGACCTTGTGAAACATAAAGTGTATTCCCACAGTCACGGACCGTGTGAAAAAGTCTATCCCACTGCCACGGACCGTGTGAAAGATAAAGTCTAACCCACAGGAACGGACCGTGTGAAAGATAAAGTCTATCCACAGCCACAGACCGTGTGAAAAAGTCTATCCCACAGGCATGGACCGTGTGAAAGATAAAGTCTGTCCCACAGGCATGGACCGTGTGAAAGATAAAGTCTACCCCACAGCCATGGACAGTGTAAATGATAAAGTCTAATCCACAGCCACGGGCCGTGTGAAAGAGAAAGTCTACCCCACAGCCACGGGCCGTGTGAAAGATAAAGTCTACCCCACAGGCACGGACCGTGTGAAAGATAAAGTCTACCCCACAGCCACGGGCCATGTGAAAGATAAAGTCTATTCCCACAGGCACAGACCGTGTGAAGGATAAAGTCTACCCCACAGGCACGGACCGTGTGAAAGATAAAGTCTACCCCACAGGCACGGTCCGTGTGAAAGATAAAGTCTTGCCCACAGCCACGGACCGTGTGAAGGATAAAGTCTACCAAACATCCACGGACCGTGTGAAAGATAGTCTACCCCACAGGCACGGACCGTGTGAAAGATAAAGTCTACCCCATAGCCACGGACCGTGTGAAAGATAGAGTCTATTCCCACAGCCAACGACCGTGTGAAAGATAAAGTCTATCCCACAGCCACGGACCGTGTGAAAGATAAAGTCTATCCCACAGCCACGGACCGTGTGAAAGATAAAGTCTATCCCACAGGCACGGACCGTGTGAAAGATAAAGTCCATCCCACAGCCACGGACCGTGTGAAAGATAACGTCTATCCCACAGCCACGGACCGTGTGAAAGATTAAGTCTACCCCACAGCCACGGACCACGTGAAAGATAAAGTCTATCCCACAGGAACGGACCGTGCGAAAGATAAAGTCTATTTCCAGAGCCACGGACCGTGTGAAACATAAAGTCTATTCCCACATCCACGGACCATGTGAAAGACAAAGTCTACTCCCACAGCCTCGGACTGTGTGAAAGATAAAGTCTATCCCACAGCCACGGATCGTGTGAAAGATATAGTCTATCCCACAGCAAAAGAAAATATGAAAGATAGAGTCTATTCCCACAGCCACGGACCGTGTGAAAGATAGGGGCTATCCCACAGCCACGGACCATGTGAAAGACAGAGTCTATCCCACAGGCATGGACTCTTTGAAAGATAAAGTCTATTCCCACAGCCACGGACCGTGTGAAAGATAAAGTCTCACCCACAGCCCTGGACCGTGTGAAATATAGAGTCTATTCCCACAGCGACAGACCATGTGCAAGATAGAGTCTATCCCTCAGGCAAGGACCGTGTGAAAGATAAAGTCTACCCCACAGCCACGGACAGTGTGAATGATAGAGTCTGTTCCCACAGCCACGGACCATGTGAAAGATTAAGTCTACCCCACACCCACGGACCATGTGAAAGATAAAGTCTATCCCACAGGAACGGACCGTGCGAAAGATAAAGTCTATTTCCAGGGCCACGGAACGTGTGAAACATAAAGTCTATTCCCAAATCCACGGACCATGTGAAAGATAAAGTCTACTCCCACAGCCACGGACCATGTGAAAGATAGATTCTATTCTCACAGCCATGGACCGTGTGAAAGATAGGGGCTATTCCACAGCCACGGACCATGTGAAAGACAGAGTCTATCCCACAGGCATGGACTCTGTGAAAGATAAAGTCTATTCCCACAGCCACGGACCGTGTGAAAGATAAAGTCTAACCCACAGCCATGGACCGGGTCAAAGATAGAGTCTATTCCCACAGTGACAGACCATGTGCAAGATAGAGTCTATCCCTCAGGCACGGAACTTGGGAAAGATAAAGTCTACCACACAGGCACGGACCGTGTGAAAGATAAAGTCTATTCCCAGAGCCACGGACAGTGTGAGATATAAAGTCTATTCCCACAGCCACGGACCGTTTGAAAGATAAAGTCTACTACCACAGCCACGGACCGTGTGAAAAATAAAGCCTACCCCACAGTCACGGACCGTGTGAAAGATAAAGTCTATCCCACAGCCAGGGACCCTGTGAAAGATAAAGGTTACCCCACAGCCACGGACCGTGAGAAAGATAAAGTCTACCCCACAGGCACGGGCCATGTAAAGATAAAGTCTATCCCACAGACACGGACCGTGTGAAAGATAAAGTCTGCCCCACAGCAACGGACCGTGTGAAAGATGAAGTCTATCCCACAGGCACGGACCGTGTGAAAGATAAAGTCTATCCCACAGGCACGGACGGTGTGAAAAAGTCTATCCCACAGACATGGACCATGTGAAAGATAAAGTCTACCCCAAAGCCACGGACCGTGTGAAAGATAAAGTCTATCCCACAGCCATGGACCGTGTGAAAGATAAAGTCTATCCCAGTGCCACGTAGCGTGTGAAAGATAAAGTCTATCCCACAGCCGCGGACGGTGTGAAAAAGTCAATCCCACAGCCACGGACCGTGTGAAAGATAAAGTCTACTCCACATCCACGGACCATGTGAAACATAAAATCTATTCCCCCAGCCACGGACTGTATGAAAGATAAAGTCTACCCCACAGCCACGGACCGTGTGAAAGATAAAGTCTATCCCACAGGCACGGACCGTGGAAAAAGTCTATTACACAGCCACTTACCGTGTGAAAGATAAAGTCTATAACAGAGCCACGGACCATGTGAAAGATAAAGTCTATCCCACAGGCACGGACCATGTGAAAGATAAAGTCTACCCCACAGCCACGGACTGTATGAAAGATAAAGTCTACCACACAGACACGGACCGTGTGAAAGATAAAGTCTATCCCACAGGCACGGACCGTGTGAAAGATAAAGTCTATCCCACAGCCACGGACCGTGTGAAAAAGTCAATCCCACAGCCACGGACCATGTGAATGAAAAAGTCTATCCCACAGGCTCGGACCGTGTGAAAGATAAAGTCTATCCCACAAGCACGGACCGTGTGAAAAAGTCTATCCTACAGGTATGGACCATGTGAAAGATAAAATCTACCCCAAAGCCACGGACCGTGTGAAAGATAGAGTCTATCACACAGCCACGGACCGTGTGAAAGATAGAGTCCATCCCACAGGCACGGACCATGTGAAAGATAAAGTCTATCCCACAGGCACAGACCGTGTGAAAGGTAAAGTCTACCTCACAGACATGGACCATTTGAAAGATAAAGTCTATTCCCAGAGCCACGGACCTGTGAAACATAAAGTCTATTCCCACAGCCAAGGACCGTATGAAAGATAAAGTCTACTCCCACAGGCAAGGACCGTGTGAAAGACAAAGTCTACCCCACAGACATGGATCGTGAGAAAGATAAAGTCTATCCCACAGCGAGGGACCGTGTGAAAGATAAAGTCCATCCCACAGGCACGTACCATGTGAAAGATAAAGTCTATCCCACAGACACAGACAGTGTGAAAGATAAAGTCTATCCCACAGTCACGGACCGTGTGAAAAAGTCTATCCCACAGCCACGGACCGTGTGAAAGAAAAAGTCTAACCCACAGGAACGGACCGTGTGAAAGATAAAGTCTATCCACAGCCACGGACCGTGTGAAAAAGTCTATCCCACAGGCATGGACCGTGTGAAAGACAAAGTCTGTCCCACAGGCATGGACCGTGTGAAAGATAAAGTCTACCCCACTGCCACGGACCGTGTGAAAGATAAAGCCTAACCCACAGCCACGGACCGTGTGAGAGATAGAGTCTAATCCCACAGCGACAGAAAATGTGCAAGATAGAGTCTATCCCAGAAGCACGGACCGTGTGAAAGTTAAAGTCTACCCCACAGGCACGGACCGTGTGAAAGATAAAGTCTATTCCCAGAGCCACGGACCGTGTGAAACATAAAGTCTATTCCCACAGCCATGGACCGTGTGAAAGATAAAGTCTACTACCACAGCCACGGACCGTGTGACAAATAAAGTCTACCTCACAGCCACGGACCGTGTGAAAGATAAAGTCTATCCCACAGCCATGGACCGTGTGAAAGATAAAGTCTATTCCCACAGCCACGGACTGTGTGAAAGATAAGGCTATCCCACAGCCACGGACCATGTGAAAGATAGAGTCTATACCATAGGCATGGGCCGTGTTAGAGATAGAGTCTATTCCCACAGCCACGGACTGTGTGAAAGATAGAGGCTATCCCACAGCCACGGACCATGTGAAAGATAGAGTCTATCCCACAGGCATGGACCGTGTTAGAGATAAAGTCTATTCCTTCATCCACGGATCGTGTGAAAGATAGAGTCTATCCCACAGGCACGGACCGTGTGAAAGATAGAGTCCATCCCACAGCCACGGACCGTGTGAAAGATAAACTCTATTCCCAAAGCCACGGACCATGTGAAAGATAAAGTCTACCGCACAGCCAAGGGCTCACTGAAAGATAAAGTCTACACCAAAGGCACGGGCCGTGTGAAGGATAAAGTCTACCCCACAGACACAGACCGTGTGAAAGATAGAGTCTATCAAACAGCCACGGACCATGTGAAAGATAAAGTCTACCCCACAGCCACGGACCGTGTGAAAGAGAAAGACTATCCCAAAGGCACGGACCGTGTGAAAGATAAACTCTATTCCACAGGCACGGATCGTGTGAAAGATAAAGTCTATCTCACAGCCACGGACCGTGTGAAAGATAAAGTCTATCCCACAGCCACGGACCATGTGAAAGATAAAGTCTATCTCACAGCCACGGACCATGTGAAAGATAAAGTCTATCCCACAGGAATGGACCGTGTGAAAGATAAAGTATATCCCACAGCCACGGACTGTGTGAAAAAGTCTATCCCACTGCCACGGACCGTGTGAAAGATAAAGTCTATTCCACAGGCACGGACTGCGTGAAAGATAAAGTCTATCCCACAGGTACGGACCGTGTGAAAGATAAAGTCTATCCCACAGGCACAGACCATGTGAAAGATAAAGTCTATCCCACAGCCACGGACCGTGTGAAAGATAAAGTCTATCCCACAGGCACGGACCGTGTGAAAGATACAGTCTATCGCACAGCCACGGACCGTGTGAAAGATAAAGTCTACCCCGCAGCCACGGACCGTGTGAAAGATAAAGTCTACCCCACAGCAAGGGACCGTGTGAAAAATACAGTCTATTCCCACAGCCACTGACCATGTGCAAGATAGAGTCTATCCCACAGCCACGGACAGTGTGAAAGATAAAGTCAACCCCACAGCCACGGACCGTGAGTCAGATAAAGTCTACTCCACAGACACGGACCGTGTGAAAGATAAAGTCTCAAAAACAGCCAAAGGACGTGTAAAGATAAGTTTTACCCACAGCCACGGACCGTGTGAAAGAATAAGTCTACCCCACAGCCACGGACCGTGTGAAAGATAAAGTCTATCAAACACCCCGGACATGTGAAAGATAAAGGTTACCCCACAGCCGCGGAACGTGTGAAAGATAAAGTCTACCCCACAGGCACGGGCCGTGTGAAAGATAAAGTCTATCCCACAGACCCGGACCGTGTGAAAGATAAAGTCTGCCCCACAGCAACGGACCGTGTGAAAGGTGAAGTCTATCCCACAGGCACGGACCGTGTGAAAGATAAAGTCTATCCCAGAGGCACGGACCGTGTGAAAAAGTCTATCCCACAGGCATGGAACATGTGAAAGATAAAGTCTACCCCAAAGCCACGGACCGTGTGAAAGATAAAGTCTATACCACAGGCACGGACCGTGTGAAAGATAAAGTCTATCCCACAAGCACGGACCGTGTGAAAGACAAAGTCTATCCCACAGCCACGGACCGTGTGAAAGACAAAGTGTATCCCACAGCCACGGACCTTGTGAAAGATAGGGGCTATCCCACAGCCACGGACCATGTGAAAGACAGAGTCTATCCCACAAGCATGGACTCTGTGAAAGATAAAGTCTATTCCCACAGCCACGGACCGTGTGAAAGATAAAGTCTAACCCACAGCCATGGACCGTGTCAAAGATAGAGTCTATTCCCACAGTGACAGACCATGTGCAAGATAGAGTCTATCCCTCAGGCACGGAACTTGTGAAAGATAAAGTCTACCACACAGGCACGGACCGTGTGAAAGATAAAGTCTATTCCCAGAGCCACGGACAGTGTGAAATATAAAGTCTATTCCCACAGCCACGGACCGTGTGAAAGATAAAGTCTACTACCACAGCCACGGACCGTTTGAAAAATAAAGCCTACCCCACAGTCACGGACCGTGTGAAAGATAAAGTCTATCCCACAGCCAGGGACCGTGTGAAAGATAAAGTCTATCCCACAGGCACGGAACGTGTGAAAGATAAAGTCTATCTCACAGCCACGGACGGTGTGAAAGATAAAGTCTATCCCACAGGCACGGACCGTGTGAAAAAGTCTATCCCACATCCACGGATCATGTGAAAGATAAAGTCTATCCCACAGGCATGGACCGTGTGAAAGATAAAGTATATCCCACAGCCACGGACTGTGTGAAAAAATCTATCCCACTGCCACGGACCGTGTGAAAGATAAAGTCTATCCCACAGGCATGGACCGCGTGAAAGATTAAGTCTATCCCACATGCACGGACCGTGTGAAAGATAAAGTCTATCCCACAGGCACAGACCATGTGAAAGATAAAGTCTATCCCACAGCCACGGACGGTGTGAAAGATAAAGTCTATCCCAGAGGCACGGACCGTGTGAAAGATACAGTCTATCGCACAGCCACGGACCGTGTGAATGATAAAGTCTACCCCGCAGCCATGGACCGTGTGAAAGATAAAGTCTATCCCACAGCCAGGGACGGTGTGGATGATAAAGTCTACCCCGCAGCCACGGACCGTGTGAAAGATAAAGTCTACCCCACAGCCAGGGACCGTGTGTAAAATACAGTCTATTCCCACAGCCACTGACCATCTGCAAGATAGAGTCTATCCCACAGCCACGGACCGTGAGTCAGATAAAGTCTAATCCACAGACATGGACCGTGTGAAGGATAAAGTCTATCAAACAGCCAAGGACCGTGTGAAAGATAAAGTTTACCCCACAGCCACGGACCGTGTGAAAGATAAAGTATACCCCACAGCCACGGACCGTGTGAAAGATAAAGTCTATCCCACAGGCATGGACTATGAGAAAGATAAAGTCTATCCCACAGCCACCGACCGTGTGAAAGATAAAGTCAACCCAACAGCCACGGACCATGAGTCAGATAAAGTCTTCCCAACAGACACGGACTGTGTGAAAGATAAAATCTATCAAACACCCCGGACCATGTGAAAGATAAAGGTTACCCCACAGCCACGGACCGTGTGAAAGATAAAGTCTACCCCACAGGCACGGGCCATGTGAAAGATAAAGTCTATCCCACAGACACGGACCGTGTGAAAGATAAAGTCTGCCCCACAGCAACGGACCGATGAAAGATGAAGTCTATCCCACAGGCACGGACCGTGTGAAAGATAAAGTCTATCCCACAGGCACGGACCGTGTGAAAAAGTCTATCCCACAGGAATGGACCATGTGAAAGATAAAGTCTACCTAAAGCCACGGACCGTGTGAAAGATAAAGTCTATCCCACAGCCACGGACCGTGTGAAAGATAAAGTCTATCCCAGTGCCACGTAGCGTGTGAAAGATAAAGTCTATCCCACAGCCGCGGACCATGTGAAAGATAAAGTCTACACCACAGGTACGGACCGTGTGAAAGATGCAGACTATTCCAACCGCCACGGAACGTGTGAAACATAAAGTTTATTCCGACAGCCATGGACCGTGTGAAAGATAAAGTCTACTCCAACAGCCACGGACCGTGTGAAAGATAAAGTCTATCCCAGAGCCACGGAGCGTGTGAAAGATAGAGTCTATTCCCACAGCCACGGACCGTGTGAAAGATAGAGGCTATCCCACAGCCACGGACCATGTGAAAGATAGAGTCTATCCGACAGGCATGGACCGTGTGAAAGATAAAGTCTACTCCCACAGCCATGGACCGTGTGAAAGATAGAGTCTATCCCACAGACATGGACCATGTGAAAGATAGAGTCTATCCCACAGCCACGGACCGTATGAAAGATAAAGTGTATCCCACAGGCACGGACCGTGTGAAAGATAAAGTCTATTCCCACAGCCAAGGACCGTGTGAAATATAAAGTGTATTCCCACAGCCACGGATCGTGTGAAAAATAAAGTCTATTCCCACAGCCACGGACCGTGTGAAAGATAAAGTCTACCCTACAGCCACGGACAATGTGAAAGATAAAGTCTACCGCACAGCCACGGACCTTGTTAAAGATAAAGTCCACTTCACAGCCACGGGCCGTGTGAAATCTAAAGTCTACCCCACAGCCATGGGCCGTGTGAAAGATAAAGTCTACACAAAGCCACGGACCTTGTGAAAGAGAAAGTCTACCCACAGCCACGCACCGTGTGAAAGATAAAGTCTACCCGACAGCCACGGACCGTGTGAAAGATAAAGTCTACCCCACAGCCACGGACCGTGTGAAAGATAAAGTCTATCCTACAGGAACGGGCCATATGAAAGAAATGTCTACCCCACAGCCACGGGCCGTGTGAAAGATAAAGTCTACCCCACAGGCACGGGCCGTGTGAAAGATAAAGTCTACCCACTGCTACAGGCCGTGTGAAAGATAAAGTCTACCCCCTAGCCATGGACCGTGTGAAAGATAAAGTCTATCCCACAGCCACGGACCATGTGAAAGATAAAGTCTACCCCCCAGCCACGGACCGTGTGAAAGATAAACACTACCCCACAGCCACGGACCAGGTGAAAGATAAAGTCTACCCCACAGCCATGGACCGTGTGAAAGATAGAGTCTATCCCACAGCCACGGACCATGTAAATGATGAAGTCTATCCCACAGCCTCGGACCGTGTGAAACATAAAGTCTATTCCCACAGCCATGGACCGTGTGAAAGAAAAACTCTATTACCAAGCAACGTACCGTGTGAAAGATAAAGTCTACCCCACAGCCACGGACCGTGTGAAAGATAAAATCTATCCCACAGCCACAGACCGTGTGAAAGATAGAGTGTGTTCCGACATCTAACGACCATGTGAAAGATAAAGTCTATCCCACAGCCTCGGATCATGTGAAAGGTAAAGTCTATCCCACAGGCACGGACCGTGTGAAACATAAAGTCTATCCCACAGGCACGGACCGATTGAAAGATAAAGTCTATCCCACAGGCACGGACCGTGTGAAAAAGTCTATCTCTCAGGCGTGGACCGTGTGAAAGATAAAGTCAACCCCACATCCATGGGCCGTGTTAAAGACAAAGTCTATCCCATAGGCACGGACCGTGTGAAAGATAAAGTCTATCCCACAGGAACGGGCCGTATGAAAGATAAAGTCTACCCCACAGCCACTTGCCGTGTGAAAGATAAAGTCTACGCCATGGGCACGGGCCGTGTGAAAGATAAAGTCTACCCCACTGCCACGGGCCATGTGAAGGATAAAGTCTACCCCCGAGCCATGGACCTTGTGAAAGATAAAGTCAATCCCACAGCCACGGACGTTGTGAAAGATAAAGTCTATCCCACAGCCAGGGACCGTGTGAAAGATAAAGTCTATCCCACAGGCACGGACCGTGTGAAAGATAAAGTCTATCCCACAGCCACGGACCATGTGAAAGATAAAGTCTATCCCACAGGCACGACCGTGTGAAAAAGTCTATCCCACAGGCATGGACCATTGAAAGGATAAAAGTTCTACCCCAAAAGCCACGGAACCGTGACTTGAAAGATAAAGTTCCTATCCCACAGCCACGGACCGTGTGAAAGACAAAGTCTTATCCAGTGCCACGTAGCACGTTGAAAGAAATAAGTCTATCCACAGCCCGGACCGTTGAAAGATAAAGTCTACCCCACATACGGACCGTGTGAAAGATGCAGGCTATCCCACCCGCCACGGAACGTGGTGAAAACATAAAGCATTCCGACAGCCATGGAACGTACATGCTGAAAGATAAAAGTCTATCCCAGAGCCACGGGCGTGTGAAAAGATAGAGTCTATTCCAACACCCGGACCGTGTTGAAAAGAATAGAGGCTATCCCACCAGCACGGACCATGTGAAAAGATAGAGTCTATCGACAGCATGACCGTGTGAAAGATAAGTCTTCCCCACAGGCACAGACCGTGTGAAAGATGCAGGCTATTCCCACAGCCACGGAACGTTTGAAAGATTAAGTGTATCCCAGAGCCACGGAGCGTGTGAAAGATAAAGTCTATCCGACAGCCATGGACCGTGTGAAATATAGAGTCTATTCCCACAGCCACGGACGGTGTGAAACATAAAGTGTATTCCCACAGCCACGGACCGTGTGAAAAATAAAGTCTATTCCCACAGCCAAAGACCGTGTGAAAGATAAAGTCTACCCTACAGCCACGGACAATGTGAAAGATAAAGTCTACCGGACAGCCACGGACGTTGTTAAAGATAAAGTCCACTTCACAGCCACGGGCCGTGTGAAATCTAAAGTCTACCCCACAGCCACGGGCCGTGTGAAAGATAAAGTCTACACAAAGCCACGGACCTTGTGAAAGAGAAAGTCTACCCACAGCCACGCACCGTGTGAAAGATAAAGTCTACCCGACAGCCACGGACCGTGTGAAAGATAAAGTCTACCCCACACCCACAGACCGTGTGAAAGATAAAGTCTATCCCACAAGCACGGACCGTGTGAAAGATAAAATCTATCCCACAGCCACGGACCGTGTGAAAGACAAAGTCTATCCCACAGGCACGGACCGTGTGAAAGATAAAGTCTACCCCACAGCCACGGACCGTGTGAAAGATAAAGTCAACCCAACAGCCACGGACCGTGAGTCAGATAAAGTCTTCCCCACAGACACGGACCGTGTGAAAGATAAAGTCTATCAAACACCCTGGACCATGTGAAAGATAAAGGTTACCCCACAGCCACGGACCGTGTGAAAGATAAAGTCTACCCCACAGGCATGGGCCATGTGAAAGATAAAGTCTATCCCACAGACACGGACCGTGTGAAAGATAAAGTCTGCCCCACAGCAACGGACCGTGTGAAAGATGAAGTCTAACCCACAGGCACGGACCGTGTGAAAGATAAAGTCTATCCCACAGGCACGGACCGTGTGAAAAAGTCTATCCCACAGGCATGGACCATGTGAAAGATAAAGTCTAACCCAAAGCCACGGACCGTGTGAAAGATAAAGTCTATCCCACAGCCACGGACCGTGTGAAAGATAAAGTCTATCCCAGTGCCACGTAGCGTGTGAAAGATAAAGTCTATCCCACAGCCGCGGACCGTGTGAAAAAGTCAATCCCACAGCCACGGACCGTGTGAAAGATAAAGTCTATCACACAGCCACGGACCGTGTGAAAGGTAAAGTGTATCCCACAGCCACGGACCGTGTGAAATATAAAGTCTATCACACAGCCACGGACCGTGTGAAAGGTAAAGTCTATCCCACAGCCACGGACCGTGTGAAAAAGCCAATCCCACAGCCACGGACCGTGTGAAAAATAAAGTCTACTCCACATCCACGGACCCTGTGAAACATAAAATCTATTCCCCCAGCCACGGACCATATGAAAGATAAAGTCTACCCCACAGCCACGGACCGTGTGAAAGATAAAGTCTATCCCACAGGCACGGACCGTGGAAAAAGTCTATTACACAGCCACTTACCGTGTGAAAGATAAAGTCTATAACAGAGCCACGGACCATGTGAAAGATAAAGTCTATCCCACAGGCACGGACCGTGTGAAAGATAAAGTCTACCCCACAGCCACGGACTGTATGAAAGATAAAGTCTACCATACAGCCACGGACCGTGTGAAAGATAAACTCTATCTCACAGGCACGGACCGTGTGAAAGATAGAGTCTATCACACAGCCATTGACCGTGTGAAAGATAGAGTCTATCCCACAGCCACGGACCGTGTGAAAGATAGTGTCTATCCCACAACCACGGACCGTGTGAAAGATAGAGTTTACCCCACAGCCACGGACCGTGTGAAAGATAGAGTCTACCCCACAGCCATGGACCGTGTGAAAGATAGAGTCTAATCTCACAGCCACGGACCATGTGAAAGTTAGAGTCTATTCCACAGCCACGGACCGTGTGAAAGATAGAGTCCATCCCACAGGCACGGACCATGTGAAAGATAAATTCTATCCCACAGGCACGGACCGTGTGAAAGATAAAGTCTACCCCACAGCCACGGACCGTGTGAAAGATAAAGTCTATCCCACAAGCACGGACCGTTTGAAAGATACAGTCTATCCCACAGCCACGGAACGTGTGAAAGACAAAGTCTATCCCACAGCCACGGACCGTGTGAAAGATAAAGTCTACCCCACAGCCACGGACCGTGTGAAAGATAAAGTCTACCCCACAGCCACGGACCGTGTGAAAGATAAAGTCTATCACACAGCCACGGACCGTGTGAAAAGTAAAGTGTATCCCACAGCCACGGACCGTGTGAAAGATAAAGTCTATCCCACAGCCACGGACCGTGTGAGAGATAAAGTCTATCCCACAGCCACGGACCGTGTGAAAAAGCCAATCCCACAGCTACGGACCGTGTGAAAGATAAAGTCTACTCCACATCCACGGACCCTGTGAAACATAAAATCTATTCCCCCAGCCACGGACCATATGAAAGATAAAGTCTACCCCACAGCCACGGACCGTGTGAAAGATAAAGTCTATCCCACAGGCACGGACCGTGGAAAAAGTCTATTACACAGCCACTTACCGTGTGAAAGATAAAGTCTATAACAGAGCCACGGACCATGTGAAAGATAAAGTCTATCCCACAGGCACGGACCGTGTGAAAGATAAAGTCTACCCCACAGCCACGGACTGTATGAAAGATAAAGTCTACCATACAGCCACGGACCGTGTGAAAGATAAACTCTATCTCACAGGCACGGACCGTGTGAAAGATAGAGTCTATCACACAGCCATGGACCGTGTGAAAGATAGAGTCTATCCCACAGCCACGGACCGTGTGAAAGATAGTGTCTATCCCACACCCACGGACCGTGTGAAAGATAGAGTCTACCCCACAGCCACGGACCGTGTGAAAGATAGAGTCTACCCCACAGCCATGGACCGTGTGAAAGATAGAGTCTAATCTCACAGCCACGGACCATGTGAAAGTTAGAGTCTATTCCACAGCCACGGACCGTGTGAAGGATAGAGTCCATCCCACAGGCACGGACCATGTGAAAGATAAATTCTATCCCACAGGCACGGACTGTGTGAGAGATAAAGTCTACCCCACAGGCATGGACCATGTGAATGATAAAGTCTACCCTGCAGCCACGAGCCGTGTGAAAGATGAAGTCTATACCACAGCCACGGACCATGTGAAATATAAAGTCTATCCCACAGGCACAGACCGTGTGAAAGGTAAAGTCTACCCCACTGACATGGACCATGTGAAAGATAAAGTCTATTCCCAGAGCCATGGACCTTGTGAAACATAAAGTCTATTCCCACAGCCAAGGACCGTATGAAAGATAAAGTCTACTCCCACAGGCAAGGACCGTGTGAAAGATAAAGTCTACCCCACAGACATGGACCGTGTTAAAGATAAAGTCTATCCCACAGCGAGGGACCGTGTGAAAGATAAAGTCTATCCCACAGGCACGGACCTTGTGAAAGATATAGTCTATTCCCACAGCCACGGACCGTGTGAAAGATAAAGTCTATCCCACAGCCACGGACCATATGAAAGATACAGTCTATCTCACAGGCACGTACCGTGTGAAAGATAAAGTCTATCCCACAGACACAGACAGTGTCAAAGATAAAGTCTATCCCACAGTCACGGACCGTGTGAAAAAGTCTATCCCACAGCCACGGACCGTGTGAAAGAAAAAGTCTAACCCACAGGAACGGACCGTGTGAAAGATAAAGTCTATCCACAGCCACGGACCGTGTGAAAAAATCTATCCCACAGGCATGGACCGTGTGAAAGATAAAGTCTGTCCCACAGGCATGGACCGTGTGAAAGATAAAGTCTACCCCACAGCCACGGACCATGTGAAAGATAAAGTCTAACCCACAGCCATGGACCGTGTGAAAGATAGAGTCTATTCCCACAGCGACAGACAATGTGCAAGATATAGTCTATCCCACAGGCACGGACCGTGTGAAAGTTAAAGTCTACCCCACAGGCAAGGACCGTGTGAAAGATAAAGTCTATTCCCAGAGCCACGGACCGTGTGAAACATAAAGTCTATTCCCACAGCCACGGACCGTGTGAAAGATGAAGTCGAGTACCACAGCCACGGACCGTGTGACAAATAAAGTCTACCTCACAGCCACGGACTGTGTGAAAGATAAAGTCTATCCCACAGCCATGGACCGTGTGAAAGATAAAGTCTATCCCACAGCCATGGACCGTGTGAAAGATAGAGTCTATTCCCACTGCCACGGACTGTGTGAAAGATAGAGGCTATCCCACAGCCACGGACCATGTGAAAGATAGAGTCTATCCCACAGGCATGGACCGTGTTAGAGATAAATTCTATTCCCTCATCCACGGATCGTGTGAAAGATAGAGTCTATCCCACAGGCACGGACCGTGTGAAAGATAGAGTCCATCCCACAGCCACGGACCGTGTGAAAGATAAACTCTATTCCAAGAGCCACGGACCATGTGAAAGATAAAGTCTACCGCACAGCCAAGGGCCGAGTGAAAGGTAAAGTCTACACCAAAGGCACGGGCCGTGTGAAGGATAAAGTCTACCCCACAGGCACGGACCGTGTGAATGATAAAGTCTGTCCTAGAGGCACGGACCGTGTGAAAGAAAATCTATCCCCAGCCACGGACCGGGTGAAAGATACAGTCTATCACACAGCCACGGACCATGTGAAAGATAAATTATATTCCCAGAGTCACGGACCTTGTGAAACATAAAGTCTATTCCCACAGCCACGGACCGTGTGAAACATAAAGACTACTCCCACAGCCACGAACCATGTGAAAGATAAAGTCTACCCCACAGCCAAGGACCGTGGGAAAAAGTCTATCCCACAGGCACGGACCGTGTGAAAGATAAAGCCTATCCCACAGCCACGGACCGTGTGAAAGATAAAGTCTATACCACAGCCCCGGACCATGTGAAAGATAAAGTCTATCCCACAGGCACGGACCGTATGAAAGATAAAGTCTACCCCACAGCCACGGACAATGTGAAAGATAAATTCAATTCCCAGAGCCACGGACCTTGTGAACCATAAAGTCTATTCTCACAGCCACGGAACGTGTGAAAGATAAAGACTACTCCCACAGACACGGACCATGTGAAAGATAAAGTCTACCCCACAGCCACGGACCGAGTGAAAAAGTCTATCCCACAGGCACGGACCGTGTGAAAGATAAAGACTACCCCACAGCCACGGACCACGTGAAAGATAAAGTCTATCTCACAGGCACAGACCACGTGAAAGATAAAGTCTATTCCCACAGCCACGGACCATGTGAAAGATAAAGTCTATCCGACAGGCACTGACCGTGTGAAAGATAAAGTCTACCCCACAGCCACGGACCATGTGAAAGATAAAGTCTATCCGACAGGCACTGACCGTGTGAAAGATAAAGTCTATCCCAAAGCAATGGACCGTGTGAAAGATAAAGTCTATCCCACAGCAACGGACCGTGTGAAAAAGTCTATCCGACAGCCAGGGACCGTGTGAAACATAAAGTCTATCCCACAGCCATGGACCGTGTGAAAGGTAAAGTCTATCCCACAGGCACGGACCGTGTGAAAAAGTCTATCCCTCAGCCACGGACCGTGTGAAAGATAAAGTTTAATCCACAGACACGGGCCGTGTGAAAGATAAAGTCTACCCCACAGCCATGGACTATGTGAAAGATAAAGTCTCTCCCACAGGCACGGACAGTGTGAAAGATAGAGTCGGTTCCCACAGCCACGGACCGTGTGAAAGATAAAGTCTACCCCACAGCCATGGACCGTGTGAAAGATAAAGTCTATCCCACAGCCACAGACCGTGTGAAAGATAAAGTCTACCCCAAGATAAAGTCTACCCCACAGGAACGGACCATGTGAAAGATAAAGTCTACCACACAGCCACAGACCGTGTGAAAGATAAAGTCTACCGCACAGCCACGGACGTTGTTAAAGATAAAGTCCACTTCACAGCCACAGACCGTGTGAAAGATAAAGTCTATCCCACAAACACGGACCGTGTGAAAGATAAAGTCTACCCCACAGCCACTGATCCGTTGCTGTGGGGTAGACTTTATCTTTCACACGGTCCATGCCTGTGGGATAGACTTTATCTTTCACACGGTCCGTGGCTGTGGGATAGACTTTATCTTTCACACGGTCCGTGCCTGTGGGATAGACTTTATCTTTCACACGGTCCGTGGCTGTGGGATAGACTTTATCTTTCACATGGTCCGTGGCTGTGGGATAGACTTTATCTTTCACACGGCCCGTGGGTTGAAGTGGACTTTATCTTTAACACGGTCCGTGGCTGTGGTGTAGACTTTTTCTTACACATGGTCCGTTGCTGTGGGGTAGACTTTATCTTTCACATGGTCCGAGGCTGTGGGAATAGACTTTATTTTTCACACGGTCCGTGGCTGTGGGAATACACTTTATGTTTCACACGGTACGTGGCTGTGGGAATAGACTCTATCTTTCACACGGTCCATGGCTGTTGGATAGACTGTATCTTTCACTTGCTCCGTGGCTCTGGGATACACTTTATCTTTCACACGATCCGTGGATGTTCGAGTAGACTTTATCTTTCACACGGTCCATGGCTGTGGGAATAGACTTTATGTTTCACACGTTCCGAGGCTGTGGGAATAGCCTGCATCTTTCACACGGTCCGTGCCTGTGGGGAAGACTTTATCTTTCACACGGTCCGCGGCTGTGGGTTAGACTGTATCTTTCACACAGTCCGTGCCTGTGGGATAGACTTTATCTTTCACACGGTCCGTGGCTGTGGGATTGATTTTTTCACACGGTCCGTGGCTGTGGGATAGAGTTTATCTTTCACCCAGTCTGTGCCTGTGGGATAGACTTTATCTTTCACATGGTCTGTGGCTGTGGGATACACTTTAGCTTTCACACGGTGCGTGGCTGTGGGATAGCCTTTATCTTTCACACGGTCCGTGGCTGTGGGGTAGACTTTATCTTTCACACGGTCCGTGCCTGTGGAATAGACTTTATCTTTCACACGGTCCGTGGCAGTGGGATAGACTTTATCTTTCACACGGTCCGTGGCTGTTGGAGTAGACTTTATCTTTCACACGGTCCATGGCTGTGGGAGTAGATTTATGTTTCACACAGTCCGTTGCTGTGGTAATAGCCTGTATCTTTCACACGGTCCGTGCCTGTGGGGTAGACTTTATCTTTCACACGGTCCGTGGCTGTCGGATAGACTTTATCTTTCACACGCTCCGTGGCTCTGTGATAGACTTTATCTTTCACACGGTCCGTGGCTGTGGGATAGACTTTGTCTTTCACACAGTCAGTGGCTTTGGGGTAGACTTTGTCTTTCACATGGTCCATGCCTGTGAGATAGACTTTTTCACACGGTCCGTGGCTGTGGGATAGACTTTATCTTTCACACAGTCCGTTCCTGTGGGATAGACTTTATCTTTCACACGGTCCGTGGCTGTGGGATTGATTTTTTCACACGGTCCGTGGCTGTGGGATAGAGTTTATCTTTCACCCAGTCCGTGCCTGTGGGGTAGACTCTATCTGTCACACGGTCCGTGGCTGTGGGGTAGACTTTATCTTTCACACGTGCGTGGCTGTGGGATAGACTTTATCTTTCACACGGCCCGTGGCTGTGGGGTAGACGTTATCTTTCACACGGTCCGTGTCTGTGGTGTAGTTTATCTTTCACACGGCCCGTGCCTGTTATCTTTCACACGGCCCGTGGCTGTGGGGTAGACTTTATCTTTCACACGGTCCTTGGCTGTGGGGTAGACTTTATGTTTCACACGGTCCGTGGTTGTGGGTAGACTTAAACTTTCACAAGGTCCGTGGCTTTGTGTAGACTTTATCTTTCACACGGCCCGTGCCTGTGGGGTAGACTTTATCTTTCACACGGCCCGTGGCTGTGAAGTGGACTTTATCTTTAACTCGGTCAGTGGCTGTGCGGTAGACTTTATCTTTCACACGGTCCATGGCTGTGGTGTAGACTTAATCTTTCACACGGTCCATGGCTGTGGGAATAGACTTTATTTTTCACACGGTCGGTTCCTGTGGGCATATACTTTATGTTTCACACGGTCGGTGGCTGTGGGAATAGTCTTTATCTTTCACACGCTCTGTGCCTGTGGGTTAGACTTTATCTTTCACACGGTCCGTGGCTTTGGGATAGACTCTATCTTTCACACGGTCCGTGCCTGTGGGATAGACTCTATCTTTAACACGGTCCGTGCCTGTGGGATAGACTCTATCTTTCACACGGTCCGTGGCTGTGGGGTAGACTTTATCTTTCACACGGCCGTGGCTGTTCGGTAGACTTTATCTTTCACACGGTCCGTGCCTGTGGGGTAGACATTATCTTTCACACGGTCCGTGAATGTGGGGTAGACTTTATCTTTCACACGGTCCGTGGCTGTGGGTTAGACTTTATCTCTCACACGGTCCATGGCTGTGGGAATAGACTCTATCTTTCACGGGGTCCGTGCCTGTGGGATAGAGTTTATCTTTCACACGGTCCGTGGCTTGGGGTATACTTTATCTTTCACAAAGTCCGTGCCTGTGGGATTGACTTTATCTTTCACACGGTCCGTGCCTGTGGGATAGACTTTTTCCCACGGTCCGTGCCTGTGGGATAGACTCTATCTTTCACACGGTCCGTGGCTGTGGGATAGACTCTATCTTTCACATGGTCCGTGGTTGTGGGAATAGACTCTATCTTTCACACGATCCGTGGCTGTGGGGTAGACTTTATCTTTCACATGGTACATGGCTGTGGGGTAGACTTTATCTTTCACACGGTATGTGGGTGTGGGATAGATTTTATCTTTCACACGATCCGTTGCTGTGGGATAGACTTTATCTTTCACACGGTCCATGGCTGGGGGTAGACTTTATCTTTCACATGGCCTTTGGTTGTGGGGTAGACTTTATCTTTCACACGGCCCGTGCCTGTGGGATAGACTTTTTCTTTCACACGGTCCGTGGCTGTGGTGTAGACTTTATCTTTCACATGGCCTTTGGCTGAGGGAAAGACTTTATCTTTCACACGGCCCGTGTCTGGGGATAGACTTTTTCTTTCACACGGCCCGTGGCTGTGGGGTAGACATTATCTTTCACACGGCCCGTGCCTGTGGGATAGACTTTATCTTTCACACTGTCCGTGGCTGTGGGATAGACTTTATCTTTCACACGGCCCGTGGCTGTGGGGTAGACTTTATCTTTCACACGGCCCGTGGCTATGGGGTAGACTTTGTCTTTCACACGGTCCGTGCCTCTGGGGTAGACATTGTCTTTCACACGGTCCGTGGATGTGGGGTAGACTTTATCTTTCACACGGTCTGTGGCTGTGGGGTATACTTTATCTTTCACACGGCCCGTGGCTGTGGAGTAGAGTTTATCTTTCACACGGCCCGTGGCTGTGGATTAGACTTTATCTTTCACATGGTCCATGTCTGTGGGATAGAGTTTTTCACACGGTCCGTGCCTGTGGGATAGACTTTATCTTTCACACGGTCCGTGCCTGTGGGATAGACTTCATCTTTCACACGGTCCGTTGCTGTGGGGCAGACTTTATCTTTCACACGGTCCGTGCCTGTGGGATAGACTTTTTCACTCGGTCCGTGGCTGTGGGGTAGACTTTATCTTTCACATGGTCCTTGGCTGTGGGAGTAGTCTTTATCTTTCACACGTTCCGTGGCTGTGGGAATAGACTTTATGGTTCACAAGGTCCGTGGCTCTGGGAATTGAATTTATCTTTCACATTGTCCGTGGCTGTGGGGTAGACTTTATCTTTCATACGGTCCGTGCCTGTGGGATAGACTTTATCTTTCACAAGGTCCGGGGCTGTGGTATAGACTTTATCTTTCACACGGTCCGTGGCTGTGGGATAGACTTTATCTTTCACACGGTCCGTGCCTGTGGGATAGACTTCTTCACACGGTCCTTGGCTGTGGGGTAGACTTTATCTTTCACATGGTCTGTGGCTGTGGGAGTAGTCTTTATGTTTCACACGGTCCGTGGCTGTGGGAATAGACTTTATGTTTCACAAGGTCCGTGACTCTGGGAATATAATTTTTCTTTCACATGGTCCGTGGCTGTGCGATAGACTGTATCTTTCACACGGTCCGTGGCTGGGGATAGATTTTATCTTTCACACGGTCCGTGCCTCTAGGACAGACTTTATCATTCACACGGTCCGTGCCTGTGGGGTAGACTTTATCCTTCACACGGACCGTGGCTGTCGGATTGACTTCATCTTTCACACGGTGCGTGGCTGTGGGTAGACTTTCTCTTTCACAAGGTCCGTGGCTTTGTGTAGACTTCATCTTTCACACGGTCCGTGGCTGTGGGGTAAACTTTATCTTTCACACGGTACTTGGCTGTTTGATAGACTTTATCCTTCACACGGTCCGTGTCTGTGGAGTAGACTTTATCTGACTCACGGTCCGTGGCTGTGGCGTTGACTTTATCTTTCACACTGTCCGTGGCTGTGGGATAGACTCTATCTTGCACATGGTCAGTGGCTATGGGAATAGACTGTATTTTACACACGGTCCCTGGCTGTGGGGTAGACTTTATCTTTCACACGGTCCGTGGCTGCGGGGTAGACTTTATCATCCACACCGTCCCTGGCTGTGGGATAGACTTTATCTTTCACACGGTCCGTGGCTGCGGGGTAGACTTTATCATTCACAGGGTCCGTGGCTGTGCGATAGACTGTATCTTTCACACGGTCCGTGCCTGTGGGATGGACTTTATCTTTCACATGATCCGTGGATGTGGGATAGACTTTATCTTTCACATGGTCTGTGCCTGTGGGATAGACTTTATCTTTCACACGGTCCGTGCCTGTGGGATAGACTTAATCTTTCACGCGGTCCGTGCCTGTGGGATAGACTTTATCTTTCACACGGTCCGTGGCAGTGGGATAGATTTTTTCACACAGTCCGTGGCTGTGGGATATACTTTATCTTTCACACGGTCCATGCCTGTGGGATAGACTTTATCTTTCACATGATCTGTGGATGTGGGATAGACTTTTGACACGGTCCGTGCCTGTGGGATAGACTTTATCTTTCACACCGTCCGTGGCTGTGAGATAGACTTTATCTTTCACACGTTCCGTGCCTGTGGGATAGACTTTATCTTTCACACGGTCCCTGGCTGTGGGATGGACTTTATCTTTCACACGGTCCGTGACTGTGGGGTAGGCTTTATTTTTCACACGGTCCGTGGCTGTGGTAGTAGACTTTATCTTTCACACGGTCCGTGGCTGTGGGAATAGACTTTATATTTCACACTGTCCGTGGCTCTGGGAATAGACTTTATCTTTCACACGGTCTGTGCCTGTGAGGTAGACTTTATCTTTCACAAGGTCCGTGCCTGAGGGATAGACTCTATCTTGCACATGGTCTGTCACTGTGGGAATAGACTCTATCTTTGACATGGTCCATGGCTGTGGGTTAGACTTTATCTTTCACACGGTCCGTGGCTGTGGGAATAGACTTTATCTTTCACAGAGTCCATGCCTGTGGGATAGACTCTGTCTTTCACATGGTCCGTGGCTGTGGGATAGCCCCTATCTTTCACACGGTCCATGGCTGTGGGAATAGACTCTATCTTTCACATGGTCCGTGGCTGTGGGAGTAGACTTTATCTTTCACATGGTCCATGGATGTGGGAATAGACTTTATGTTTCACACGGTCCGTGGCTCTGGAAATAGACTTTATATTTCGCACGGTCCCTTCCTGTGGGATAGCCTCTATCTTTCACACAGTCCGTGGCTGTGGTAGACTTTATCTTTCACACGGTCCGTGCCTGTGGGATAGACTTTTTCACACGGTCCTTGGCTGTGGGGTAGACTTTATCTTTCACATGGTCCGTGGCTGTGGTGAGTACTCTTTATCTTCACATGGTCCGTGCCTGTGGGATAGACTTTATCTTTCACACGGTCCCTGGCTGTGGGGTAGACTTTATCTTTCACACGGTCCGTGGCTGTGGGATTGACTTTATCTTTCACAAGGTCCATGGCTCGGGGGTAGACTTTATCCTTCACACGGCCGGTGGCAGTGGGGTAGACTTTATCTTTCACACGGCCCGTGCCCACGGCGTAGACTTTATCTTTCACACGGCAAGTGGCTGTGGGGTAGACTTTATCTTTCATACGGCCCGTTCCTGTGGGATAGACTATATCTTTCACACGGTCCGTGCCTATGGGATAGACTTTGTCTTTCACACGGCCCGTGGCTGCGGGGTAGACTTTATCTTTCACACAGCCCATGGCTGTGGGGTTGACTTTATCTTTCACACGGTCCGTGCCTGTGGGGTAGACTTTATCTTTCACACGGTCCACGCCTGAGAGATAGACTTTTTCACACGGTCCGTGCCTGTGGGATAGACTTTATCTTTCACTCGGTCCGTGCCTGTGGGAGAGACTTTATGTTTCACACGGTCCGTGGCTGTGGGATAGACTTTTTCACACGGACCGTTGCTGTGGAATAGACTTTATCTTTCTCACGGTCCGTGCCTGTGGGATAGATTTTATCTTTCACACGGTCCATGGCTGTGGGGTAGACTTTATCTTTCACATGGTACGTTGCTAGGTAATAGAGTTTTTCTTTCACACGGTCCATGGCTGTGGGAATAGACATTATGTTTCACACGCTCCGAGGCTGTGGGATAGACTTCATCGTTTACATGGTCCGTGGCTGTGGGATAGACTCTATCTTTCTAACGGTCCATGGCTGTGGGGTAGACTTTATCTTCACATGGTCCGTGGCTGTGGGGTAGTGTTTATCTTTCACACGGTCCGTGGCTGGGTGGTAGACTTTATCTTTCACACGGTCCGTGGCTGTGGGATAGACTTTATCTTTCACACGGTCCATGGCTGGGGGGTAGACTTTATCTTTCACACGGCCTGTAGCAGTGGGGTAGACTTTATCTTTCACACGGCCCGTGCCTGTGGGGTAGACTTTATCTTTCACACGGCCGTGGCTCTGGGGTAGACATTTCTTTCATATGGCCCGTTCCTGTAGGATAGACTTTATCTTTCACACGGTCCGTGCCTATGGGATAGACTTTGTCTTTCACATGGCCCGTGGCTACAGGGTAGACTTTATCTTTCACACGCCCCGTGGATGTGGGGTAGACTTTATCTTTCACATGGTCCGTGCCTGTGGGATGGACTCTATCTTTCACACGGTCCGTGGCTGTGGAATAGACTCTAACTTTCACATGGTCCGTGGCTGTGGGATTAGACTCTATCTTTCACACGGTCCATGGCTGTGGGGTAGACTTTATCTTTCACATGGTCCGTGGCTGTGGGGTAGACTTTATCTTTCACACGGTATGTGGCTGTGGGATAGATTTTATCTTTCACACGGTCCGTGGCTGTGAGGTAGGCTTTATTTTTCACACGGTCCGTGGCTGTGGTAGTAGACTTTATCTTTCACACGGTCCGTGGCTGTGGGGTAGGCTTTATTTTTCACACGGTCCGTGGCTGTGGTAGTAGACTTTATCTTTCACACGGTCCGTGGCTGTGGGAATAGACTTTATATTTCACACTGTCCGTGGCTCTGGGAATAGACTTTATCTTTCACACGGTCCATGCCTGTGTGGTAGACTTTATCTTTCACAAGTTCCGTGCCTGAGGGATAGACTCTATCTTGCACATGGTCTGTCAC
This sequence comes from Cervus canadensis, assembly GCF_019320065.1. Taxonomy (NCBI): domain Eukaryota; kingdom Metazoa; phylum Chordata; class Mammalia; order Artiodactyla; family Cervidae; genus Cervus; species Cervus canadensis. The sequence continues at coordinate 13,037,296 of NC_057411.1, read as the reverse complement.
TGTGGGAATAGACTCTATCTTTGACACGATCCATGGCTGTGGGTTAGACTTTATCTTTCACACGGTCCGTGGCTGTGGGAATAGACTTTATCTTTCACAGAGTCCATGCCTGTGGGATAGACTCTGTCTTTCACATGGTCCGTGGCTGTGGAATAGCCCCTATCTTTCACACGGTCCATGGCTGTGGGAATAGACTCTATCTTTCACATGGTCCGTGGCTGTGGGAGTAGACTTTATCTTTAACATGGTCCGTGGATTTGGGAATAGACTTTATGTTTCACACGTTCCGTGGCCCTGGAAATAGACTTTATCTTTCGCACGGTCCGTTCATGTGGGATAGACTTTATCTTTCACATGGTCCGTGGCTGTGGGGTAGACTTAATCTTTCACATGGTCCGTGACTGTGGGAACAGACTCTATCATTCACACTGTCCGTGGCTGTGGGGTAGACTTTATCTTTCACACGGTCCTTGCCTGAGGGATAGACTCTATCTTGCACATGGTCTGTCGCTGTGGGAATAGACTCTATCTTTCACATGGTCCAGGGCTGTGGATTAGACTTTATCTTTCACACGGTCCGTGGCTGTGGGAATAGACTTTATCTTTCACAGAGTCCATGCATGTGGGATAGACTCTGTCTTTCACATGGTCCGTGGCTGTGGGATAGCCCCTATCTTTCACACGGTCCGTGGCTGTGGGAATAGACTCTATCTTTCACATGGTCTGTGGCTGTGGGATAGACTATATCTTTCACACGATCCGTGGCTGTGGGATAGACTTTATCTTTCACACAGTCCGAGGCTGTGGGAGTAGACTTTGTCTTTCACATGGTCCGTGGATGTGGGAATAGACTTTATGTTTCACACTGTCCGTGGCTCTGGAAATAGACTTTATCTTTCGCACGGTCCGTTCCTGTGGGATAGACTTTATCTTTCACATGGTCCGTGGCTGTGGGGTAGACTTTATCTTTCACACGGTCCGTGGCTGTGAGGTAGACTTTATCTTTCATATCCCACAGGCACGGACCGTGTGAAAAAGTCTATCCCTCAGCCACGGACCGTGTGAAAGATAAAGTCTAATCCACAGCCACAGGCCGTGTGAAAGACAGAGTCGGTTCCCACAGCCACGGACCGTGTGAAACATAAAGTCTACCCCATAGCCATGGACCATGTGAAAGATAAAGTCTATCCCACAGGCACGGACAGTGTGAAAGATAGAGTAGGTTCCCACAGCCATGGACCGTGTGAAAGATAAAATCTATCCCACAGCCACATACCCTGTGAAAGATAAAGTCTATCCCACAGGCACAGACCATGTGAAAGATAAAGTCCATCCCACAGCCACGGACCGTGTGAAAGATACAGTCTATCGCACAGCCACGGACCTTGTGAATGATGAAGTCTACCCCGCAGCCACGGACCGTGTGAAAGAAAAAGTCTACCCCACAGCCAGGGACGGTGTGGATGATAAATTCTACCCCGCAGCCACGGACCGTGTGAAAGATAAAGTCTACCCCACAGCCAGGGACCGTGTGAAAAATACAGTCTATTCCCACAGCCACTGACCATGTGCAAGATAGAGTCTATCCCACAGCCTCGGACAGTGTGAAAGATAAAGTCAACCCCACGGCCACGGACCGTGAGTCAGATAAAGTCTACTCCACAGACACGGACCGTGTGAAGGATAAAGTCTATCAAACACCCCGGACCATGTGAAAGATAAAGGTTACCCCACAGCCACGGACCGTGTGAAAGATCAAGTCTACCCCACAGGCACGGGCCATGTGAAAGATAAAGTCTATCCCACAGACACGGACCGTGTGAAAGATAAAGTCTGCCCCACAGCAACGGACGTGTGAAAGATGAAGTCTATCCCACAGGCACGGACCGTGTGAAAGATAAAGTCTATCCCACAGGCACGGACCGTGTGAAAAAGTCTATCCCACAGGAATGGACCATGTGAAAGATAAAGTCTACCCCAAAGCCACGGACCGTGTGAAAGATAAAGTCTATCCCACAGCCACGGACCGTGTGAAAGATAAAGTCTATCCCAGTGCCACGTAGCGTGTGAAAGATAAAGTCTATCCCACAGCGAGGGACATTGTGAAAGATAAAGTCCATCCCACAGGCACGTACCATGTGAAAGATAAAGTCTATCCCACAGACACAGACAGTGTGAAAGATAAAGTCTATCCCACAGTCACGGACCGTGTGAAAAAGTCTATCCCACAGCCACGGACCGTGTGAAAGAAAAAGTCTAACCCACAGGAACGGACCGTGTGAAAGATAAAGTCTATCCACAGCCACGGACCGTGTGAAAAAATCTATCCCACAGGCATGGACCGTGTGAAAGATAAAGTCTGTCCAACAGGCATGGACCGTGTGAAAGATAAAGTCTACCCCACAGCCACGGACCGTGTGAAAGATAAAGTCTAACCCACAGCCATGGACCGGGTGAAAGATAGAGTCTATTCCCACAGCGACAGACAGCGAACAGAACCAATGTGCAAGATAGAGTCTATCCCACAGGCACGGACCGTGTGAAAGATAAAGTCTACCCCACAGGCACGGACCGTGTGAAAGATAAAGTCTATTCCCTAAGCCACGGACCGTGTGAAACATAAAGTCTATTCCCACAGCCACGGACCGTGTGAAAGATAAAGTCTACTACCACAGCCACGGACCGTGTGACAAATAAAGTCTACGTCACAGCCACGGACTGTGTGAAAGATAAAGTCTATCCCACAGCCATGGACCGTGTGCAAGATAAAGTCTACCCCACAGCCAAGGACCGTGTGAAAGATAAAGTCTATCCCACAGGCACGGACAGTGTGAAAGATAGAGTCTGTTCCCATAGCCATGGACCATGTGAAAGATAAAGTCTACCCCACAGCCACGGACCGTGTGAAAGATAAAATCTATCCCAAAGCCACATACCGTGTGAAAGATAAAATCTATCTCAAAGCCACATACCGTGTGAAAGATAAAGTCTACCCCACAGCCACAGATCATGTGATATATAAAGTCTACCCCACAGCCATGGACCGTGTGAAAGATAGAGTCTAATCCCACAGCCACGGACCATGTGAAAGATAGTCTATCCCACAGCCACGGACCGTGTGAAAGATAGAGTCTATCCCACAGGCACGGACCATGTGAAAGATAAAGTCTATCCCACAGGCACGGACCGTGTGAAAGATAAAGTCTACCCCACAGCCATGGGCCGTGTGAAAGATAAAGTTTACCCCGCAGCCACGGGCCATGTGAAAGACAAAGTCTATCCCATAGGCATGGACCGTGTGAAAGATAAAGTCTATCCCACAGGAACGGGCCGTATGAAAGATAAATTCTACCCCACAGCCATGTGCCGTGTGAAAGATAAAGTCTTCCCCATGGGCACGGACCGTGCGAAAGATAAAGTCTATCCCACAGGCACGGACCGTGTGAAAGACAAAGTCTGTCCTAGAGGCACGGACCATGTGAAAGATAAAGTTTACCCCACAGCCACGGACCGTGTGAATGATAAAGTCTATCCCACAGGCACGGACCATGTGAAAGATAAAGTCTATCCCACAGGCACGGACCATGCGAAAGATAAAGTCTATTCCCACAGCCATGGACCGTATGAAAGATAAAGTCTACTCCCACAGGCAAGGACCGTGTGAAAGATAAAGTCTACCCCACAGACATGGACCGTGTGAAAGATAAAGTCTATCCCACAGCCAGGGACCGTGTGAAAGATAAAGTCTATCCCACAGGCACGGACCATGTGAAAGATGTAGTCTATTCCCAAGCCACGGAACGTGTGAAAGATAGAGTCTATCCCACAGCCACGGACCATGTGAAAGATACAGTCTATCCACAGGCACGTACCGTGTGAAAGATAAAGTGTATCCCACAGACACGGACAGTGTGAAAGATAAAGTCTATCCCACAGTCACTGACCGTGTGAAAAAGTCTATCCCACAGCCACGGACCGTGTGAAAGATAAAGTCTATCCCACAGGAACGGACCGTGTGAAAGATAAAGTCTATCCACAGCCACAGACCGTGTGAAAAAGTCTATCCCACAGGCATGGACCGTGTGAAAGATAAAGTCTACCCCACAGACACGGGCCGTGTGAAAGATAAAGTCTACCCCACAGGCACGGTCCATGTGAAAGATAAAGTCTTGCCCACAGCCACGGACCGTGTGAAGGATAAAGTCTACCAAACATCCACAGACCGTGTGAAAGATAGTCTACCCCACAGGCACGGACCGTGTGAAAGATAAAGTCTACCCCATAGCCACGGACCGTGTGAAAGATAGAGTCTATTCCCACAGCCAACGACCATGTGAAAGATAAAGTCTATCCCACAGCCACGGACCGTGTGAAAGATAAAGTCTATCCCACAGCCACGGACCGTGTGAAAGATAAAGTCTATCCCACAGGCACGGACCGTGTGAAAGATATAGTCCATCCCACAGCCACGGACCGTGTGAAAGATAAAGTCTATCCCACAGCCACGGACCGTGTGAAAGATTAAGTCTACCCCACAGCCACGGACCATGTGAAAGATAAAGTCTATCCCACAGGAACGGACCGTGCGAAAGATAAAGTCTATTTCCAGAGCCACGGACCGTGTGAAACATAAAGTCTATTCCCACATCCACGGACCATGTGAAAGACAAAGTCTACTCCCACAGCCTCGGACTGTGTGAAAGATAAAGTCTATCCCACAGCCACGGATCGTGTGAAAGATATAGTCTATCCCACAGCCACAGAAAATGTGAAAGATAGAGTCTATTCCCACAGCCACGGACCGTGTGAAAGATAGGGGCTATCCCACAGCCACGGACCATGTGAAAGACAGAGTCTATCCCACAGGCATGGACTCTTTGAAAGATAAAGTCTATTCCCACAGCCACGGACCGTGTGAAAGATAAAGTCTCACCCACAGCCCTGGACCGTGTGAAATATAGAGACTATTCCCACAGCGACAGACCATGTGCAAGATAGAGTCTATCCCTCAGGCAAGGACCGTGTGAAAGATAAAGTCTACCCCACAGCCACGGACAGTGTGAATGATAGAGTCTGTTCCCACAGCCACGGAACATGTGAAAGATTAAGTCTACCCCACAGCCACGGACCATGTGAAAGATAAAGTCTATCCCACAGGAACGGACCGTGCGAAAGATAAAGTCTATTTCCAGGGCCACGGAACGTGTGAAACATAAAGTCTATTCCCACATCCACGGACCATGTGAAAGATAAAGTCTACTCCCACAGCCACGGACCATGTGAAAGATAGAGTCTATTCCCACAGCCATGGACCGTGTGAAAGATAGGGGCTATCCCACAGCCACGGACCATGTGAAAGACAGAGTCTATCCCACAGGCATGGACTCTGTGAAAGATAAAGTCTATTCCCACAGCCACGGACCGTGTGAAAGATAAAGTCTAACCCACAGCCATGGACCGTGTCAAAGATAGAGTCTATTCCCACAGTGACAGACCATGTGCAAGATAGAGTCTATCCCTCAGGCACGGAACTTGTGAAAGATAAAGTCTACCACACAGGCACGGACCGTGTGAAAGATAAAGTCTATTCCCAGAGCCACGGACAGTGTGAAATATAAAGTCTATTCCCACAGCCACGGACCGTGTGAAAGATAAAGTCTACTACCACAGCCACGGACCGTGTGAAAAATAAAGCCTACCCCACAGTCACGGACCGTGTGAAAGATAAAGTCTATCCCACAGACAGGGACCGTGTGAAAGATAAAGTCTATCCCACAGGCACGGATCGCGTGAAAGATAAAGTCTATCTCACAGCCACGAACGGTGTGAAAGATAAAGTCTATCCCACAGGCACGGACCGTGTGAAAAAGTCTATCCCACATCCACGGACCATGTGAAAGATAAAGTCTATCCCACAGGCATGGACCGTGTGAAAGATAAAGTATATCCCACAGCCACGGACTGTGTGAAAATATCTATCCCACTGCCACGGACCGTGTGAAAGATAAAGTCTATCCCACAGGCACGGACCGCGTGAAAGATTAAGTCTATCCCACAGGCACGGACCGTGTGGAAGATAAAGTCTATCCCACAGGCACAGACCATGTGAAAGATAAAGTCTATCCCACAGCAACGCACCGTGTGAAAGATAAAGTTTATCCCACAGGCACGGACCGGGTGAAAGATACAGTCTATCGCACAGGCACGGACCGTGTGAATGATAAAGTCTACCCCGCAGCCACGGACCGTGTGAAAGATAAAGTCTACCCCACAGCCAGGGACGGTGTGGATGATAAAGTCTACCCCGCAGCCACGGACCGTGTGAAAGATAAAGTCTACCCCACAGCCACGGACCGGTGAAAAATTCAGTCTATTCCCCCACAGCCACTGACCCATGTGCAAGATAGAGTTTCTATCCCACAGCAACGGACAGTGTGAAAGATAAAGCACCTCCTCACTGCACCGGACCGTTGAGCAATAAGTCTACTCCTACAGCCACGACCGTGGAGGGAAAAGCATCAAAACAGCCAAGGACCGTGTGAAAGAAAAAGTCTACCCCACAGCCATGGACCGTGTGAAAGACAAAATCTATCCCACAGCCACATACCGTGTGAAAGATAAAGTCTACCCCACAGCCACGGACCATGTGAAAGTTAAAGTCTACCCCACAGCCATGGACCGTGTGAAAGATAGAGTCTATTCCCACAGCCACGGACCATGTGAAAGTTAGAGTCTATTCCACAGCCACGGACCGTGTGAAAGATAGAGTCCATCCCACAGGCACGGACCATGTGAAAGATAAAGTCTACCCCACATCCACGGGGCGTGTGAAAGATAAAGTCTACCCTGTAGCCACGGGCCATGTGAAAGACAAAGTCTATCCCATAGGCACGGACCGTGTGAAAGATAAAGTCTATCCTACAGGAACGGGCCATATGAAAGAAATGTCTACCCCACAGCCACGGGCCGTGTGAAAGATAAAGTCTACCCCACAGGCACGGGCTGTGTGAAAGATAAAGTCTACCCCACTGCTACAGGCCGTGTGAAAGATAAAGTCTACCCCCTAGCCATGGACCGTGTGAAAGATAAAGTCTATCCCACAGCCACGGACCGTGTGAAAGATAAAGTCTACCACCCAGCCACGGACCGTGTGAAAGATAAACACTACCCCACAGCCACGGACCATGTGAAGATAAAGTCTACCCCACAGCCATGGACCGTTAGAAAGATAGAGTCTATCCCACAGCCACGGACCATGTAAACGATGAAGTCTATCCCACAGCCTCGGAGCGTGTGAAACATAAAGTCTATCCCCACAGCCATGGACCGTGTGAAAGAAAAACTCTATTACCTAGCAACGTACCATGTGAAAGATAAAGTCTACCCCACAGCCATGGACCGTGTGAAAGATAAAATCTATCCCACAGGCACGGACCGTGTGAAAGATAAAGTCTATTCCACAGCAACGGTCCGTGTGAAAAAGTCTATCCCACAGCCACGGACCGTGTGAAACATAAAGTCTCTCCCACAGGCACGGACCGAGTGAAAGATAAAGTCTATCCCACAGGCGCGGACCGTGTGAAAAAGTCTATCTCTCAGGCGTGGACCGTGTGAAAGATAAAGTCAACCCCACAGCCATGGGCCGTGTGAAAGATAAAGTCTAACCCGCAGCCACGGGCCGTGTGAAAGACAAAGTCTATCCCATAGGCACGGACCGTGTGAAAGATAAAGTCTATGCCACAGGAACGGGCCGTATGAAAGATAAAGTCTACCCCACAGCCACTTGCCGTGTGAAAGATAAAGTCTACGCCATGGGCACGGGCCGTGTGAAAGATAAAGTCTACCCCACTGCCATGGGCCGTGTGAAGGATAAAGTCTACCCCCGAGCCATGGACCTTGTGAAAGATAAAGTCAATCCCACAGCCACGGACCGTGTGAAACATAAAGTCTATCCCACAGCCAGGGACCGTGTTTTAAAGATAAAGTCTACCGCACAGCCACGGACGTTGTTAAAGATAAAGTCCACTTCACAGCCACGGGCCGTGTGAAAGATAAAGTCTACCCCACAGCCACGGGCCATGTGAAAGATAAAGTCTACACAAAGCCACGGACCGTGTGAAAGATAAAGTCTACCCACAGCCACGCACCGTGTGAAAGATAAAGTCTACCCGACAGCCACGGACCGTGTGAAAGATAAAGTCTACCCCACAGCCACAGACCGTGTGAAAGTAAAGTCTATCCCACAGCCACGGACCGTGTGAAAGATAAAGTCTACCCCACAGCCACGGACCGTGTGAAAGATAAAGTCTACCCCACAGGCATGGAACGTGTGAAAGATAAAGTCCATCCCACAGCCACGGACCGTGTGAAAGATAAATTCTATCCCACAGCCACGGACCGTGTGAAAGATTAAGTCTACCCCACAGCCACGGACCATGTTAAAGATAAAGTCTATCCCACAGGAACGGACCGTGCGAAAGATAAAGTCTATTTCCAGAGCCACGGACCGTGTGAAAGATAGGGGCTATCCCACAGCCACGGACCATGTGAAAGACAGCGTCTATCCCACAGGCATGGACTCTGTGAAAGATAAAGTCTATTCCCACAGCCACGGACCGTGTGAAAGATAAAGTCTAACCCACAGCCATGGACCGTGTCAAAGATAGAGTCTATTCCCACAGTGACAGACCATGTGCAGGATAGAGTCTATCCCTCAGGCACGGAACTTGTGAAAGATAAAGTCTACCACACAGGCACGGACCGTGTGAAAGATAAAGTCTATTCCCAGAGCCACGGACAGTGTGAAATATAAAGTCTATTCCCACAGACACGGACCTTGTGAAAGATAAAGTCTACTACCACAGCCACGGACCGTGTGAAAAATAAAGCCTACCCCACAGTCACGGACCGTGTGAAAGATAAAGTCTATCCCACAGCCAGGGACCGTGTGAAAGATAAAGTCGATCCCACAGGCACGGACCGTGTGAAAGATAAAGTCTACCCCACAGGCACGGACCGTGTGAAAGATAAAGTCAACCCCACAGCCATGGGCCGTGTGAAAGATAAAGTCTACCCCGCAGCCACGGGCCGTGTGAAAGGCAAAGTCTATCCCATAGGCACGGACCGTGTGAAAGATAAAGTCTATCCCACAGGAACGGGCCGTATGAAAGATAAAGTCTACCCCACAGCCACTTGCCATGTGAAAGATAAAGTCTACGCCATGGGCACGGGCCGTGTGAAAGATAAAGTCTACCCCACTGTCACGGGCCGTGTGAAGGATAAAGTCTCCCCCCGAGCCATGGACCTTGTGAAAGATAATGTCAATCCCACAGCCACGGACCGTGTGAAAGATAAAGTCTATCCCACAGGCACGGACCATGTGAAAAAGTCTATCCCACAGCCACGGACCGTGTGAAAGATAAAGTCTATCCCACAGGCATGGACCGTGTGAAAGATAAAGTATATCCCACAGCCACGGACTGTGTGAAAAAGTCTATCCCACTGCCACGGACCGTGTGAAAAATAAAGTCAACCCAAAAGCCACGGACCGTGAGTCAGATAAAGTCTTCCCCACAGACACGGACGGTGTGAAAGATAAAGTCTATCAAACACCCCGGACCATGTGAAAGATAAAGGTTACCCCACAGCCACGGACCGTGTGAAAGATAAAGTCTACCCCACAGGCACGGGCCGTGTGAAAGATAAAGTCTATCCCACAGACACGGACCGTGTGAAAATAAAGTCTGCCCCACAGCAACGGACCGTGTGAAAGATGAAGTCTATCCCACAGGCAGGGACCGTGTGAAAGATAAAGTCTATCCCACAGGCACGGACCGTGTGAAAAAGTCTATCCCACAGGCATGGACCATGTGAAAGATAAAGTCTACCCCAAAGCCACGGACCATGTGAAAGATAAAGTCTATCCCACAGCCACGGACCGTGTGAAAGACAAAGTCTATCCCAGTGCCACGTAGCGTGTGAAAGATAAAGTCTATCCCACAGCCGCGGACCGTGTGAAAAAGTCAATCCCACAGCCACGGACCGTGTGAAAGATAAAGTCTACTCCACATCCACGGACCATGTGAAACATAAAATCTATTCCCCCAGCCACGGGCTGTATGAAAGATAAAGTCTACCCCACAGCCATGGACCGTGTGAAAGATAAAGTCTATCCCACAGGCACGGACCGTGTGAAAAAGTCTATCACACAGCCACTTACCGTGTGAAAGATAAAGTCTATAACAGAGCCACGGACCATGTGAAAGATAAAGTCTATCCCATAGGCACGGACCGTGTGAAAGATAAAGTCTACCCCACAGCCACGGACTGTATGAAAGATAAAGTCTACCACACAGCCACGGACCGTGTGAAAGATAAAGTCTATCCCACAGGCACGGACCGTGTGAAAGATAAAGTCTATCCCACAGCCACGGACCGTGTGAAAAAGTCAATCTTACAGCCACGGACCATGTGAATGAAAAAGTCTATCCCACAGGCTCGGACCGTGTGAAAGATAAAGTGTATCCCACAAGCACGGACCGTGTGAAAAAGTCTATCCTACAGGTATGGACTATGTGAAAGATAAAGTCTACCCCAAAGCCACGGACCGTGTGAAAGATAGAGTCTATTACACAGCCATGGACCGTGTGAAAGATAGAGTCTATACCACAGCCATGGACCGTGTGAAAGATAGTGTCTATCCCACAACCACGGACCGTGTGAAAGATAGAGTCTACCCCACAGCCACGGACCGTGTGAAAGATAGAGTCTACCCCACAGCCATGGGCCGTGTGAAAGATAGAGTCTAATCTCACAGCCACGGACCATGTGAAAGTTAGAGTCTATTCCACAGCCACGGACCGTGTGAAAGATAGAGTCCATCCCACAGGCACGGACCATGTGAAAGATAAAGTCTATCCCACAGGCACGGACTGTGTGAAAGATAAAGTCTACCCCACAGGCATGGACCATGTGAAAGATAAAGTCTACCCTGCAGCCACGGGCCGAGTGAAAGATGAAGACTATACCACAGCCACGGACGATGTGAAAGATAAAGTCTATCCTACAGGCACAGACCGTGTGAAAGGTAAAGTCTACCTCACAGACATGGACCATTTGAAAGATCAAGTCTATTTCCAGAGCCACGGACCTGTGAAACATAAAGTCTATTCCCACAGCCGAGGACCGTATGAAAGATAAAGTCTACTCCCACAGGCAAGGACCGTGTGAAAGATAAAGTCTACCCCACAGACATGGATCGTGAGAAAGATAAAGTCTATCCCACAGCGAGGGACCGTGTGAAAGATAAAGTCCATCCCACAGGCACGTACCATGTGAAAGATAAAGTCTATCCCACAGACACAGACAGTGTGAAAGATAAAGTCTATCCCACAGTCACGGACCGTGTGAAGAAGTCTATCCCACAGCCACGGACCGTGTGAAAGAAAAAGTCTAACCCACAGGAACGGCCCATGTGAAAGATAAAGTCTATCCACAGCCACGGACCATGTGAAAAAGTCTATCCCACAGGCATGGACCGTGTGAAAGATAAAGTCTGTCCCACAGGCATGGACCGTGTGAAAGATAAAGTCTACCCCACAGCCACGGACCGTGTGAAAGATAAAGTCTAACCCACAGCCATGGACCGTGTGAGAGATAGAGTCTATTCCCACAGCGACACAAAATGTGCAAGATAGAGTCTATCCCACAGGCACGGACCGTGTGAAAGTTAAAGTCTACCCCACAGGCACGGACCGTGTGAAAGATAAAGTCTATTCCCAGAGCCACGGACCGTCTGAAACATAAAGTCTATTCCCACAGCCACGGACCGTGTGGAAGATAAAGTCTACTACCACAGCCACGGACCGTGTGACAAATAAAGTCTACCTCACAGCCACGGACTGTGTGAAAGATAAAGTCTATCCCACAGCCATGGACCGTGTGAAAGAAAAAGTCTATCCCACAGCAATGGACCGTGTGAAAGATAGAGTCTATTCCCACAGCCACGGACTGTGTGAAAGATAAGGCTATCCCACAGCCACGGACCATGTGAAAGATAGAGTCTATCCCACAGGCATGGGCCGTGTTTGAAATAGAGTCTATTCCCACAGCCACGGACCGTGTGAAAGATAGAGGCTATCCCACAGCCACGGACCATGTGAAAGATAGAGTCTATCCCACAGGCATGGACCGTGTTAGAGATAAAGTCTATCCCCTCATCCACGGATCGTGTGAAAGATAGAGTCTATCCCACAGGCACGGACCGTGTGAAAGATAGAGTCCATCCCACAGCCACGGACCGTGTGAAAGATAAACTCTATTCCCAGAGCCACGGACCATGTGAAAGATAAAGTCTACCGCACAGCCAAGGGCTGAGTGAAAGATAAAGTCTACACCACAGGCACGGGCCATGTGAAGGATAAAGTCTACCCCACAGACACAGACCGTGTGAAAGATAGAGTCTATCAAACAGCCACGGACCATGTGAAAGATAAAGTCTACCCCACAGCCACGGACCGTGTGAAAGAGAAAAACTATCCCAAAGGCACGGACCGTGTGAAAGATAAAGTCTATTCCACAGGCACGGATCGTGTGAAAGATAAAGTCTATCTCACAGCCACGGACCGTGTGAAAGATAAAGTCTATCCCACAGGCACGGACCGTGTGAAAAAGTCTATCCCACAGGCATGGACCATGTGATAGATAAAGTCAACTCCAAAGCCACGGACCGTGTGAAAGATAAAGTCTATCACACAGCCACGGACCGTGTAAAAGATAGAATCTACCCCACACCACAGCCGCCGACCGAGTGAAAAAGTCAATCCCACAGCCACGGACCGTGTGAAAGATAAAGTCTACTCCACATCCACGGACCATGTGAAACATAAAATCTATTCCCCCAGCCACGGACAGTATGAAAGATAAAGTCTACCCCACAGCCACGGACCGTGTGAAAGATAAAGTCTATCCCACAGGCACGGACCGTGTGAAAAAGTCTATCACACAGCCACTTACCTTGTGAAAGATAAAGTCTATAACAGAGCCACGGACCATGTGAAAGATAAAGTCTATCCCACAGGCACGGACCGTGTGAAAGATAAAGTCTACCCCACAGCCACGGACTGTATGAAAGATAAAGTCTACCATACAGCCACGGACCGTGTGAAAGATAAAGTCTATCCCACAGGCACGGACCGTGTGAAAGATAGAGTCTATCACACAGCCATGGACCGTGTGAAAGATAGAGTCTATCTCACAGCCACGGACCGTGTGAAAGATAGTGTCTATCCCACAACCACGGACCGTGTGAAAGATAGAGTCTACCCCACAGCCACGGACCGTGTGAAAGATAGAGTCTACTCCACAGCCATGGACCGTGTGAAAGATAGAGTCTAATCTCACAGCCACGGACCATGTGAAAGTTAGAGTCTATTCCACAGCCACGGACCGTGTGAAAGATAGAGTCCATCCCACAGGCACGGACCATGTGAAAGATAAAGTCTATCCCACAGGCACGGACCGTGTGAAAGATAAAGTCTAATCCACAGGCATGGACCATGTGAATGATAAAGTCTACCCTGCAGCCACGAGCCGTGTGAAAAATGAAGTCTATACCACAGCCACGGACCATGTGAAAGATAAAGTCTATCCCACAGGCACAGACCGTGTGAAAGGTAAAGTCTACCCCACAGACATGGACCATGTGAAAGATAAAGTCTATTCCCTGAGCCACGGACCTTGTGAAACATAAAGTCTATTCCCACAGCCAAGGACCGTATGAAAGATAAAGTCTACTCCCACAGGCAAGGACCGTGTGAAAGATAAAGTCTACCCCACAGCCACGGACCGTGTGAAAAATAAAGTCTATTCCCACAGCCAAAGACCGTGTGAAAGATAAAGTCTACCCTACAGCCACGGACAATGTGAAAGATAAAGTCTACCGCACAGCCACGGACGTTGTTAAAGATAAAGTCCACTTCACAGCCACGGGCCGTGTGAAAGATAAAGTCTACCCCACAGCCACGGGCCGTGTGAAAGATAAAGTCTACACAAAGCCACGGACCTTGTGAAAGAGAAAGTCTACCCACAGCCACGCACCGTGTGAAAGATAAAGTCTACCCAACAGCCACGGACCGTGTGAAAGATAAAGTCTACCCCACAGCCACAGACTGTGTGAAAGATAAAGTCTATCCCACAGCCACGGACCGTGTGAAAGATAAAGTCTAACCCACAGCCATGGACCGTGTCAAAGATAGAGTCTATTCCCACAGTGACAGACCATGTGCAAGATAGAGTCTATCCCTCAGGCACGGAACTTGTGAAAGATAAAGTCTACCACACAGGCACGGACCGTGTGAAAGAAAAAGTCTATTCCCAGAGCCACGGACAGTGTGAAATATAAAGTCTATTCCCACAGCCACGGACCGTGTGAAAGATAAAGTCTACTACCACAGCCACGGACCGTGTGAAAAATAAAGCCTACCCCACAGTCACGGACCGTGTGAAAGATATAGTCTATCCCACAGCCAGGGACCGTGTGAAAGATAAAGTCTATCCCACAGGCACGGATCGTGTGAAAGATGAAGTCTATCTCACAGCCACGGACGGTGTGAAAGATAAAGTCTATCCCACATTCACGGACCGTGTAAAAAGTCTATCCCACATCCACGGATCATGTGAAAGATAAAGTCTATCCCACAGGCATGGACCGTGTGAAAGATAAAGTATATCCCACAGCCACGGACTGTGTGAAAAAATCTATCCCACTGCCACGGACCGTGTGAAAGATAAAGTCTATCCCACAGGCACGGACCGCGTGAAAGATTAAGTCTATCCCACAGGCACGGACCGTGTGGAAGATAAAGTCTATCCCACAGGCACAGACCATGTGAAAGATAAAGTCTATCCCACAGCAACGCACCGTGTGAAAGATAAAGTTTATCCCACAGTCACGGACCGGGTGAAAGATACAGTCTATCGCACAGCCACGGACCGTGTGAATGATAAAGTCTACCCCGCAGCCACGGACCGTGTGAAAGATAAAGTCTACCCCACAGCCAGGGACGGTGTGGATGATAAAGTCTACCCCGCAGCCACGGACCGTGTGAAAGATAAAGTCTACCCCACAGCCACGGACCGTGAGTCAGATAAAGTCTACTCCACAGACACGGACCGTGTGAAGGATAAAGTCTATCAAACAGCCAAGGACCGTGTGAAAGATAAAGTCTACCCCACAGCCACGGACCATGTGAAAGATAAAATCTATCCCATAGCCATATACCGTGTGAAAGATAAAGTCTACCCCACAGCCACGGACCATGTGAAAGATAAAGTCTACCCGACAGCCATGGACCTTGTGAAAGATAGAGTCTAATCCCACAGCCACGGACCATGTGAAAGTTAGAGTCTATTCCACAGCCACGGACCGTGTGAAAGATAGAGTCCATCCCACAGGCACGGACAATGTGAAAGATAAATCTACCCCACAGCCACGGGGCGTGTGAAAGATAAAGTCTACCCTATAGCCACGGGCCATGTGAAAGACAAAGTCAATCCCATAGGCACGGACAGTGTGAAAGATAAAGTCTATCCTACAGGAACGGGCCATATGAAAGAAATGTCTACCCGACAGCCACGGGCCGTGTGAAAGATAAAGTCTACCCCACAGGCACGGGCTGTGTGAAAGATAAAGTCTACCCCACTGCTACAGGCCGTGTGAAAGATAAAGTCTACCCCCTAGCCATGGACCGTGTGAAAGATAAAGTCTATCCCACAGCCACGGTCCGTGTGAAAGATAAAGTCTACCACCCAGCCACGGACCGTGTGAAAGATAAACACTACCCCACAGCCACGGACCATGTGAAAGATAAAGTCTACCCCACAGCCATGGACCGTTTGAAAGATAGAGTCTATCCCACAGCCACGGACCATGTAAACGATGAAGTCTATCCCACAGCCTCGGAGCGTGTGAAACATAAAGTCTATTCCCACAGCCATGGACCGTGTGAAAGAAAAACTCTATTACCTAGCAACGTACCATGTGAAAGATAAAGTCTACCCCACAGCCATGGACCGTGTGAAAGATAAAATCTATCCCACAGGCACGGACCGTGAGAAAGATAAAGTCTATTCCACAGCAACGGTCCGTGTGAAAAAGTCTATCCCACAGCCACGGACCGTGTGAAACATAAAGTCTCCCCCACAGGCACGGACCGAGTGAAAGATAAAGTCTATCCCACAGGCACGGACCGTGTGAAAAAGTCTATCTCTCAGGCGTGGACCGTGTGAAAGATAAAGTCTACCCCACAGGCACGGACCGTGTGAAAGATAAAGTCAACCCCACAGCCATGGGCCGTGTGAAAGATAAAGTCTACCCCGCAGCCACGGGCCGTGTGAAAGACAAAGTCTATCCCATAGGCACGGACCGTGTGAAAGATAAAGTCTATCCCACAGGAACGGGCCGTATGAAAGATAAAGTCTACCCCACAGCCACGTGCCGTGTGAAAGATAAAGTCTACGCCGTGGGCACGGGCCGTGTGAAAGATAAAGTCTACCCCACTGCCACCGGCCGTGTGAAGGATAAAGTCTACCCCCGAGCCATGGACCTTGTGAAAGATAAAGTCAATCCCACAGCCACGGACCGTGTGAAACATAAAGTCTATCCCACAGCCAGGGACCGTGTGAAAGATAAAGTCTACCGCACAGCCACGGACGTTGTTAAAGATAAAGTCCCTTCACAGCCCGGGCCGTGTGAAAGATAAAGTCTTACCCACAGCCACGGGCCGTGTGAAAGATAAAGTCTACACAAAGCCACGGACCGTGTGAAAGATAAAGTCTAACCACACACGCACCGTGTGAAAGATAAAGTCTACCCGACAGCCACGGACCGTGTGAAAGATAAAGTCTACCCCACAGCCACAGACCGTGTGAAAGATAAAGTCTATCCCACAAGCACGGAGCGCTGAAAGACAAGTCTATCCCACAGCCACGACCGTGTGAAAGATAAAGTCTACCCCACAGGCACGGAACGTGTGAAAGATAAAGTCTTACCCAAGCCACGACCGTGTGAAAAGATAGAGTCTATTCCCACAGCCAACGACCGTGTGAAAGATAAAGTCTATCCCACAGCCACGGACCGTGTGAAAGATAAAGTCTATCCCACAGCACGGACCGTGTGAAAGATAAAGTCCATCCCACAGCCACGGACCGTGTGAAAGATAAAGTCTATCCCACAGCCACGGACCGTGTGAAAGATTAAGTCTACCCCACAGCCACGGACCATGTGAAAGATAAAGTCTATCCCACAGGAACGGACCGTGCGAAAGATAAAGTCTATTTCCAGAGCCACGGACCGTGTGAAAGATAGGGGCTATCCCACAGCCACGGACCATGTGAAAGACAGAGTCTATCCACAGGCATGGACTCTGTGAAAGATAAAGTCTATTCCCACAGCCACGGACCGTGTGAAAGATAAAGTCTAACCCACAGCCATGGACCGTGTCAAAGATAGAGTCTATTCCCACAGTGACAGACCATGTGCAAGATAGAGTCTATCCCTCAGGCACGGAACTTGTGAAAGATAAAGTCTACCACAAAGGCACGGACCGGGTGAAAGATAAAGTCTATTCCCAGAGCCACGGACAGTGTGAAATATAAAGTCTATTCCCACAGCCACGGACCGTGTGAAAGATAAAGTCTACTACCACAGCCACGGACCGTGTGAAAAATACAGCCTACCCCACAGTCACGGACCGTGTGAAAGATAAAGTCTATCCCACAGCCAGGGACCGTGTGAAAGATAAAGTCTATCCCACAGGCACGGAACGTGTGAAAGATAAAGTCTATCTCACAGCCACGGACGGTGTGAAAGATAAAGTCTATCCCACAGGCACGGACCGTGTAAAAAGTCTATCCCACATCCACGGATCATGTGAAAGATAAAGTCTATCCCACAGGCATGGACCGTGTGAAAGATAAAGTATATCCCACAGCCACGGACTGTGTGAAAAAATCTATCCCACTGCCACGGACCGTGTGAAAGATAAAGTCTATCCCACAGGCACGGACCGCGTGAAAGATTAAGTCTATCCCACAGGCACGGACAGTGTGGAAGATAAAGTCTATCCCACAGGCACAGACCATGTGAAAGATAAAGTCTATCCCACAGCCACGGACTGTGTTAAAGATAAAGTCTATCCCACAGGCACGGACCGTGTGAAAGATACAGTCTATCGCACAGCCACGGACCGTGTGAATGATAAAGTCTACCCCGCAGCCACGGACCATGTGAAAGATAAAGTCTACCACACAGCCAGGGACGGTGTGGATGATAAAGTCTACCCCGCAGCCACGGACCGTGTGAAAGATAAAATCTACCCCACAGCCAGGGACCGTGTGAAAAATACAGTCTATTCCCACAGCCACTGACCATGTGCAAGATAGAGTGTATCCCACAGCCTCGGACAGTGTGAAAGATAAAGTCAACCCCACAGCCACGGACCGTGAGTCAGATAAAGTCTACTCCACAGACAGGGACCGTGTGAAGGATAAAGTCTATCAAACAGCCAAGGACCGTGTGAAAGATAAAGTCTACCCCACAGCCACGGACCGTGTGAAAGATAAAATCTATCCCACAGCCACATACCGTGTGAAAGATAAAGTCTACCCCACAGCCACGGACCATGTGAAAGATAAAGTCTACCCCACAGCCATTGACCGTGTGAAAGATAGAGTCTAATCCCACAGCCACGGACCATGTGAAAGTCAGAGTCTATTCCACAGCCACGGACCGTGTGAAAGATAGAGTCCATCCCACAGGCACGGACCATGTGAAAGATAAAGTCTACCCCACAGCCACGGGGCGTGTGAAAGATAAAGTCTACTCTGTAGCCACGGGCCATGTGAAAGACAAAGTCTATCCCATAGGCACGGACCGTGTGAAAGATAAAGTCTATCCTACAGGAACGGGCCATATGAAAGAAATGTCTACCCCACAGCCACGGGCCGTGTGAAAGATAAAGTCTACCCCACAGGCACGGGCCGTGTGAAAGATAAAGTCTACCCCCTAGCCATGGACCGTGTGAAAGATAAAGTCTATCCCACAGCCACGGACCGTGTGAAAGATAAAGTCTACCACCCAGCCACGGACCGTGTGAAAGATAAACACTACCCCACAGCCACGGACCATGTGAAAGATAAAGTCTACCCTACAGCCATGGACCGTTTGAAAGATAGAGTCTATCCCACAGCCACGGACCATGTAAACGATGAAGTCTATCCCACAGCCTCGGAGCGTGTGAAACATAAAGTCTATTCCCACAGCCATGGACCGTGTGAAAGAAAAACTCTATTCCCTAGCAACGTACCATGTGAAAGATAAAGTCTACCCCACAGCCATGGACCGTGTGAAAGATAAAATCTATCCCACAGGCACGGACCGTGTGAAAGATAAAGTCTATTCCACAGCAACGGTCCGTGTGAAAAAGTCTATCCCACAGCCACGGACCGTGTGAAACATAAAGTCTCTCCCACAGGCACGGACCGAGTGAAAGATAAAGTCTATCCCACAGGCGCGGACCGTGTGAAAAAGTCTATCTCTCAGGCGTGGACCGTGTGAAAGATAAAGTCAACCCCACAGCCATGGGCCGTGTGAAAGATAAAGTCTAACCCGCAGCCACGGGCCGTGTGAAAGACAAAGTCTATCCCATAGGCACGGACCGTGTGAAAGATAAAGTCTATGCCACAGGAACGGGCCGTATGAAAGATAAAGTCTACCCCACAGCCACTTGCCGTGTGAAAGATAAAGTCTACGCCGTGGGCACGGGCCGTGTGAAAGATAAAGTCTACCCCACTGCCACCGGCCGTGTGAAGGATAAAGTCTACCCCCGAGCCATGGACCTTGTGAAAGATAAAGTCAATCCCACAGCCACGGACCGTGTGAAACATAAAGTCTATCCCACAGCCAGGGACCGTGTTTTAAAGATAAAGTCTACCGCACAGCCACGGACGTTGTTAAAGATAAAGTCCACTTCACAGCCACGGGCCGTGTGAAAGATAAAGTCTACCCCACAGCCACGGGCCATGTGAAAGATAAAGTCTACACAAAGCCACGGACCGTGTGAAAGATAAAGTCTACCCACAGCCACGCACCGTGTGAAAGATAAAGTCTACCCGACAGCCACGGACCGTGTGAAAGATAAAGTCTACCCCACAGCCACAGACCGTGTGAAAGATAAAGTCTATCCCACAAGCACGGACCGTGTGAAAGACAAAGTCTATCCCACAGCCACGGACCGTGTGAAAGATAAAGTCTACCCCACAGGCACGGAACGTGTGAAAGATAAAGTCTACCCCATAGCCACGGACCGTGTGAAAGATAGAGTCTATTCCCACAGCCAACGACCGTGTGAAAGATAAAGTCTATCCCACAGCCACGGACCGTGTGAAAGATAAAGTCTATCCCACAGCCACGGACCGTGTGAAAGATAAAGTCTATCCCACAGGCACGGACCGTGTGAAAGATAAAGTCCATCCCACAGCCACGGACCGTGTGAAAGATAAATTCTATCCCACAGCCACGGACCGTGTGAAAGATTAAGTCTACCCCACAGCCACGGACCATGTTAAAGATAAAGTCTATCCCACAGGAACGGACCGTGCGAAAGATAAAGTCTATTTCCAGAGCCACGGACCGTGTGAAAGATAGGGGCTATCCCACAGCCACGGACCTTGTGAAAGACAGAGTCTATCCCACAAGCATGGACTCTGTGAAAGATAAAGTCTATTCCCACAGGCACGGACCGTGTGAAAGATAAAGTCTAACCCACAGCCATGGACCGTGTCAAAGATAGAGTCTATTCCCACAGTGACAGACCATGTGCAAGATAGAGTCTATCCCTCAGGCACGGAACTTGTGAAAGATAAAGTCTACCACACAGACACGGACCGTGTGAAAGATAAAGTCTATTCCCAGAGCGACGGACAGTGTGAAATATAAAGTCTATTCCCACAGCCACGGACCTTGTGAAAGATAAAGTCTACTACCACAGCCACGGACCGTGTGAAAAATAAAGCCTACCCCACAGTCACGGACCGTGTGAAAGATAAAGTCTATCCCACAGCCAGGGACCGTGTGAAAGATAAAGTCTACCCCACAGGCACGCACCGTGTGAAAGATAAAGTCAACCCCACAGCCATGGGCCGTGTGAAAGATAAAGTTTACCCCGCAGCCACGGGCCGTGTGAAAGGCAAAGTCTATCCCATAGGCACGGACTGTGTGAAAGATAAAGTCTATCCCACAGGAACGGGCCATATGAAAGATAAAGTCTACCCCACAGCCACTTGCCATGTGAAAGATAAAGTCTACGCCATGGGCACGGGCCGTGTGAAAGATAAAGTCTACCCCACTGCCACGGGCCGTGTGAAGGATAAAGTCTCCCCCCGAGCCATGGACCTTGTGAAAGATAATGTCAATCCCACAGCCACGGACCGTGTGAAAGATAAAGTCTATCCCACAGCCAAGGACCGTGTGAAAGATAAAGTCTATCCCACAGGCACGGACCATGTGAAAAAGTCTATCCCACAGCCACGGACCGTGTGAAAGATAAAGTCTATCCCACAGGCATGGACCGTGTGAAAGATAAAGTATATCCCACAGCCACGGACTGTGTGAAAAAGTCTATCCCACTGCCACGGACCGTGTGAAAAATAAAGTCAACCCAAAAGCCACGGACCGTGAGTCAGATAAAGTCTTCCCCACAGACACGGACGGTGTGAAAGATAAAGTCTATCAAACACCCCGGACCATGTGAAAGATAAAGGTTACCCCACAGCCACGGACAGTGTGAAAGATAAAGTCTAACCCACAGGCACGGGCCATGTGAAAGATAAAGTCTATCCCACAGACACGGACCGTGTGAAAGATAAAGTCTGCCCCACAGCAACGGACCGTGTGAAAGATGAAGTCTATCCCACAGGCACGGACCGTGTGAAAGATAAAATCTATCCCACAGGCACGGACTGTGTGAAAAAGTCTATCCCACAGACATGGACCATGTGAAAGATAAAGTCTACCTCAAAGCCACGGACCGTGTGAAAGATAAAGTCTATCCCACAGCCACGAACCGTGTGAAAGATAAAGTCTATCCCAGTGCCACGTAGCGTGTGAAAGATAAAGTCTATCCCACAGCCGCGGACCGTGTGAAAAAGTCAATCCCACAGCCACGGACCGTGTGAAAGATAAAGTCTACTCCACATCCACGGACCATGTGAAACATAAAATCTATTCCCCCAGCCACGGACTGTATGAAAGATAAAGTCTACCCCACAGCCACGGACCGTGTGAAAGATAAAGTCTATCCCACAGGCACGGACCGTGGAAAAAGTCTATCACACAGCCACTTACCGTGTGAAAGATAAAGTCTATAACAGAGCCACGGACCATGTGAAAGATAAAGTCTATCCCATAGGCACGGACCGTGTGGAAGATAAAGTCTACCCCACAGGCACGGACCGTGTGAAAGATAAAGTCTATCCCACAGCCACGGACCGTGTGAAAGATAAAGTCTATCCCAGTGCCACGTAGCGTGTGAAAGATAAAGTCTATCCCACAGCCACGGACCGTGTGAAAAAGTCAATCCCACAGCCACGGACCATGTGAATGAAAAAGTCTATCCCACAGGCTCGGACCGTGTGAAAGATAAAGTGTATCCCACAAGCACGGACCGTGTGAAAAAGTCTATCCTACAGGTATGGACCATGTGAAAGATAAAGTCTACCCCAAAGCCACGGACCGTGTGAAAGATAGAGTCTATTACACAGCCATGGACCGTGTGAAAGATAGAGTCTATACCACAGCCATGGACCGTGTGAAAGATAGTGTCTATCCCACAACCACGGACCGTGTGAAAGATAGAGTCTACCCCACAGCCACGGACCGTGTCAAAGATAGAGTCTACCCCACAGCCATGGACCGTGTGAAAGATAGAGTCTAATCCCACAGCCACGGACCATGTGAAAGTTAGAGTCTATTCCACAGCCACGGACCGTGTGAAAGATAGAGTCCATCCCACAGCCACGGACCATGTGAAAGATAAAGTCTATCCCACAGGCACGGACCGTGTGAAAGATAAAGTCTACCCCACAGGCATGGACCTTGTGAAAGATAAAGTCTACCCTGCAGCCACGGGCCGTGTGAAAGATGAAGACTATACCACAGCAACGGACCATGTGAAAGATAAAGTCTATCCCACAGGCACAGACCGTGTGAAAGGTAAATTCTACCTCACAGACATGGACCATTTGAAAGATAAAGTCTATTCCCAGAGCCACGGACCTGTGAAACATAAAGTCTATTCCCACAGCCAAGGACCGTATGAAAGATAAAGTCTACTCCCACAGGCAAGGACCGTGTGAAAGATAAAGTCTACCCCACAGACATGGATCGTGAGAAAGATAAAGTCTATCCCACAGCGAGGGACATTGTGAAAGATAAAGTCCATCCCACAGGCACGTACCATGTGAAAGATAAAGTCTATCCCACAGACACAGACAGTGTGAAAGATAAAGTCTATCCCACAGTCACGGACCGTGTGAAAAAGTCTATCCCACAGCCACGGACCGTGTGAAAGAAAAAGTCTAACCCACAGGAACGGACCGTGTGAAAGATAAAGTCTATCCACAGCCACGGACCGTGTGAAAAAGTCTATCCCACAGGCATGGACCGTGTGAAAGATAAAGTCTGTCCCACAGGCATGGACCGTGTGAAAGATAAAGTCTACCCCACAGCCACGGACCGTGTGAAAGATAAAGTCTAACCCACAGCCATGGACCGTGTGAGAGATAGAGTCTATTCCCACAGCGACACAAAATGTGCAAGATAGAGTCTATCCCACAGGCACGGACCGTGTGAAAGTTAAAGTCTACCCCACAGGCACGGACCGTGTGAAAGATAAAGTCTATTCCCAGAGCCACGGACCGTGTGAAACATAAAGTCTATTCCCACAGCCACGGACCGGGTGAAAGATAAAGTCTACTACCACAGCCACGGACCGTGTGACAAATAAAGTCTACCTCACAGCCACGGACTGTGTGAAAGATAAAGTCTATCCCACAGCCATGGACCGTGTGAAAGATAAAGTCTATCCCACAGCCATGGACCGGGTGAAAGATAGAGTCTATTCCCACAGCCACGGACTGTGTGAAAGATAAGGCTATCCCACAGCCACGGACCATGTGAAAGATAGAGTCTATCCCACAGGCATGGGCCGTGTTTGAAATAGAGTCTATTCCCACAGCCACGGACTGTGTGAAAGATAGAGGCTATCCCACAGCCACGGACCATGTGAAAGATAGAGTCTATCCCACAGGCATGGACCGTGTTAGAGATAAAGTCTATTCCCTCATCCACGGATCGTGTGAAAGATAGAGTCTATCCGACAGCCATGGACCGTGTGAAAGATAAACTCTATTCCCAGAGCCACGGACCATGTGAAAGATAAAGTCTACCGCACAGCCAAGGGCTGAGTGAAAGATAAAGTCTACACCACAGGCACGGGCCGTGTGAAGGATAAAGTCTACCCCACAGACACAGACCGTGTGAAAGATAGAGTCTATCAAACAGCCACGGACCATGTGAAAGATAAAGTCTACCATACAGCCACGGACCGTGTGAAAGAGAAAGACTATCCCAAAGGCACGGACCGTGTGAAAGATAAAGTCTATCCCACAGGCACGGATCGTGTGAAAGATAAAGTCTATCTCACAGCCACGGACCGTGTGAAAGATAAAGTCTACCCCACAGCCACGGACTGTATGAAAGATAAAGTCTACCATACAGCCACGGACCGTGTGAAAGATAAATTCTATCCCACAGGCACGGACCGTGTGAAAGATAAAGTCTATCACACAGCCATGGACCGTGTGAAAAAGTCAATCCCACAGCCACGGACCATGTGAATGATAAAGTCTATCCCACAGGCACGGACCGTGTGAAAGCTAAAGTCTATCCCACAGGCACGGACCGTGTGAAAAAGTCTATCCTACATTTATTTACCATGTGAAAGATAAAGTCTACCCCAAAGCCACGGACCGTGTGAAAGATAGAGTCTATCACACAGCCATGGACCGTGTGAAAGATAGAGTCTATCCCACAGCCACGGACCGTGTGAAAGATAGTGTCTATCCCACAACCACGGACCATGTGAAAGATAGAGTCTACCCCACAGCCACGGACCGTGTGAAAGATAGAGTCTACCCCACAGCCATGGACCGTGTGAAAGATAGAGTCTAATCTCACAGCCACGGACCATGTGAAAGTTAGAGTCTATTCCACAGCCACGGACCGTGTGAAAGATAAAGTCCATCCCACAGGCACGGACCATGTGAAAGATAAATTCTATCCCACAGGCACGGACCGTGTGAAAGATAAAGTCTACCCCACAGGCATGGGCCATGTGAAAGATAAAGTCTACCCTGCAGCCACGAGCCGTGTGAAAGATGAAGTCTATACCACAGCCATGGACCATGTGAAAAATAAAGTCTATCCCACAGGCACAGACCGTGTGAAAGGTAAAGTCTACCCCACAGACATGGACCATGTGAAAGATAAAGTCTATTCCCAGTACCACGGACCTTGTGAAACATAAAGTCTATTCCGTATGAAAGATAAAGTCTACTCCCACAGGCAAGGACCGTGTGAAAGATAAAGTCTGTCCTAGAGGCACGGACCATGCGAAAGATAAAGTTTACCCCACAGTCACGGAACGTGTCAAAGATAAAGTCTATCCCACAGGCACGGACCATGTGAAAGATAAAGTCAATCCCACAGCCACGGACCATGTGAATGATAAAGTCTATCCCACAGGCACGGACCGTGTGAAAGATAAAGTCTATCCCACATGCACGGACCGTGTGAAAAAGACAAAGTCTGTCCTAGAGGCACGGACCATGTGAAAGATAAAGTTTACCCCACAGCCACGGAACGTGTCAAAGATAAAGTCTATCCCACAGGCACGGACCATGTGAAAGATAAAGTGTATCCCACAGGCACGGACCATGCGAAAGATAAAGTCTATCCCACAGCCACGGACCGTGTGAAAGATGAAGTCTATACGACAGCCACGGGCTATGTGAAAGATAAAGTCTATCCCACAGGCACAGACCGTGTGAAAGATAAAGTCTACCCCACAGACATGGACCATGTGAAAGATAAAGTCTATTCCCAAGCCACGGACCTTGTGAAACATAAAGTCTATTCCCACAGCCACGGACCGTATGAAAGATAAAGTCTACTCCCGCAGGCAAGGACCGTGTGAAAGATAAAGTCTACCCCACAGACATGGACCGTGTGAAAGATAAAGTCTATCCCACAGCCACGGACCGTGTGAAAGATAAAGTCTAACCCACAGGAACGGACCGTGTGAAAGATAAAGTCTATCCACAGCCACGGACCGTGTGAAAAAGTCTATCCCACAGGCATGGACCGTGTGAAAGATAAAGTCTGTCCCACAGGCATGGACCGTGTGAAAGATAAAGTCTACCCCAGAGCCACGGACAGTGTGAAAGATAAAGTCTAACCCACAGCCATGGACCGTGTGAAAGATAGAGTCTATTCCCACAGTGACAGACCATGTGCAAGATAGAGTCTATTCCACAGGCACGGACCGTGTGAAAGATAAAGTCTACCCCACAGGCACGGACCGTGTAAAAGATAAAGTCTATTCCCAGAGCCACGGACCGTGTGAAACATAAAGTCTATTCCCACAGCCACGGACCGTGTGAAAGATAAAGACTACTACCACAGCCACGGACCGTGTGACAAATAAAGTCTACCTCACAGCCACGGACCGTGTGAAAGATAAAGTCTATCCCACAGCCATGGACCGTGTGAAAGATAGAGTCTATTCCCACTGACACGGACTGTGTGAAAGATAGAGTCTATCCCACAGCCACGGACCATGTGAAAGATAGAGTCTATCCCACAGGCATGGACCGTGTTAGAGATAAAGTCTATTCCCTCATCCACGGATCGTGTGAAAGACAGAGTCTATCCCACAGGTACGGACCGTGTGAAAGATAGAGTCCATCCCACAGCCACGGACGGTGTGAAAGATAAACTCTATTCCCAGAGCCACGGACCATGTGAAAGATAAAGTCTACTGCACAGTCAAGGGCCGAGTGAAAGATAAAGTCTACCCCACAGGCACGGGCCGTGTGAAGGATAAAGTCTACCTCACAGACACAGACCGTGTGAAAGATAGAGTCTATCAAACAGTCACGGACCGTGTGAAAGATAAAGTCTACCCCACAGCCACGGACCGTCAGTCAGATAAAGTCTTTCCCACATACAGGGACCGTGTGAAAGATAAAGTCTATGAAACACCCCGGACCATGTGAAAGATAAAGTCTGCCCCACAGCCACAGATCATGTGATATATAAAGTCTACCCCACAGCCATGGACCGTGTGAAAGATAGAGTCTAATCGCACAGCCACGGACCATGTGAAAGATAGTCTATCCCACAGCCACGGACCGTGTGAAAGATAGAGTCTATCCCACAGGCACGGACCATGTGAAAGATAAAGTCTATCCCACAGGCACGAACCGTGTGAAAGATAAAGTCTATCCCACAGGCACGGATCGTGTGAAAGATAAAGTCTACCCCACAGCCATGGGCCGTGTGAAAGATAAAGTTTACCCCGCAGCCACGGGCCGTGTGAAAGACAAAGTCTATCCCATAGGCATGGACCGTGTGAAAGATAAAGTCTATCCCACAGGAACGGGCCGTATGAAAGATAAATTCTACCCCACAGCCATGTGCCGTGTGAAAGATAAAGTCTTCCCCACGGGCACGGACCGTGTGAAAGATAAAGTCTATCCCACAGGCACGGACCGTGTGAAAGACAAAGTCTGTCCTAGAGGCACGGACCATGTGAAAGATAAAGTTTACCCCACAGCCACGGACTGTGTGAATGATAAAGTTATCCCACAGGCACGGACCATGTGAAAGATAAAGTCTATCCCACAGGCACGGACCATGCGAAAGATAAAGTCTATTCCCACAGCCATGGACCGTATGAAAGATAAAGTCTACTCCCACAGGCAAGGACCGTGTGAAAGATAAAGTCTACCCCACAGACATGGACCGTGTGAAAGATAAAGTCTATCCCACAGCCAGGGACCGTGTGAAAGATAAAGTCTATCCCACAGGCACGGACCGTGTGAAAGATGTAGTCTATTCCCAAGCCACGGACAGTGTGAAAGATAAAGTCTATCCCACAGCCACGGACCATGTGAAAGATACAGTCTATCCACAGGCACGTACCGTGTGAAAGATAAAGTGTATCCCACAGACACGGACAGTGTGAAAGATAAAGTCTATCCCACATCACTGACCGTGTGAAAAAGTCTATCCCACAGCCACGGACCGTGTGAAAGATAAAGTCTAACCCACAGGAACGGACCGTGTGAAAGATAAAGTCTATCCACAGCCACAGACCGTGTGAAAAAGTCTATCCCACAGGCATGGACCGTGTGAAAGATAACGTCTACCCCACAGGCACGGGCCGTGTGAAAGATAAAGTCTACCCCACAGGCACGGTCCATGTGAAAGATAAAGTCTTGCCCACAGCCACGGACCGTGTGAAGGATAAAGTCTACCAAACATCCACAGACCGTGTGAAAGATAGTCTACCCCACAGGCACGGACCGTGTGAAAGATAAAGTCTACCCCATAGCCACGGACCGTGTGAAAGATAGAGTCTATTCCCACAGCCAACGACCGGGTGAAAGATAAAGTCTATCCCACAGCCACGGACCGTGTGAAAGATAAAGTCTATCCCACAGCCACGGACCGTGTGAAAGATAAAGTCTATCCCACAGGCACGGACCGTGTGAAAGATATAGTCCATCCCACAGTCACGGACCGAGTGAAAGATAAAGTCTATCCCACAGCCACGGACTGTGTGAAAGATTAAGTCTACCCCACAGCCACGGACCATGTGAAAGATAAAGTCTATCCCACAGGAACGGACCGTGCGAAAGATAAAGTCTATTTCCAGAGCCACGGACCGTGTGAAACATAAAGTCTATTCCCACATCCACGGACCATGTGGAAGACAAAGTCTACTCCCACAGCCTCGGACTGTGTGAAAGATAAAGTCTATCCCACAGCCACGGATCGTGTGAAAGATATAGTCTATCCCACAGCCACAGAAAATGTGAAAGATAGAGTCTATTCCCACAGCCACGGATCGTGTGAAAGATAGGGGCTATCCCACAGCCACGGACCATGTGAAAGACAGAGTCTATCCCACAGGCATGGACTCTTTGAAAGATAAAGTCTATTCCCACAGCCACGGACCGTGTGAAAGATAAAGTCTCACCCACAGCCCTGGACCGTGTGAAATATAGAGACTATTCCCACAGCGACAGACCATGTGCAAGATAGAGTCTATCCCTCAGGCAAGGACCGTGTGAAAGATAAAGTCTACCCCACAGCCACGGACAGTGTGAATGATAGAGTCTGTTCCCACAGCCACGGACCATGTGAAAGATTAAGTCTGCCCCACACCCACGGACCATGTGAAAGATAAAGTCTATCCCACAGGAACGGACCGTGCGAAAGATAAAGTCTATTTCCAGGGCCACGGAACGTGTGAAACATAAAGTCTATTCCCACATCCACGGACCATGTGAAAGATAAAGTCTACTCCCACAGCCACGGACCATGTGAAAGATAGAGTCTATTCCCACAGCCATGGACCGTGTGAAAAATAGGGGCTATTCCACAGCCACGGACCATGTGAAAGACAGAGTCTATCCCACAGGCATGGACTCTGTGAAAGATAAAGTCTATTCCCACAGCCACGGACCGTGTGAAAGATAAAGTCTAACCCACAGCCATGGACCGTGTCAAAGATAGAGTCTATTCCCACAGTGACAGACCATGTGCAAGATAGAGTCTATCCCTCAGGCACGGAACTTGTGAAAGATAAAGTCTACCACACAGGCACGGACCGTGTGAAAGATAAAGTCTATTCCCAGAGCCACGGACAGTGTGAAATATAAAGTCTATTCCCACAGCCACGGATCGTGTGAAAGATAAAGTCTACTACCACAGCCACGGACCGTGTGAAAAATAAAGCCTACCCCACAGTCACGGACCGTGTGAAAGATAAAGTCTATCCCACAGACAGGGACCGTGTGAAAGATAAAGTCTATCCCACAGGCACGGATCGTGTGAAAGATAAAGTCTATCTCACAGCCACGGACGGTGTGAAAGATAAAGTCTATCCCACAGGCACGGACCGTGTGAAAAAATCTATCCCACATCCACGGACCATGTGAAAGATAAAGTCTATCCCACAGGCATGGACCGTGTGAAAGATAAAGTATATCCCACAGCCACGGACTGTGTGAAAAAATCTATTCCACTGCCACGGACCGTGTGAAAGATAAAGTCTATCCCACAGGCACGGACCGCGTGAAAGATTAAGTCTATCCCACAGGCACGGACCGTGTGGAAGATAAAGTCTATCCCACAGGCACAGACCATGTGAAAGATAAAGTCTATCCCACAGCAACGCACCGTGTGAAAGATAAAGTTTATCCCACAGTCACGGACCGGGTGAAAGATACAGTCTATCGCACAGCCACGGACCGTGTGAATGATAAAGTCTACCCCGCAGCCACGGACCGTGTGAAAGATAAAGTCTACCCCACAGCCAGGGACGGTGTGGATGATAAAGTCTACCCCGCAGCCACGGACCGTGTGAAAGATAAAGTCTACCCCACAGCCACGGACCGTGTGAAAGATAAAGTCTACTCCACAGCCACGGGCCGTGTGCAAGATAAAGTCTACCCCACAGCCACGGGCCGTGTGAAAGATAAATTCTACCCCACAGCCACGGACCGTGTGAAAGATAAAGTCTATCCCACAAGCACGGACCGTGTGAAAGATAAAGTCTATCCCACAGCCACGGACCGTGTGAAAGATAAAGTCTATCCCACAGCCACGGACCGTGTGAAAGATAAAGTCTACCCCACAGCCACGGACCATGTGAAAGTTAGAGTCTATTCCACAGCCACGGACCGTGTGAAAGATAGAGTCCATCCCACAGGCACGGACCATGTGAAAGATAAAGTCTACCCCACAGCCACGGGGCGTGTGAAAGATAAAGTCTACCCTGTAGCCACGGGCCATGTGATAGACAAAGTCTATCCCATAGGCACGGACCATGTGAAAGATAAAGTCTATCCACAGGAACGGGCCATATGAAAGAAATGTCTACCCCAGAGCCACGGGCCGTGTGAAAGATAAAGTCTACCCCACAGGCACGGGCCGTGTGAAAGATAAAGTCTACTCCACTGCTACAGGCCGTGTGAAAGATAAAGTCTACCCCCTAGCCATGGACCGTGTGAAAGATAAAGTCTATCCCACAGCCACGGACCGTGTGAAAGATAAAGTCTACCACCCAGCCACGGACCGTGTGAAAGATAAACACTACCCCACAGCCACGGACCATGTGAAGATAAAGTCTACCCCACAGCCATGGACCGTTTGAAAGATAGAGTCTATCCCACAGCCACGGACCATGTAAACGATGAAGTCTATCCCACAGCCTCGGAGCGTGTGAAACATAAAGTCTATTCCCACAGCCATGGACCGTGTGAAAGAAAAACTCTATTACCTAGCAACGTACCATGTGAAAGATAAAGTCTACCCCACAGCCATGGACCGTGTGAAAGATAAAATCTATCCCACAGGCACGGACCGTGTGAAAGATAAAGTCTATTCCACAGCAACGGACCGTGTGAAAAAGTCTATCCCACAGCCACGGACCATGTGAATCATAAAGTCTATCCCACAGGCACGGACCGTGTGAAAGATAAAGTCTATCCCACAGGCACGGACCATGTGAAAAAGTCTATCCCTCAGGCGTGGAACCGTGTGAAAGATAAAGTCTACCCCACAGGCACGGACCGTGTGAAAGATAAAGTCAACCCCACAGCCATGGGCCGTGTGAAAGATAAAGTCTACCCCGCAGCCACGGGCCAGTGTGAAAGACAAAGTCTATCCCATAGGCACGGACCGTGTGAAAGATAAAGTCTATCCCACAGGAACGGGCCGTATGAAAGATAAAGTCTACCCCACAGCCACTTGCCGTGTGAAAGATAAAGTCTACGCCGTGGGCACGGGCCGTGTGAAAGATAAAGTCTACCCCACTGCCACCGGCCGTGTGAAGGATAAAGTCTACCCCCGAGCCATGGACCTTGTGAAAGATAAAGTTCAATCCCACAGCCACGGACCGTGTGAAACATAAAGTCTATCCCACCCAACAGCCAGGGACCGTGTGAAAGATAAAGTCTACCGCACAGCCACGGACGTTGTTAAAGATAAAGTCCACTTCACAGCCAACGGGCCGTGTGAAAGATAAAGTCTACCCCACAGCCACGGCCATGTGAAAGATAAAGTCTACACAAAGCCACGGACCTTGTGAAAGAGAAAGTCTCCCCACAGCCACGCACCGTGTGAAAGTTAAAGTCTACCCGACAGCCATGGACCGTGTGAAAGATAAAGTCTACCCCACAGCCACAGACCGTGTGAAAGATAAAGTCTATCCCACAAGCACGGACCGTGTGAAAGACAAAGTCTATCCCACAGCCACGGACCGTGTGAAAGATAAAGTCTACCCCACAGGCACGGAACGTGTGAAAGATAAAGTCTACCCCATAGCCACGTACCGTGTGAAAGATAGAGTCTATTCCCACAGCCAACGACCGTGTGAAAGATAAAGACTATCCCACAGCCACGGACCGTGTGAAATATAAAGTCTATCCCACAGCCACGGACCGTGTGAAAGATAAAGTCCATCCCACAGCCACGGACCGTGTGAAAGATAAATTCTATCCCACAGCCACGGACCGTGTGAAAGATTAAGTCTACCCCACAGCCACGGACCATGTTAAAGATAAAGTCTATCCCACAGGAACGGACCGTGCGAAAGATAAAGTCTATTTCCAGAGCCACGGACCGTGTGAAAGATAGGGGCTATCCCACAGCCACGGACCATGTGAAAGACAGAGTCTATCCCACAGGCATGGACTCTGTGAAAGATAAAGTCTATTCCCACAGCCACGGACCGTGTCAAAGATAAAGTC
The DNA here is from genome assembly GCF_019320065.1 of Cervus canadensis. NCBI lineage: Eukaryota > Metazoa > Chordata > Mammalia > Artiodactyla > Cervidae > Cervus > Cervus canadensis. Next base: position 13,004,137 of record NC_057411.1, on the reverse strand, counting down.
TAACCCACAGCCATGGACCGTGTCAAAGATAGAGTCTATTCCCACAGTGACAGACCATGTGCAAGATAGAGTCTATCCCTCAGGCACGGAACTTGTGAAAGATAAAGTCTACCACACAGGCACGGACCGTGTGAAAGATAACGTCTATTCCCAGAGCCACGGACAGTGTGAAATATAAAGTCTATTCCCACAGCCACGGACCTTGTGAAAGATAAAGTCTACTACCACAGCCACGGACCGTGTGAAAAATAAAGCCTACCCCACAGTCATGGACCGTGTGAAAGATAAAGCCTACCCCACAGTCACGGACCGTGTGAAAGATAAAGTCTATCCCACAGACAGGGACCGTGTGAAAGATAAAGTCTATCCCACAGGCACGGATCGTGTGAAAGATAAAGTCTATCTCACAGCCACGGTCGGTGTGAAAGATAAAGTCTATCCCACAGGCACGGACCGTGTGAAAAAGTCTATACCACATCCACGGACCATGTGAAAGATAAAGTCTATCCCACAGGCATGGACCATGTGAAAGATAAAGTATATCCCACAGCCACGGACTGTGTGAAAAAATCTATCCCACTGCCACGGACCGTGTGAAAGATAAAGTCTATCCCACAGGCACGGACCGCGTGAAAGATAAAGTCTATCCCACAGGCACGGACCGTGTGGAAGATAAAGTCTATCCCACAGGCACAGACCATGTGAAAGATAAAGTCTATCCCACAGCAACGCACCGTGTGAAAGATAAAGTTTATCCCACAGGCACGGACCGGGTGAAAGATACTGTCTATCGCACAGCCACGGACCGTGTGAATGATAAAGTCTACCCCGCAGCCACGGAGCGTGTGAAAGATAAAGTCTACCCCACAGCCAGGGACGGTGTGGATGATAAAGTCTACCCCGCAGCCACGGACCGTGTGAAAGATAAAGTCAACCCCACAGCCAGGGACCGTGTGAAAAATACAGTCTATTCCCACAGCCACTGACCATGTGCAAGATAGAGTCTATCCCACAGCCACGGACAGTGTGAAAGATAAAGTCAACCCCACAGCCACGGACCGTGAGTCAGATAAAGTCTACTCCACAGACACGGACCGTGTGAAGGATAAAGTCTATCAAACAGCCAAGGACCGTGTGAAAGATAAAGTCTACCTCACAGCCACGGACCGTGTGAAAGATAAAATCTATCCCACAGCCACATACCGTGTGAAAGATAAAGTCTACCCCACAGCCACGGACCATGTGAAAGATAAAGTCTACCCCACAGCCATGGACCGTGTGAAAGATAGAGTCTAATCCCACAGCCACGGACCATGTGAAAGTTAGAGTCTATTCCACAGCCACGGACCGTGTGAAAGATAGAGTCCATCCCACAGGCACGGACCATGTGAAAGATAAAGTCTACCCCACAGCCACGGGCCGTGTGAAAGATAAAGTCTACCCTGTAGCCACGGGCCATGTGAAAGACAAAGTCTATCCCATAGGCACGGACCGTGTGAAAGATAAAGTCTATCCTACAGGAACGGGCCATATGAAAGAAATGTCTACCCCACAGCCACGGGCCGGGTGAAAGATAAAGTCTACCCCACAGGGACGGGCCGAGTGAAAGATAAAGTCTACCCCACTGCCACAGGCCGTGTGAAAGATAAAGTCTACCCCCCAGCCATGGACCGTGTGAAAGATAAAGTCTATCCCACAGCCAGGGACCGTGTGAAAGATAAAGTCTACCCCCCAGCCATGGACCGTGTGAAAGTTGAAGTCTACCCCACAGCCACGACCATGTGAAAGATAAAGTCTACCCCACAGCCATGGACCGTGTGAAAGATAGAGTCTTTCCCACAGCCACGGACCATGTAAACGATGAAGTCTATCCCACAGCCTCGGACCGTGTGAAACATAAAGTCTATTCCCACAGCCATGGACTGTGTGAAAGAAAAACTCTACTACCTAGCAACGTACCATGTGAAAGATAAAGTCTACCCCACAGCCACAGACCGTGTGAAAGATAAAATCTATCCCACAGGCACGGACCGTGTGAAAGATAAAGTCTATTCCACAGCAACGGACCGTGTGAAAAAGTCTATCCCACAGCCACGGACCGTGTGAATGATAAAGTCTATCCCACAGGCACGGACCGTGTGAAAGATAAAGTCTATCCACAGGCCACGTCTATCCCACAGCCACGGACCGTGTGAAAGATAAAGTCTATTCCCAGAGCCACGGACCTTGTGAAACATAAAGTCTATTCCCACAGCCACAGACCGTGTGAAAGATAAAGTCTACCCCCACAGCCACGGACCGTATGAAAGATAAAGTCTACCCCACAGCCACGGACCGTGTCAAAGATAAAGTCGATCCCACAGCCATGGACCGTGTGAAAGATAGAGTCTATTCCCACAGCCACGGACCATGTGAAAGAAAAAGTCTATCCAACAGCCACAGACCGTGTGAAAGATAGAGTCTTTCCCACAGGCAAGGACCGCGTGAAAGATAAAGTCTACCCCACAGCCACGGACCGTGTGAAAGATAAAGTCTAATCCACAGCTACGGGCCGTGTGAAACATAAACTCTACCCCACGGCCACGGGCCGTGTGAAAGATAAAGTCTACCTCACAGCCACGGACCGTGTGAAAGATAAGGTCTATCCCATGGGCACGGACCGTGTGAAAGATAGAGTCTATTCCCACAGCCATGGACTGTGTGAAAGATAAAGTCGACCACACAGCCAAGGACCGTGTGAAAGTAAAGTCTATCCCACAGGCACGGACCGTGTGAAAGATAAAGTCTATCCCACAGCCACGGACCGTGTGAAAAAGTCTATCCCACAGCCACGGACCGTGTGAAAGATAAAGTCTATCCCACAGGCCCGGACCGTGTGAAAAGTCTATCACACAGCCACTTACCGTGTAAAAGATAAAGTCTATACCAGAGCCACGGGCCATGTGAAAGATAAAGTCTACCCCACAGCCACGGACTGTATGAAAGATAAAGTCTACCACACAGCCACGGACCGGGCGAAATATAACGTCTTTCCCACAGCCACGGACCGTGTGAAAGATAGAGTCTATTCCCACAGCCATGGACCGTGTGAAAGATAAAGTCTATCCCACAGCCATGGACGGTGTGAAAGATAAAGTCTATTCCCACAGCCACGGACCATGTGAAAGAAAAAGTCTATCACACAGCCACGGGCCGTGTGAAAGATAAAGTCTACCCCACAACCACGAACCGTGTGAAAGTCAATGTCTACCCCAGAGGCACGGACCGTGTGAAAGATAAAGTCTACCCCATAGCCACGGGCCGTGTGAAAGATAAAGTCTACCCCACAGCCACGGGCCGTGTGAAAGATTAAGTCTATCCCACAGCCACGGACAGTGTGAAAGATAAAGTCTATACCACAGGCACGGGCCGTGTGAAAGATAAAGTCTACCCCACAGCCACGGGCCGTGTGAAAGAAAAAGTCTATCCCACAGACACGGGCCGTGTGAAAGATAAAGTCTTTCCCTCAGCCAAAAGCCATGTGACAGATAAAGTCTACACCCCAGCCACGGACCGTGTGAAAGAAAAAGTCTATCCCACAGGCACGGGCCGTGTGAAAGATAAAGTCTACCCCACAACAAAAGGCCATGTGAAAGATAAAGTCTACCCCCATCTATGGACCCGTGTGAGAATAAAGTCATCCACAGCAACGGACCGTGTGAAAGATAAAATCTATCCCACACCCACATACCGTGTGAAAGATAAAGTCTAACCCACAGCCATGGACCATGTGAAAGATAAAGTCTACCCCACAGCCACGGATCGTGTGAAAGATAGAGTCTATTCCCACAACCACGGACCATGTGAAAGATAGAGTCTATCCCACAGCCACGGTCCGTGTGAAAGATAGAGTCTAACCCACTGGCACGGACCGTGGGAAAAAGTATATCCCACAGGCACGGACCGTGTGAAAGATAAAGTCAATCCCACAGGCACGGAATGAGTGAAAGATAAAGTATACCCCACAGCCACGGACCGTGTGAAAGATAAACTCTATCCCACAGGCACGGGCCGTGTGAAAGATAAAGTCTACCCCACAAGCAAAGGCCATGTGAAAGATAAAGTCTACCCCCCAGCCATGGACCGTGTGAAAGATAAAGTCTATCCCACAGCCACGGACCATGTGAAAGATAAAATCTATTCCAAACCCACATACCGTGTGAAAGATAAAGTCTACCCCACAGCCATGGACCATGTGAAAGATAAAGTCTACACAACAGCCACGGATCGTGTGAAAGATAGAGTCTATTCCCACAACTACGGACCATGTGAAAGATAGAGTCTATTCCACAGCCACGGACCGTGTGAAAGATAGAGTCTATCCCACAGGCACGGACCGTGGGAAAAAGTCTATCCCACAGGCACGGACCGTGTGAAAGATAAAGTCAATCCCACAGGCACGGAGTGTGTGAAAGATAAAGTATACCCCACAGCCACGGACCGTGTGAAAGATAAACTCTATCCCACAGGCACGGACCCCGTGAAAGATAGAGTCTATTCCCACAGCCATGGACCGTTTGAGAGATAAAGTCTAACCCACAGCTACGGACCGTGTGAAAGATAAAGTCTACCCCACATCCACGGACCGTGTGAAAGATAATGTCTACCCCACAGGCACGGACCGTGTGAAAGATAAATTCTACCCCACAGCCACGGACCGTGTGAAAGATAAAGTCTACCCCACAGCCACGGACCGTGTGAAAGATACAGTCTATCCCACAGGCACGGACCGTGTTAAAGATAGAGTCTATCCCACAGGCACGGACCGTGTGAAAGATAGAGTCTATCCCAAAGCCACGGACCGTGTGAAAGATAAAGTCTAACCCACAGGCACAGACCGTGTGAAAGATAAAGACTATTCCCACAGCCACCAAACGAGTGAAACATAAAGTATATGCCCACAGGAACGGACCGTGTGAAAAATAAAGTCTATTCCCACAGCCATGGACCGTGTGAAAGATAAAGTCTACCCCACAGCCATGGACCGTGTGAAAGACAAAGTCTATCGCACAGCCACTTACCGAGTTAAAGATAAAGTCCACTTCAGAGCCACGGGCCGTGTGAAAGATAAAGTCTACCCCACAGGCACGGGCCGTGTGAAAGATAAAGTCTACACAAAGCCACGGACCTTGTGAAAGTTTAAGTCTACCCACAACCACGGACCGTGTGAAACATAAAGTCTACCCCACAGCCAAGGACCGTGTGAAAGAAAAAGTCTACCCCACAGCCACGGGCCGTGTGAAAGATAAAGTCTACCCCACAGGCACGGGCCGTGTGAAAGATAAAGTCTAAACCACAGACACGGACCGTGTGAAAGATAACATCTACCCCACAGCCGCAGGCCATGTGAAAGATAAAGTCTATCCCACAGCCACGGACCGTGTGAAAGATAAAGTCTACCCCACAGCCACGGACCGTGTGACAGATAGAGTCTATCCCACAGGCACGGACCGTGTGAAATATAGAGTCTATTCCCACAGCCACGGGCCGTGTGAAACAAAAAAGTCTATCCCACAGCCACGGACCGTGTGAAAGATAAATTCTATCCCACAGGCACGGAACGTGTGAAAGATAAAGTCTATCCCACAGCCACGGACCGTGTGAAAGATAAAGTCTATCCCACAGCCACGGACCGTGTGAAAGTGTCTATCCCACAACCACGGACCCTGTGAAAGATAAAGTCTATTCCCACAGGCACAGACCGTGTGAAAGATAAAGTCTATCCCACAGCCACGGACCGTGTGAAAAAGTCTATCCCACAGGCACGGACCGTGTGAAAGATAAAGTCTATCCCTTAGGTATGGACCGTGTGAAAGATAAAGTTCCCACAGTGACAGACCATATGCAAGATAGAGTCTATCCCTCAGGCACGGAACTTGTGAAAGATAAAGTCTACCACACAGGCATGGACCGTGTGAAAGATAAAGTCTATTCCCAGAGCCACGGACAGTGTGAAATATAAAGTCTATTCCCACAGCCAAGGACCTTGTGAAAGATAAAGTCTACTACCACAGCCACGGACCGTGTGAAAAATAAAGCCTACCCCACAGTCACGGACCGTGTGAAAGATAAAGTCTATCCCACAGCCAGGGACCGTGTGAAAGATAAAGTCTATCCCACAGGCACGGACCGTGTGAAAGATAAAGTCTACCCCACAGGCACGGACCGTGTGAAAGATAAAGTCAACCCCACAGCCATGGGCCGTGTGAAAGATAAAGTCTACCCCGCAGGCACGGGCCATGTGAAAGACAAAGTCTATCCCATAGGCACGGACCGTGTGAAAGATAAAGTCTATCCCACAGGAACGGGCCGTATGAAAGATAAAGTCTACCCCACAGCCACTTGCCATGTGAAAGATAAAGTCTAAGCCATGGGCACGGGCCGTGTGAAAGATAAAGTCTACCCCACTGCCACGGGCCGTGTGAAGGATAAAGTCTACCCCCGAGCCACGGACCGTGTGAAAGATAGAGTCTATCACACAGCCATGGACCGTGTGAAAGATAGAGTCTATCCCACAGCCATGGACCGTGTGAAAGATAGTGTCTATCCCACAACCACGGACCGTGTGAAAGATAGAGTCTACCCCACAGCCACGGACCGTGTCAAAGATAGAGTCTACCCCACAGCCATGGACCGTGTGAAAGATAGAGTCTAATCTCACAGCCACGGACCATGTGAAAGTTAGAGTCTATTCCACAGCCACGGACCGTGTGAAAGATAGAGTCCATCCCACAGGCACGGACCATGTGAAAGATAAAGTCTATCCCACAGGCACGGACCGTGTGAAAGATAAAGTCTACCCCACAGGCATGGACCTTGTGAAAGTTAAAGTCTACCCTGCAGCCACGGGCCGTGTGAAAGATGAAGACTATACCACAGCAACGGACCATGTGAAAGATAAAGTCTATCCCACAGGCACAGACCGTGTGAAAGGTAAATTCTACCTCACAGACATGGACCATTTGAAAGATAAAGTCTATTCCCAGAGCCACGGACCTGTGAAACATAAAGTCTATTCCCACAGCCAAGGACCGTATGAAAGATAAAGTCTACTCCCACAGGCAAGGACAGTGTGAAAGATAAAGTCTACCCCACAGACGTGGATCGTGAGAAAGATAAAGTCTATCCCACAGCGAGGGACATTGTGAAAGATAAAGTCCATCCCACAGGCACGTACCATGTGAAAGATAAAGTCTATTCCACAGACACAGACAGTGTGAAAGATAAAGTCTATCCCACAGTCACGGACTGTGTGAAAAAGTCTATCCCACAGCCACGGACCGTGTGAAAGAAAAAGTCTAACCCACAGGAACGGACCGTGTGAAAGATAAAGTCTATCCACAGCCACGGACCGTGTGAAAAAGTCTATCCCACAGGCATGGACCGTGTGAAAGATAAAGTCTGTCCCACAGGCATGGACCGTGTGAAAGATAAAGTCTACCCCACAGCCACGGACCGTGTGAAAGATAAAGTCTAACCCACAGCCATGGACCGTGTGAGAGATAGAGTCTATTCCCACAGCGACACAAAATGTGCAAGATAGAGTCTATCCCACAGGCACGGACCGTGTGAAAGTTAAAGTCTACCCCACAGGCACGGACCGTGTGAAAGATAAAGTCTATTCCCAGAGCCACGGACCGTCTGAAACATAAAGTCTATTCCCACAGCCACGGACCGTGTGGAAGATAAAGTCTACTACCACAGCCACGGACCGTGTGACAAATAAAGTCTACCTCACAGCCACGGACTGTGTGAAAGATAAAGTCTATCCCACAGCCATGGACCGTGTGAAAGATAAAGTCTATCCCACAGCCATGGACCGTGTGAAAGATAGAGTCTATTCCGACAGCCACGGACTGTGTGAAAGATAAGGCTATCCCACAGCCACGGACCATGTGAAAGATAGAGTCTATCCCACAGGCATGGGCCGTGTTAGAGATAGAGTCTATTGCCTCAGCCACGGACTGTGTGAAAGATAGAGGCTATCCCACAGCCACGGACCATGTGAAAGATAGAGTCTATCCCACAGGCATGGACCGTGTTAGAGATAAAGTCTATTCCCTCATCCACGGATCGTGTGAAAGATAGAGTCTATCACACAGGTACGGACCGTGTGAAAGTAGAGTCCATCCCACAGCCACGGACCGTGTGAAAGATAAACTCTATTCCCAGAGCCACGGACCATGTGAAAGATAAAGTCTACCGCACAGCCAAGGGCTGAGTGAAAGATAAAGTCTACACCACAGGCACGGGCCGTGTGAAGGATAAAGTCTACCCCACAGACACAGACCGTGTGAAAGATAGAGTCTATCAAACAGCCACAGACCATGTGAAAGATAAAGTCTACCCCACAGCCACGGACCGTGTGAAAGAGAAAGACTATCCCAAAGGCACGGACCGTGTGAAAGATAAAGTCTATCCCACAGGCACGGATCGTGTGAAAGATAAAGTCTATCTCACAGCCACGGACCGTGTGAAAGATAAAGTCTATCCCACAGGCACGGACCGTGTGAAAAAGTCTATCCCACAGCCATGGACCGTGTGAAAGATAAAGTCTACTCCAACAGCCACGGACCGTGTGAAAGATAAAGTCTATCCCAGAGCCACGGAGCGTGTGAAAGATAGAGTCTATTCCCACAGCCACGGACCGTGTGAAAGATAGAGGCTATCCCACAGCCACGAACCATGTGAAAGATAGTGTCTATCCGACAGGCATGGACCGTGTGAAAGATAAAGTCTATTCCCACAGCCATGGACCGTGTGAAAGATAGAGTCTATCCCACAGGCATGGATCATGTGAAAGATAGAGTCTATCCCACAGCCACGGACAGTGTGAAAGATAAAGTCTATCCCACAGGCACGGACCGTGTGAAAGATAAAGTCTATTCCCACAGCCACAGACCGTGTGAAACATAAAGTGTATTCCCACAGCCAAGGACCGTGTGAAAAATAAAGCCTATTCCCACAGCCAAAGACCGTGTGAAAGATAAAGTCTACCCTACAGCCACGGACAATGTGAAAGATAAAGTCTACCGCACAGCCACGGACGTTGTTAAAGATAAAGTCCACTTCACAGCCACGGGCCGTGTGAAATCTAAAGTCTACCCCACAGCCACGGGCCGTGTGAAAGATAAAGTCTACACCAAGCCACGGACCTTGTGAAAGAGAAAGTCTACCCACAGCCACGCACCGTGTGAAAGATAAAGTCTACCCGACAGCCACGGACCGTGTGAAAGATAAAGTCTACCCCACAGCCACAGACCGTGTGAAAGATAAAGTCTATCCCACAGGCACAGAGCGTGTGAAAGATAAAGACTATTCCCACAGCCACCGACCGTGTGAAACATAAAGTATATGCCCACAGGAACGGACCGTGTGAAAAATAAAGTCTATTCCCACAGCCATGGACTGTGTGAAAGATAAAGTCTACCCCACAGCCATGGACCGTGTGAAAGACAAAGTCTATCGCACAGCCACTTACCGAGTTAAAGATAAAGTCCACTTCAGAGCCACGGGCCGTGTGAAAGATAAAGTCTACCCCACAGGCACGGGCCGTGTGAAAGATAAAGTCTACACAAAGCCACGGACCTTGTGAAAGTTTAAGTCTACCCACAACCACGGACCGTGTGAAACATAAAGTCTACCCCACAGCCAAGGACCGTGTGAAAGATAAAGTCTACCCCACAGCCACGGGCCGTGTGAAAGATAAAGTCTACCCCACAGGCACGGGCCGTGTGAAAGATAAAGTCTAAACCACAGACACGGACCGTGTGAAAGATAACATCTACCCCACAGCCGCAGGCCATGTGAAAGATAAAGTCTATCCCACAGCCACGGACCGTGTGAAAGATAAAGTCTACCCCACAGCCACGGACCGTGTGACAGATAGAGTCTATCCCACAGGCACGGACCGTGTGAAAGATAGAGTCTATTCCCACAGCCACGGGCCGTGTGAAACAAAAAAGTCTATCCCACAGCCACGGACCATGTGAAAGATAAATTCTATCCCACAGGCACGGAACGTGTGAAAGATAAAGTCTATCCCACAGCCACAGACCCTGTGAAAGATAAAGTCTTTCCCACAGCCACGGACCGTGTGAAAGTGTCTATCCCACAACCACGGACCGTGTGAAAGATAAAGTCTATTCCCACAGGCACAGACCGTGTGATAGATATAGTCTATCCCACAGCCACGGACCGTGTGAAAAAGTCTATCCCACAGGCACGGACCGTGTGAAAGATAAAGTCTATTCCATAGGTATGGACCGTGTGAAAGATAAAGTCTACCACAGAGCCACGGACCGTGTGAAAGATAAAGTCTATTCCACAGGCACGGACCGTGTGAAAGATAAAGTCTACCCCACAGCCCCGGACCGTGTGAAAGATAAAGTCTATCCCACAGCCACGCACCGTGTGAAAGCTAAAGTGTATCCCACAGCCACGGACCATGTGAAAGATAAAGTCTATCCCACAGACACAGACTGGGTGAAAGATAAACTCTATCACACAGCCACGGACCGTGTGAAAAAATCAATCCCACAGCCATGGACCGTGTGAAAGATAAAGTCTATCCCACAGGCACGGACTGTGTGAAAGATAATGTCTATCCCACAGCCCCGGACCGTGTGAAAAAGCCTATCTCACAGGCATGGACCATGTGAAAGACAAAGTCTACCCCAAAGCCACGGACTGTGTGAAAGATAAAGTCTATCCCAGAGCCACGGAGCGTGTGAAAGATAAAGTCTATCCGACAGCCACGGACCGTGTGAAAGATGAAGTCTATCCCACAGTCACGGACCATGTGAAAGATAAAGTCTATCCGACAGGCACTGACAGTGTGAAAGATAAAGTCTATCCCAAAGCAATGGACCGTGTGAAAGATAAAGTCTATCCCAAAGCAACGGACCATGTGAAAAAGTCTATCCCACAGCCAGGGACAGTGTGAAACATAAAGTCTATCCCACAGGCACGGACCATGTGAAAGATACAGGCTATTCCCACAGCAACGGACTGTGTGAAACATAAAGTCTACTCCCACAGCCATGGACCGTGTGAAAGATAAAGTCTACTCCACCAGCCACGGACCGTGTGAAAGATAAAGTCTACCCCACAGCCAGGGACGGTGTGGATGATAAAGTCTACCCCGCAGCCACGGACCGTGTGAAAGATAAAGTCTACCCCACAGCCAGGGACCGTGTGAAAAATACAGTCTATTCCCACAGCCACTGACCATGTGCAAGATAGAGCCTATCCCACAGCCACGGACAGTGTGAAAGATAAAGTCAACCCCACAGCCACGGACCGTGAGTCAGATAAAGTCTACTCCACAGACACGGACCGTGTGAAGGATAAAGTCTATCAAACAGCCAAGGACCGTGTGAAAGATAAAATCTACCCCACAGCCACGGACCGTGTGAAAGATAAAGTCTACCCCACAGCCACGGACCATGTGAAAGATAAAGTCTACCCCACAAGCAAAGGCCATGTGAAAGATAAAGTCTACCCCACAGCCATGGACCGTGTGAAAGATAGAGTCTAATCCCACAGCCACGGACCATGTGAAAGTTAGAGTCTATTCCACAGCCACGGACCGTGTGAAAGATAGAGTCCATCCCACAGGCACGGACCATGTGAAACATAAAGTCTACCCCACATCCACGGGGCGTGTGAAAGATAAAGTCTACCCTGTAGCCACGGGCCATGTGAAAGACAAAGTCTATCCCATAGGCACGGACCGTGTGAAAGATAAAGTCTATCCTACAGGAACGGGCCATATGAAAGAAATGTCTACCCCACAGCCACGGGCCGTGTGAAAGATAAAGTCTACCCCACAGGCACGGGCCGTGTGAAAGATAAAGTCTACCCCACTACTACAGGCCGTGTGAAAGATAAAGTATACCCCCTAGCCATGGACCATGTGAAAGATAAAGTCTATCCCACAGCCACGGACCGTGTGAAAGATAAAGTCTACCACCCAGCCACGGACCGTGTGAAAGATAAACACTACCCCAAAGCCACGGACCATGTGAAAGATAAAGTCTACCCCACAGCCATGGACCGTGTGAAAGATAGAGTCTATCCCACAGCCACGGACCATGTAAACGATGAAGTCTATCCCACAGCCTCGGACCGTGTGAAACATAAAGTCTATTCCCACAGCCATGGACCGTGTGAAAGAAAAACTCTATTACCTAGCAACGTACCATGTGAAAGATAAAGTCTACCCCACAGCCATGGACCGTGTGAAAGATAAAATCTATCCCACAGGTACGGACCGTGTGAAAGATAAAGTCTATTCCACAGCAACGGTCCGTGTGAAAAAGTCTATCCCACAGCCACGGACCGTGTGAAACATAAAGTCTCTCCCACAGGCACGGACCGAGTGAAAGTTAAAGTCTATCCCACAGGCACGGACCGTGTGAAAGATAAAGTCAACCCCACAGCCATGGGCCGTGTGAAAGATAAAGTCTACCCCGCAGCCACGGGCCGTGTGAAAGACAAAGTCTATCCCATAGGCACGGACCGTGTGAAAGATAAAGTCTATCCCACAGGAACGGGCCGTATGAAAGATAAATTCTACCCCACAGCCACTTGCCGTGTGAAAGATAAAGTCTACGCCATGGGCACGGGCCGTGTGAAAGATAAAGTCTACCCCACTGCCACGGGCCGTGTGAAGGATAAAGTCTACCCCCGAGCCATGGACCTTGTGAAAGATAAAGTCAATCCCACAGCCACGGACCTTGTGAAACATAAAGTCTATCCCACAGCCAGGGACCGTGTGAAAGATAAAGTCTACCGCACAGCCACGGACGTTGTTAAAGATAAAGTCCACTTCACAGCCACGGGCCGTGTGAAAGATAAAGTCTACCCCACAGCCACGGGCCGTGTGAAAGATAAAGTCTACACAAAGCCACGGACCTTGTGAAAGAGAAAGTCTACCCACAGCCACGCACCGTGTGAAAGATAAAGACTACCCGACAGCCACGGACCGTGTGAAAGATAAAGTCTACCCCACAGCCACAGACCGTGTGAAAGATAAAGTCTATCCCACAAGCACGGACCGTGTGAAAGATAAAGTCTATCCCACAGCCACGGACCGTGTGAAAGATAAAGTCTATCCCACAGCCACGGACCGTGTGAAGATAAAGTCTACCCCACAGCCACGGACCGTGTGAAAGATAGCGTCTATTCACACAGCCAACGACCGTGTGAAAGATAAAGTCTATCCCACAGCCACGGACCGTGTGAAAGATAAAGTCTATCCCACAGCCACGGACCGTGTGAAAGATAAAGTCTATCCCACAGGCACGGACCGTGTGAAAGATAAAGTCCATCCCACAGCCACGGACCGTGTGAAAGATAAAGTCTATCCCACAGCCACGGACCGTGTGAAAGATTAACTCTACCCCACAGCCACGGACCACGTGAAAGATAAAGTCTATCCCACAGGAACGGACCGTGCGAAAGATAAAGTCTATTTCCAGAGCCACGGACTGTGTGAAAGATAGGGGCTATCCCACAGCCACGGACCATGTGAAAGACAGAGTCTATCCCACAGGCATGGACTCTGTGAAAGATAAAGTCTATTCCCACAGCCACGGACGGTGTGAAAGATAAAGTCTAACCCACAGCCATGGACCGTGTCAAAGATAGAGTCTATTCCCACAGTGACAGACCATGTGCAAGATAGAGTCTATCCCTCAGGCACGGAACTTGTGAAAGATAAAGTCTACCACACAGACACGGACCGTGTGAAAGATAAAGTCTATTCCCAGAGCCACGGACAGTGTGAAATATAAAGTCTATTCCCACAGCCACGGACCTTGTGAAAGATAAAGTCTACTACCACAGCCACGGACCGTGTGAAAAATAAAGCCTACCCCACAGTCACGGACCGTGTTGGAAAGATAAAGTCGTTATTCCCACAAGCCAGGGACCGTGTGAAAAGATAAAGCTACCCCCACAGGCACGCCAACCGTGAAAGAAAAGTCAACCCCACAAGCCATGGGCCGCTGTGAAAGATAAAGTCTGTACCCCGCAGCCCACGGCCGTGTGAAAGAACAAGTCTTATCCATAGGCAACGGACCCCGTGTGAAAGATAAAGTCTATCCCACAGGAACGGCCTTATGAAAGATTAAAAAGTCTACCCCACAGCCACTTGGCCGTGGAAAGATAAAAGCTACGCCATGGGCACGGGCCGTGTGAAAGATAAAGTCTACCCCACTGCCAGGAGCCCGTGTGAAGGATAAAGTCTACCCCCCGAGCCAATGGACCTTGTGAAAGATAAAGTCAATCCCACAGCCACGGACCGTGTGAAACATAAAGTCTATCCCACAGCCAGGGACCGTGTGAAAGATAAAGTCTACCGCACAGCCACGGACGTTGTTAAAGATAAAGTCCACTTCACAGCCACGGGCCGTGTGAAAGATAAAGTCTACCCCACAGCCATGGGCCGTGTGAAAGATAAAGTCTACACAAAGTCACGGACCTTGTGAAAGAGAAAGTCTACCCACAGCCACGCACCGTGTGAAAGATAAAGTCTACCCGACAGCCACGGACCGTGTGAAAGATAAAGTCTACCCCACAGCCACAGACCGTGTGAAAGATAAAGTCTATCCCACAAGCACGGACCGTGTGAAAGACAAAGTCTATCCCACAGCCACGGACCTTGTGAAAGATAAAGTCTACCCCACAGGCACGGAACGTGTGAAAGATAAAGTCTACCCCATAGCCACGGACCGTGTGAAAGATAGAGTCTATTCCCACAGCCAACGACCGTGTGAAAGATAAAGTCTATCCCACAGCCACGGACCGTGTGAAAGATAAAGTCTATCCCACAGGCACGGACCGTGTGAAAGATAAACTCCATCCCACAGCCACGGACCGTGTGAAAGATAAAGTCTATCCCACAGCCACGGACCGTGTGAAAGATTAAGTCTACCCCACAGCCACGGACCATGTGAAAGATAAAGTCTATCCCACAGGAACGGACCGTGCGAAAGATAAAGTCTATTTCCAGAGCCACGGACCGTGTGAAAGATAGGGGCTATCCCACAGCCACGGACCATGTGAAAGACAGAGTCTATCCCACAGGCATGGACCCTGTGAAAGATAAAGTCTGTGGGATAGATTTTATCTTTCACACGGTAGGTGGCTGTGGGGTAGACTTTTTCTTTCACATGTTCCGTGGCTGTGGGAATAGACTCTATCTTTCACACGGTCCATGGCTGTGGGAATAGACTTTATGTTTCACAAGGTCCGTGGCTCTGCGAATAGACTTTATCTTTCACATGGTCCGTGACTGTGGTGTAGACTTTATCTTTCACACGGTCCATGCCTGTGGGAAAGACTTTATCTTTCACCGGTCCGTGGCTGTCGGTAGACTTCATCTTTCACACGGTCCGTGCCTGTGGGATAGACTTTATCTTTCACACGGTCCGTGGCTGTGGGAATACACTCTATCTTTGACACGGTCCGTGCCTGTGGGATAGATTTTATCTTTCACACAGTCTGTGACTGTGTGGTAGACTTTATCTTTCACACGGTCCGTGGCTGTGGGAAGACTTTATCTTTCACACGGTCGTTGCTGTGGGGTAGAGTTTATGTTTCACATGGCCCGTGGCTGTGGATTAGACTTTATCTTTCACATGGTTCGTGGCTGTGGGGTAGACTATATCTTTCACACGGTCCGTGCCTGTGGGAAAGACTCTATCTTTCACATTGTCTGTGGCTCTGGGATAGACTTTTTCTTTCACATGGTCCGTGGCTGTGGGAATAGACTCTATCTTTCACACGGTCCATGGCTGTGGGATAGACTTTATGTTTCACACGGTCCGTGGCTATGGCGTAGACTTTATCTTTCATACGGTCCGTGGCTGTGGGAGTAGACTTTATCTTTCACACGGTCTGTGGCGGTGGGAATAGACTTTATGTTTCACAAGGTTCGTGGCTCTGGGAATAGACTTTATCTTTCACATGATCCGTTGCTGTGGGGTAGACTTTATCTTTCACACGGTCCGTGCCTGTGGGATAGACTTTATCTTTCACACGGTCCGTGGCTGTTGGATAGACTTTATCTTTCACACGGTCCGTGGCTGTGGGGTAGACTTTATCTTTCACACGGTCCGTGCCTGTGGGAAAGACTTTATCTTTCACACGGTCCGTGGCTGTGGGATAGACTTTATCTTTCACATGGTCCGTGGCTGTGGGATAGACTTTATCTTTCACACGGCCCATGGGTGTGAAGTGGACTTTATCTTTAACACGGTCCGTGGCTGTGGTGTAGACTTTTTCTTACACACGGTCCGTGGCTGTGGGGTAGACTTTATCTTTCACATGGTCCGAGGCTGTGGAAATAGACTTTATTTTTCACACGGTCCGTGGCTGTGGGAATAGACTCTATCTTTCACACGGTCCGTGGCTGTGGGAATAGACTCTATCTTTCACACGGTCCATGGATGTCAGATAGACTTTATCTTTCACACGCTCCGTGGCTCTGGGATACACTTTATCTTTCACACGTTCCGTGGCTGTGGGAATAGCCTGCATCTTTCACACGGTCCGTGTCTGTGGGGAAGACTTATCTTTCACACGGTCCGCGGCTGTGGGTTAGACTTTATCTTTCACACGCTCCGTGGCTCTGGGATATACTTTATCTTTCACACGGTCCGTGGCTGTGAGATAGACTTTATCTTTCACACGGTCCGTGGCTGTGGGAATAGACTTCATCTTTCACACGGTCCGTGCTGTGGGATAGACTCTATCTTTTCACATGGTTCCGTGCCTGCTGGGGATAGAACTCTATCTTTCACGATGGTCCGTGCGCTGTTGGCGACAGCCTCTATCTTTCACACGGTCCGTGGCTGTGGGATAGACTTTATCTTTCACACGGCCCGTGGCTGTGGGATAGACTTTATCTTTCACACGGTGGTTGGCTGTGGGAATAGACTCTATCTTTCACTCGGTCCACACCTCTGGGATAGCATCTATCTTTCACACGGTCCGTGGCTTTCGGATAGACTTTATCTATCACACGCTCCGTGGCTCTGGGATAGACTTTATCTTTCACACGGTCCGTGGCTGTGGGATAGACTTTGTCTTTCACACGGTCCGTGGCTGTGGGGTAGACTTTGTCTTTCACATGGTCCATGCCTGTGAGATAGACTTTTTCACACAGTCCGTGGCTGTGGGATAGACTTTATCTTTCACACGGTCCGTGCCTGTGGGATAGACTTTACCTTTCACTCGGTCCGTGGCTGTGGGATTGATTTTTTCACACGGTCCGTGGCTGTGGGATAGAGTTTATCTTTCACCCGGTCCGTGCCTGTGGGATAGACTTTATCTTTCACATGGTCCGTGGCTGTGGGATACACTTTATCTTTCACACGGTGCGTGGCTGTGGGATAGACTTTATCTTTCACACGGTCCGAGGCTGTGGGGTAGACTTTATCTTTCACACGGTCCGTGCCTGTGGAACAGACTTTATCTTTCACACGGTCCGTGGCTCTGTGGTAGACTTTATCTTTCACATGGTCCATGCCTATGGGATAGACTTTATCTTTCACACGGCCCGTGCCTGTGGGGTAGACTTTATCTTTCACACGGCCCGTGGCTGTAAAGGTGACTTTATCTTTAACTCGGTCAGTGGCTGTGCGGTAGACTTTATCTTTCACACGATCCATGGCTGTGGGGTAGACTTTATCTTTCACACGGTCCATGGCTGTGGGAATAGACTTTATTTTTCACACGGTCCGTTCCTGTGGGCATATACTTTATGTTTCACACGGTCGGTGGCTGTGGGAATAGTCTTTATCTTTCACACGTTCTAGTGCCTGTGGGTTAGACTTTATCTTTCACACGGTCCGTGGCTGTGGGATAGACTTTATCTTTCACACGGTCCGTGGCTCTGAGATAGACTTTATCTTTCACATGGTCCGTGCCTGTGGGATAGACTTCATCTTTCACACGGTCCGTGGCTGTGGGATAGACTCTATCTTTCACATGGTCCGTGGCTGTGGGATAGACTCTCTCTTTCACATGGTCCGTAGCTGTGGGATAGCCTCTATCTTTCACACGGTCCGTGGCTGTGGGAATAGACTCTATCTTTAACACAGTCCATGGCTGTGGGATAGACTTCATCTTTCACACGGTCCGTGGCAGTGGGATAGACTTTATCTTTCACACGGTCCGTGGCTGTTGGAGTAGACTTTATCTTTCACACGGTCCATGGCTATGGGAGTAGACTTTATGTTTCACACAGTCCGTTGCTGTGGGAATAGCCTGTATCTTTCACACGGTCCGTGCCTGTGGGGTAGACTTTATCTTTCACATGGTCCGTGGCTGTCGGATAGACTTTATCTTTCACACGCTCCGTGGCTCTGGGATAGACTTTATCTTTCACACGGTCCGTGGCTGTGGGATAGACTTTGTCTTTCACACAGTCCGTGGCTTTGGGGTAGACTTTGTCTTTCACATGGTCCATGCCTGTGAGATAGGCTTTTTCACACGGTCCGGGGCTGTGGGATAGACTTTATCTTTCACACAGTCCGTGCCTGTGGGATAGACTTTATCTTTCACACGGTCCGTGGCTGTGGGATTGATTTTTTCACACGGTCCGTGGCTGTGGGATAGAGTTTATCTTTCACCCAGTCCGTGCCTGTGGGGTAGACTCTATCTGTCACACGGTCCGTGGCTGTGGGGTAGACTTTATCTTTCACACGGTCCGTGGCTCTGTGGTAGACTTTATCTTTCACACGGTCCATACCTATGGGATAGACTTTATCTTTCACACGGTCCGTGCCTGTGGGATAGACTTTTTCACACGGTCCGTGGCTGTGGGATAGACTTTATCTTTCACACGGTCTGTGCCTGTGGGAATAGACTTTATCTTTCACACGGTCCGTGGCTGTGGGATAGACTTTTTCACACGGTCCGTGGCTGTGGGATAGACTTTACCTTTCACACGGTCCGTGGCTGTGGGATAGACTTTATCTTTCACACGTTCCGTGCCTGTGGGATAGAATTTATCTTTCACACGGTCCGTGGCTGTGGGATAGACTTTTTTGTTTCACACGGCCCGTGGCTGTGGGAATAGACTCTATCTTTCACACGGTCCGTGCCTGTGGGATAGACTCTATCTGTCACACGGTCCGTGTCTGTGGGGTAGACTTTATCTTTCACACGGTCCGTGGCTGTGGGATAGACTTTAGCTTTCACATGGCCTGTGGCTGTGGGGTAGACGTTATCTTTCACACGGTCCGTGTCTGTGGGGTAGATGTTATCTTTCACACGGTCCGTGGCTGTGGGGTAGACTTTATCTTTCACACGGTCCTTGGCTATGGGGTAGACTTTATGTTTCACACGGTCCGTGGTTGTGGGTAGACTTAAACTTTCACAAGGTCCGTGGCTTTGTGTAGACTTTATCTTTCACACGGCCCGTGCCTGTGGGGTAGACTTTATCTTTCACACGGCCCGTGGCTGTGAAGTGTCCTTTATCTTTAACTCGGTCAGTGGCTGTGCGGTAGACTTTATCTTTCACACGGTCCATGGCTGTGGGGTAGACTTAATCTTTCACACGGTCCCTGGCTTTGGGAATAGACTTTATTTTTCACACGGTCCGTTCCTATGGGCATATACTTTATGTTTCACACGGTCGGTGGCTGTGGGAATAGTCTTTATCTTTCACACGGTCTGTACCTGTGGGTTAGACTTTATCTTTCACACGGTCCATGGCTGTGGGAATAGACTCTATCTTTCACGGGGTCCGTGCCTGTGGGATAGAGTTTATCTTTCACACGGTCCGTGGCTGTGGGGTATACTTTATCTTTCACACAGTCCGTGCCTGTGGGATTGACTTTATCTTTCACACGGTCCGTGCCTGTGGGATAGACTTTTTCCCACGGGCCGTGCCTGTGGGATAGACTCTATCTTTCACCGGTCCGTGGCTGTGGGATAGACTCTATCTTTCACATGGTCCGTGGTTGTGGGAATAGACTCTATCTTTCACACGATCCGTGGCTGTGGGGTAGACTTTATCTTTCACATGGTCCATGGCTGTGGGGTAGACTTTATCTTTCACACCGTATGTGGGTGTGGGATAGATTTTATCTTTCACATGGTCCGTTGCTGTGGGATAGACTTTATCTTTCACACGGTCCATGGCTGGGGGGTAGACTTTATCTTTCACATGGCCTTTGGTTGTGGGGTAGACTTTATCTTTCACACGGCCCGTGTGTGAAAGATAAAGTCTACCCCACAGCCATGGACCATGTGAAAGATAAAGTCTACCCCACAGCCACGGATCGTGTGAAAGATAGAGTCTATTCCCACAACCACGGACCATGTGAAAGATGGAGTCTATCCCACAGCCACGGCCCGTGTGAAAGATAAAGTCTAACCCACAGGCACGGACCGTGGGAAAAAGTCTATCACACAGGCACGGACCGTGTGAAAGATAAAGTCAATCCCACAGGCACGAACTGTGTGAAAGATAAAGTATACCCCACAGCCACGGACCGTGTGAAAGATAAACTCTATCCCACAGGCACGGGCCGTGTGAAAGATAAAGTCTACCCCACAAGCAAAGGCCATGTGAAAGATAAAGTCTACCCCCCAGCCATGGACCGTGTGAAAGATAAAGTCTATCCCACAGCAACGGACCGTGTGAAAGATAAAATCTATCCCACACCCACATACCGTGTGAAAGATAAAGTCTACCCCACAGCCTTGGACCATGTGAAAGATAAAGTCTACCCCACAGCCACGGATCGTGTGAAAGATAGAGTCTATTCCCACAACCACGGACCATGTGAAAGATAGAGTCTATCCCACAGCCCCGGACCGTGTGAAAGATAGAGTCTATCCCACAGGCACGGACCGTGGGAAAAAGTCTATCCCACAGGCACGGACCGAGTGAAAGATAAAGTCAATCCCACAGGCACGGACTGTGTGAAAGATAAAGTATACCCACAAAGCCACGGACCGTGTGGAGAAGATAAAACTCTATCCCACAGGCACGGACCCCGTGAAAGATAGAGTCTATTCCCACAGCCATGGACCGTGTGAAAGATAAAGTCTAACCCACAGGTACAGACCGTGTGAAAGATAAAGACTATTCCCACAGCCACCGACCGTGTGAAACATAAATTATATGCCCATAGGAACGGACCGTGTGAAAAATAAAGTCTATTCCCAAAGCCATGGACCGTGTGAAAGATTAAGTCTACCCCACAGCCATGGACCGTGTGAAAGATAAAGTCTACCGCACAGCCACTGACCGAGTTAAAGATAAAGGACACTCCACAGCCACGGGCCGTGTGAAAGATAAAGTCTACCCCACAGGCACGGGCCGTGTGAAAGATAAAGTCTACACAAAGCCACGGACCTTGTGAAAGTTTAAGTCTACCCACAACCACGGACCGTGTGAAACATAAAGTCTACCCCATAGCCAAGGACCGTGTGAAAGATAAAGTCTACACCACAGCCACGGACCGTGTGAAAGATAACGTCTACCCCACAGACACGGACCGTGTGAAAGATAACGTCTACCCCACAGCCACAGGCCATGTGAAAGCTAAAGTCCATCCCACAGCCACGGACTGTGTGAAAGATAAAGTCTACCCCACAGACACGGACCGTGTGACAGATAGAGTCTATCCCACAGGCACGGACCGTGTGAAAGATAGAGTCTATTCCCACAGCCACGGGCCGTGTGAAACAAAAAAGTCTACCCCACAGCCACGGACCGTGTGAAAGATAAATTCTATCCCACAGGCACGGAACGTGTGAAAGATAAAGTCTATCCCACAGCCACGGACCGTGTGAAAGATAAAGTCTATCCCACAGCCACGGACCGTGTGAAAAAGTCTATCCCACAGCCACGGACCGTGTGAAAGATAAAGTCTATTCCCACAAGCACAGACCGTGTGAAAGATAAAGTCTATCCCACAGCCACGGACCGTGTGAAAAAGTCTATCCCACAGGCACGGACCGTGTGAAAGATAAAGTCTATCCCATAGGTATGGACCGTGTGAAAGATAAAGTCTACCAAAGAGCCACGGACCGTGTGAAAGATAAAGTCTACCCCACAGCCACGGACCGTGTGACAGATAGAGTCTACCCCACAGGCACGGACTGGGTGAAAGATAAACTCTATCCCACAGCCACGGACCGTGTGAAAAAATCAATCCCACAGCCACGGACCGTGTGAGAGATAAAGTCTATCCCACAGGCACGGACTGTGTGAAAGATAAAGTCTATCCCACAGCCACGGACCGTGTGAAAAAGTCTATCTCACAGGCATGGACCATGTGAAAGACGAAGTCTACCCCAAAGCCACGGACTGTGTGAAAGACAAAGTCTATCCCACAGCCACGGACCGTGTGAAAGATAAAGTCTATCCCAGAGCCACGGAGCGTGTGAAAGATAAAGTCTATCCGACAGCCACGGACCGTGTGAAAGATAAAGTCTACCCCACAGGCACGGACCGTGTGAAAGATACAGGCTATTCCCACAGCAACGGACTGTGTGAAACATAAAGTCTACTCCCAAAGCCATGGACCGTGTGAAAGATAAAGTCTACTCCAACAGCCACGGACCGTGTGAAAGATAAAGTCTATCCCACTGCCACGGACCGTGTGAAAGATGAAGTCTATCCCACAGCCATGGACTGTGTTAAAGATAGAGTCTATTCCCACAGCCACGGACCGTGTGAAAGATAGAGGCTATCCCACAGCTATGGACCATGTGAAAGATAGAGTCTATCCCACAGGCACGGACCATGTGAAAGATAGAGTCTATCCCACAGCCACGGACCGTGTGAAAGATGAAGTCTATCCCACAGGCATGGACCGTGTGAAAGATAAAGTCTATCTCAGAGCCACGGACCGTGTGAAAGATAAAGTATATCCCAGAGCCACGGAGCGTGTGAAAGATAAAGTCTAACCCACAGCCGCGGACCGTGTGAAAGATAAAGTCTTCCCCACAGCCACGGACCGTGTGAAAGATAAAGTCTATCCCACAGCCACGGACCGTGTGAAAGATGAAGTCTACCCAAAGCCACGGACCGTGTGAAAGATGAAGTCTATCCCACAGTCACGGACAGTGTTAAAGATAGAGTCTATTCCCACAGCCAACCACCGTGTGAAAGATAAAGTCTATCCCACAGCCACGGACCGTGTGAAAGATAAAGTCTATCCCACAGGCACGGACTGTGTGAAAGATAAAGTATATCCCACAGGCACGGACCGTGTGAAAAAGTCTATCCCACAGGCACGGACCGTGTGAAAGATAAAGTCTATCCCACAGGCACGGATTGTGTGAAAGATAAAGTATATCCCACAGGCACGGACCGTGTGAAAAAGTCTATCCCAAAGCCACGGACCGTGTGAAACATAAAGTCTAACCCACAGGCACAGAGCGTGTGAAAGATAAAGACTATTCCCACAGCCAACGACCGTGTGAAACATAAAGTATATGCCCACAGGAACGGACCGTGTGAAAAATAAAGTCTATTCCCAAAGCCATGGACCGTGTGAAAGATAAAGTCTACCCCACAGCCATGGATCGTGTGAAAGATAAAGTCTACCGCACAGCCACTGACCGAGTTAAAGATAAAGTCACCTTCACAGCCACGGGCCGTGTGAAAGATAAAGTCTACCCCACAGGCACGGGCCGTGTGAAAGATAAAGTCTACACAAAGCCACGGACCTTGTGAAAGTTTAAGTCTACCACAACCACGGACCGTGTGAAACATAAAGTCTACCCCACAGCCAAGGACCGTGTGAAAGATGAAGTCTACCCTACAGCCACGGGCCGTGTGAAAGATAAAGTTTACCCCACAGGCACGGGCCGTGTGAAAGATAAAGTCTACACCACAGACACGGACCGTGTGAAAGATAACGTCTACCCCACAGCCACGGGCCATGTGAAAAATAAAGTCTATCCCACAGCCACGGACCGTGTGAACGATAAAGTCTACCCAACAGCCACGGACCGTTTGTACAGATAGATCTATCCCACAGGCACGGGACCGTGTGAAAGATAGAGTCTATTCCCACAGCCACGGGTCCGTGTTGAAACCAAAAAGTCTATCCCACCAGCCACGGACCGTGTGAAAGATAAAGTCTCTATCCCACAGGCAGGGGCGTGTGGAAAGATAAAGTCTACCCCACAACCAAAGGCCTGTGAAAGATAAAAGTCACCCCCCAGCATGGACCGTGTGAAGATAAAGTCTTACCCACAGGCAACGGACCGTGTGAAAGATAAAACTATCCCACACCACATACCTGTGAAAGATAAAGTCTACCCCACAGCCATGGACCATGTAAATAAAGTCTACCCCACCAGGCAACGGATCGTGTGAAAGCATAGAGTCTACTCCCACAACCACGACCATGTGGAGATTAGAGTCTAACCCACAGGCACGGACCGTGGGAAAAAGTCTATCCCACAGGCACGGACCCCGTGAAAGATAAAGTCAATCCCAACAGGCACGGACTGTGTGAAGAAAGTATACCCCCACAGCCAACGGGACCGTGTGAAATGATTAAACTCTATCCCACAGGCACAGAAAGTGGTGAAAGATTAAAGTCTATCCCACAGCACGGACCGTGTGAAAAGATAAAGTCTATCCACAGGCCACGGACCGTGTGAAAAAGTCTATCCCACAGCCCACGGACCGTGTTGTGAAAGATAAAGTCTATTCCCACAGGCACAAGACCGTGTGAAAGATAGAGTCTATCCCACAGCCACGGACCGTGTGAAAGATAGAGTCTAACCCACAGGCACAGACCGTGGGAAAAAGTCTATCCCATAGGCATGGACCATGTGAAAGATAAAGTCTACCACAGAGCCACGGACCGTGTGAAAGATAAAGTCTATCCCACACGCACGGACCGTGTGAAAGATAAAGTCTACCCCACAGCCTCGGACCGTGTGAAAGATAAAGTCTATCCCACAGCCACGCACCGTGTGAAAGCTAAAGTGTATCCCACAGCCACGGACCATGTGAAAGATAAAGTCTATCCCACAGGCACGGACCGGGTGAAAGATAAACTCTATCCCACAGCCACAGACCATGTGAAAGATAGAGTCTTTCCCACAGGCACGGACCGTGTGAAAGATATAGTCTACCCCACAGCCACGGACCATGTGAAAGATAAAGTCTAATCCACAGCCACCGGCCGTGTGAAACATAAACTCTACCCCACAGCCACGGACCGTGTGAAAGATAAAGTCTATCCCACAGCAACGGACCGTGTGAAAGATAAAGTCTACCCCACAGCCACGGACCGTGTGAAAGATAAAGTCTATCCCACAGGCACGGACCGTGTGAAAGATAGAGTGTATTCCCACAGCCACGGACCGTGTGAAAGATAAAGTGTATCCCACAGGCACGGACCGTGTGAAAGATGAAGTCTACCGACAGCCACGGACCGGTGAAAGATAAAGTCTATCCCACAGGCACGGACCGTGTGAAAGATAAAGTCTACCCCACAGTAACGGACCATGTGAAAGATAAAGTCTATTCGCAGAGCCACGGACCTTGTGAAACATAAAGTCTATTCCCACAGCCACGGACCGTGTGAAAGATAAAGTCTACTCCCACAGCCACGGAATATATAAAGATAAAGTCTACCACACAGCCACGGACCGTGTGAAAGATAGAGTGTATCCCACAGCCACGGACCGCGTGAAAGATAGAGTGTGTTCCGACATCTAACGACCGTGTGAAAGATAAAGTCTATCCCACAGCCTCGGATCATGTGAAAGGTAAAGTCTATCCCACAGGGTCCGTGGCTGTCGGATAGACTTTATCTTTCACATGATCCGTGCCTGTGGGATAGACTTTATCTTTCACACGGTCCGTGGCTGTGGGAATAGACTCTATCTTTCACACGGTCCGTGCCTGTGGGATAGACCTTATCTTTCACACGGTCCGTGGCTGTGAGGTAGACTTTATCTTTCACACGGCCCGTGGCCGTGGGGTAGAGTTTATGTTTCACACGGCCCGTAGCTGTGGATTAGACTTTATCTTTCACACGGTCCGTGGCTGTGGGGTAGACTTTATCTTTCACACGGTCCGTGCCTGTGGGAAAGACTCTATCTTTCACACGGTCTGTGGCTGTTGGATAGACTTTTTCTTTCACATGGTCCGTGGCTGTGGGAATAGACTCTATCTTTCACATGGTCCATGGCTGTGGGATAGACTTTATCTTTGACACGGTCCGTGGCTGTGGGGTAGACTTTATCTTTCATACGGTCCGTGGCTGTGGGGGTAGACTTTATCTTTCACACGGTCTGTGGCTGTGGGAATAGACTTTATGTTTCATAAGGTCCGTGGCTCTGGGAATAGACTTTATCTTTCACACGGTCCGTGGCTGTGGGGTAGACTTTATCTTTCACACAGTCCGTGCCTGTGGGATAGACTTTATCTTTCACACGGTCCGTGGCTGTGGGATAGACTCTATCTTTCACACGGTATTTTCCTGTGGGATAGACTCTATCTTTCACACGGTTCATGGCTGTTGGAATAGACTTTATCTTTCACACGGTCCGTGGCTGTGGGATAGACTTTATCTTTCACACGGTCCGTGGCTGTGGGATAGACTTTATGTTTCACACGGTCCGTGCCTGTGGAATAGACTTTATCTTTCACACGGTCCGTGGCTGTGGGTTAGACTTTATGTTTCACACGGTCCGTGCCTGTGGGATAGACTGTATCTTTCACACGGTCCGTGGCTTTTGGGTAGACTTTATCTTTCACAAGCTCCGTGGCTGTGGGTAGACTTTATCTTTCACACGGTCCGTGGCTGTGGTGTAGACTTTGTCTTTCACACGGCCCGTGGCTGTGCGGTAGACTTTATCTTTCACACGGCCCGTGGATGTGGGGTACACTTTATCTTTCACACGGTCCGTGGCTGTGGGGTAGACTATATCTTTCACATGGTCCGTGGCTGTGGGGTAGACTTTATCTTGCACACGGTCCGTGGCTGTGGGAATAGACTTTATCTTGCACACGGTCCGTGGCTGTGGGAATAGACTTTATGTTTCACATGGTCCGTGACTGTGGGAATAGATTTTATCTTTCACATAGTCCGTGCATGTGGGATAGACTCTATCTTTCACACGGTCCGTGGCTGTGGGATAGACTCTATCTTTCACATGGTCCGAGGCTGTGGTATAGACTTTATCCTTCAAACGGTCCATGCCTGTGGGATAGACTTTATCTTTCACATTGTCCGTGCCTGTGGGTTAGATTTTATCTTTCACACAGACCGTGCGTGTGTGATAGACTCTATCTTTCACACGGTTCGTGGCTCTGGGATAAACTCTATCTTTCACATGGTCCATGGCTGTGAGAGTAGACTCTATCTTTCACATGGTCCATGGCTGTGGGGTAGACTCTATCTTTCACACGGTCCGTGGCTGTGGGGTAACCTTTATCTTTCACATGGTCCGTGGCTGTGGTATAGACTTTTTCACATGGTCCGTGCCTGTGGGATAGACTTTATCTTTCACACGGTCCCTGGCTGTGGGATAGACTTTATCTTTCACACGGTCCGTGGCTGTGGGATTGACTTTATCTTTCACAAGGTCCATGGCTCGGGGGTAGACTTTATCCTTCACACGGCCCGTGGCAGTGGGGTAGACTTTATCTTTCACACGGCCCGTGCCCATGGCGTAGACTTTATCTTTCACACGGCAAGTGGCTGTGGGGTAGACTTTATCTTTCACATGGTCCATGGCTGTGGGGTAGACTTTATCTTTCACACGGTATGTGGGTGTGGGATAGATTTTATCTTTCACACGGTCCGTTGCTGTGGGATAGACTTTATCTTTCACACGGTCCATGGATGGGGGGTAGACTTTATCTTTCACATGGCCTTTTGTTGTGGGGTAGACTTTATCTTTCACACGGCCCGTGCCTGTGGGATAGACTTTTTCTTTCACACGGTCCGTGGCTGGGGTGTAGACTTTATCTGTCACATGGCTTTTGGCTGAGGGAAAGACTTTATCTTTCACACGGCCCGTGTCTGTGGGATAGACTTTTTCTTTCACACGGCCCGTGGCTGTGGGGTAGACATTATCTTTCACACGGCCCGTGCCTGTGGGATAGACTTTATCTTTTACACTGTCCGTGGCTGTGGGATAGACTTTATCTTTCACATGGCCCGTGGCTGTGGGGTAGACTTTATCTTTCACACGGCCCGTGGCTATGGGGTAGACTTTATCTTTCACACGGTCCGTGCCTCTGGGGTAGACATTGACTTTCACACGGTTCGTGGTTGTGGGGTAGACTTTATCTTTCACACGGCCCGTGGCTGTGTGATAGACTTTTTCTTTCACATGGTCCGTGGCTGTGGGAATAGTCTTTATCTTTCACACGGTCCATGGCTGTGGGATAGACTTTATCTTTCACACGGTCCATGGCTGTGGGAATAGACTCTATCTTTCACACGGTCCGTGGCTGTGGGAAAGACTTTATATTTCGCCCGGTCCGTGGCTGTGTGGTAGACTTTATCTTTCATACAGTCCGTGGCTGTGGGGTAGAATTTATCTTTCACATGGCCCGTGGCTCTGGTATAGACTTTATCTTTTACACGGTAAGTGGCTGTGTGATAGACTTTTCACACGGTCCGGGCCTGTGGGATAGACTTTATCTTTCACACGGTCCGTGGCTGTGGGATAGACTTTTTCACACGGTCCGTGGCTGTGGGATAGACTTTATCTTTCACACGGTCCGTGCCTGTGGGATAGACTTTATCTTTCACACGGTCCGTGGCTGTCGGATAGACTTTATCTTTCACATGGTCCATGGCTGTGAGAGTAGACTCTATCTTTCACATGGTCCATGGCTGTGGGGTAAGACTCTATCTTTCACACGGTCCGTGGCTGTGGGGTAACCTTTATCTTTCACATGGTCCGTGGCTGTGGTATAGACTTTTTCACATGGTCCGTGCCTGTGGGATAGACTTTATCTTTCACACGGTCCCTGGCTGTGGGATAGACTTTATCTTTCACACGGTCCGTGGCTGTGGGATTGACTTTATCTTTCACAAGGTCCATGGCTCGGGGGTAGACTTTATCCTTCACACGGCCCGTGGCAGTGGGGTAGACTTTATCTTTCACACGGCCCGTGCCCATGGCGTAGACTTTATCTTTCACACGGCAAGTGGCTGTGGGGTAGACTTTGTCTTTCATACGGCCCGTTCCTGTGGGATAGACTTTATCTTTCACACGGTCCGTGCCTATGGGATAGACTTTGTCTTTCACACGGCCCGTGGCTGCGGGGTAGACTTTATCTTTCACACGGCCCATGGCTGTGGGGTTGACTTTATCTTTCACACGGTCCGTGCCTGTGGGGTAGACTTTATCTTTCACACGGTCCACGCCTGTGAGATAGACTTTTTCACACGGTCCGTGCCTGTGGGATAGACTTGATCTTTCACTCGGTCCGTGCCTGTGGGATAGACTTTATGTTTCACACGGTCCGTGGCTGTGGGATAGACTTTTTCACACGGACCGTTGCTGTGGGATAGACTTTATCTTTCACACGGTCCGTGCCTGTGGGATAGATTTTATCTTTCACACGGTCCGTGGCTGTGGGGTAGACTTTATCTTTCACACGGTACGTTGCTAGGTAATAGAGTTTTTCTTTCACACGGTCCATGGCTGTGGGAATAGACTTTATGTTTCACACGGTCCGAGGCTGTGGGATAGACTTCATTGTTTACATGGTCCGTGGCTGTGGGATAGACTCTATCTTTCACACGGTCCATGGCTGTGGGGTAGACTTTATCTTTCACATGGTCCGTGGCTGTGGGGTAGTGTTTATCTTTCACACGGTCCGTGGCTGGGGGGTAGACTTTATCTTTCACACGGTCCGTGGCTGTGGGATAGACTTTATCTTTCACACGGTCCATGGCTAGGGGGTACACTTTATCTTTCACACGGCCTGTAGCAGTGGGGTAGACTTTATCTTTCACACGGCCCGTGCCTGTGGGGTAGACTTTATCTTTCACACGGCCCGTGGTTCTGGGGTAGACATTTCTTTCATATGGCCTGTTCCTGTAGGATAGACTTTATCTTTCACACGGTCCGTGCCTATGGGATAGACTTTGTCTTTCACATGGCCCGTGGCTACAGGGTAGACTTTATCTTTCACACGCCCCGTGGCTGTGGGGTAGACTGTATCTTTCACATGGTCCGTGGCTGTGGGAGTAGCCTTTATCTCTCACACGGTCCGTGGCTGTGGGAATAGACTTTATGTTTCACAAGGTCCGTGGCTCTGGGAATAGAATTTATCTTTCACATGGTCCGTGGCTATGGTATAGACTGTATCTTTCACATGGTCCGTGGCTGTGGGAGGAGTCTTTATCTCTCATACG
The DNA here is from genome assembly GCF_019320065.1 of Cervus canadensis. Taxonomy (NCBI): domain Eukaryota; kingdom Metazoa; phylum Chordata; class Mammalia; order Artiodactyla; family Cervidae; genus Cervus; species Cervus canadensis. The sequence goes on along the minus strand of NC_057411.1, from coordinate 12,973,709 downwards.
GTCCGTGCCTGTGGGATAGACTTTATCTTTCACACTGTCCGTGCCTGTGGGATAGACTTTATGTTTCACATGGTCCGTGGCTGTGCGATAGAGTTTTTCACACGGTCCGTGCCTGTGGGATAGACTTTATCTTTCACATGGTCCGTGGTTGTGGGATAGACTTTATCTTTCACACGGTCCGTGCCTGTGGGATAGACTTTATCTTTCGCATGATCCGTGCCTGTGGGATAGACTTTATCTTTCACACGGTCCATGGTTTTGGGATAGACTTTATCTTTCACAAGGTATGTGCCTGTGGGATAGACTTTATCTTTCACACGGTCCGTGCCTCTAGGACAGACTTTACCTTTCACACGGTCCGTGCCTGTGGGATAGATTTATCTTCACAAGGTCCGTGGCTGTGAGGAATAGACTATCTATCTTTCACACGGTCGTGCCTGTGGGATAAGATTTTCTTTCACACGGTCATGGCATTGTGGGTAGATTTATTTTTCACACTGTCCGTAAGCTGTGGGATAGACTTTATCTTTCACACGGTCCGTGGCTGTGGGATAGACTTTATCTTTCACACGGTCCGTGGTTGTGGGATAGACTTTATCTTTCACACGGTCCGTGTCTGTGGGGTAGACTTTATCTTTCACATGGTCCCAGGTTGTGGGAGTAGACTTTATCATTTATACGGTCCATGTCTGTGGGAATAGACTTTATGTTTCACAAGGTCCGTGTCTCTGGGAAGAGACTTTATCTTTCACATGGTCCGTGTCTGTGGGGTAGACCTAATCTTTCACATGGTCCGTGGCTGTGGGATAGACTTTATCTTTCACATGGTCCGTGGCTGTGGGGTAGACTTTATCTTTTACATGGTCCATGGCTGTGGGATAGCCTCTATCTTTCACACAGTCCGTGGCTGTTGGAATAGACTCTATCTTTCATACGGTCCATGGCTGTGGCATAGACTTTATCTTTCACACGGTCCTTGGCTGTGGGGTAGACTTTATTTTCCACTCGGTCCGTGGCTGTGGTAGTAGACTTTATCTTTCACATGGTCTGTGGCTGTGGGAATAGATTTTATATTTCACATGGTCCGTGGTTCTGGGAATAGAGTTTATCTTTCAGCATGAGTCAAGTGCCTGATGAGGGGTAGACTTTATCTTTCACACGGTCCGTGCCTGAGGGATAGAGTTTATCTTGCACATGGTCTGTGGCTGTGGGAATAGACTCTATCTTTCACACGGTCCATGGCTGTGTGTTAGACTTTATCTTTCACACGGTCCGTGGCTGTGTGAATAGACTTTATCTTTCACAGAGTCCATGCCTGTGGGATAGACTCTGTCTTTCACATGGTCCGTGGCTGTGGGATAGCCCCTATCTTTCACACGGTCCGGGGCTGTGGGAATAGACTCTATCTTTCAGTGGAATAGACTTTATCTTTCACACGGTCCGTGGCTGTGGGATAGACTTTATCTTTCAAACGGTCCGTTCCTGTGGGATAGACTTTATCTATCACACGGTCCGTGACTGTGGGATAGACTTTATCTTTCACATGGTCCGTTGCAGTGGGATAGACTTTATCTTTCACACGGTCCGTGGCTGTGGGAATAGACTCTATCTTTCACACGCTCCGTGGCTCTGGGATAGACTTTATCTTTCACACGGTCCGTGGCTGTTGGAGTAGACTTTATCTTTCACAGGGTTCATGGCTGTCGGAATAGACTTTATGTTTCACACGTTCCGTGGCTGTGGGAATAGCCTGCATCTTTCACACGATCCGTACCTGTGGGGTAGACTTTATCTTTCACACGGTCCGCGGCTGTGGGATAGACTTTATGTTTCACACGCTCCGTGGCTTTGGGATAGACTTTATCTTTCACACGGTCCGTGGCTTTGGGGTAGACATTATCTTTCACATGGTCCATTCCTGTGGGATAGACTTTTTCACACGGTCCGTGTCTGTGGGATAGACTTTATCTTTCACACGGTCCGTGCCTGCGGGATAGACTTCATCTTTCACACGGTCCGTTGCTGTGGGGCAGACTTTATCTTTCACATGGTCCGTGTCTGTGGGATAGACTTTATCTTTCACATGGCCCGTGCCTGTGGGGTAGACTTTATCTTTCACACGGTCCGTGGCTGTGGGGTAACCTTTATCTTTCACATGGTCCGGGGTGTTTGATAGACTTTATCTTTCACACAGTCCGTGTCTGTGGGGAAGACTTTATCTGACTCACGGTCCGTGGCTGTTGGGTTGACTTTATCTTTCACACGGTCCGTGGCTGTGGGATAGACTTTATCTTTCTCATGGTCCATGCCTGTGGGATAGACTTTATCTTTCACACGGTCCGTGGCTGTGGGGTAGACTTTATCTTTCACACGGTCCGTGGCTGTGGGGTAAACTTTATCTTTCACACGGTCCTTGGCTGTTTGATAGACTTTATCCTTCACACGGTCCGTGTCTGTGAAGTAGACTTTATCTGACTCACGGTCCGTGGCTGTGGGGTTGACTTTAACTTTCACACTGTCCGTGGCTGTGGGATAGACTCTATCTTGCACATGGTCAGTGGCTGTGGGAATAGACTGTATTTTTCACACGGTCCCTGGCTGTGGGGTAGACTTTATCTTTCACACGGTCCGTGGCTGCGGGGTAGACTTTATCATTCACACCGTCCCTGGCTGTGGGGTAGACTTTATCTTTCACACGGTCCGTGGCTGCGGGGTAGACTTTATCATTCACACGGTCCGTGGCTGTGCGATAGACTGTATCTTTCACACGGTCCGTGCCTGTGGGATAGACTTTATCTTTCACACGTTCCGTGGCTGTGGGATAGACTTTATCTTTCACATGGTCTGTGCCTGTGGGATAGACTTTATCTTTCACACGGTCCGTGCCTGTGGGATAGACTTTATCTTTCACGCGGTCCGTGCCTGTGGGATAGACTTTATCTTTCACACGGTCCGTGGCAGTGGGATAGATTTTTTCACACAGTCCGTGGCTGTGGGATATACTTTATCTTTCACATGGTCCGTGCCTGTGGGATGGACTCTATCTTTCACACGGTCCGTGGCTGTGGAATAGACTCTAACTTTCACATGGTCCGTGGCTGTGGGGTAGACTCTATCTTTCACACGGTCCGTGGCTGTGGGGTAGACTCTATCTTTCACACGGTCCGTGGTTGTGGGATAGACACTATCTTTCACACGGTCCGTGGTTGTGGGATAGACACTATCTTTCACACGGTCCGTGGCTGTGGGATAGACTCTATCTTTCACACGGTCCGTGGCTGTGTGATAGACTCTATCTTTCACACGGTCCGTGGCTTTGGGGTAGACTTTATCTTTCACATGGTCCATACCTGAAGGATAGACTTTTTCACACGGTCCGTGCTTGTGGGATAGACTTTATCTTTCACACGGTCCGAGCCTGTGGGATAGACTTTTTCATTCACATGGTCCGTGGCTGTGGGATTGACTTTTTCACACGGTCCGTGGCTGTGGGATAGACTTTATCTTTCACACGGTCCGTGCCTGTGGGATAGACTTTATCTTTCACACGGTCCGTGCTGTGTGGTAGACTTTATCTTTATACAGTCCGTGGCTGTGGGGTATTATTGTATCTTTCACATGGTCCATGCCTGCTGGGTAGACTTTATCTTGTCACACGCGTCCAGTGCCTTGTGGATAGACTTTATCTTTCACATGGTCCGTGCCTGTGGGATGGACTCTATCTTTCACACGGTCCGTGGCTGTGGAATAGACTCTAACTTTCACATGGTCCGTGGCTGTGAGATTAGACTCTATCTTTCACACGGTCCATGGCTGTGGGGTAGACTCTATCTTTCACACGGTCCGTGGCTGTGGGGTAGCTCTATCTTTCACACGGTCCGTGGTTGTGGGATAAACACTATCTTTCACACGGTCCGTGGCTGTGGGATAGACTCTATCTTTCACACGGTCCATGGCTGTGTGATAGACTCTATCTTTCACACGGTCCGTGGCTTTGGGGTAGACTTTATCTTTCACATGGTCCATACCTGTAGGATAGACTTTTTCACACGGTCCGTGCTTGTGGGATAGACTTTATCTTTCACACGGTCCGAGCCTGTGGGATAGACTTTTTCATTCACATGGTCCGTGGCTGTGGGATTGACTTTTTCACACGGTCCGTGGCTGTGGGATAGACTTTATCTTTCACACGGTCCGTGCCTGTGGGATAGACTTTATCTTTCACACGGTCCGTGGCTGTGTGGTAGACTTTATCTTTCATACAGTCCGTGGCTGTGGGGTAGACTTTATCTTTCACACGGTCCGTGCCTATGTGATAGACTTTATCTTTCACATGGTCCGTGGCTCTGTTATAGACTTTATCTTTCACTCGGTAAGTGGCTGTGTGATAGACTTTTTCACACGGTCCGTGCCTGTGGGATAGACTTTATCTTTCACACGGTCCGTGGCTGTGGGGTAGACTTTATCTTTCATACAGTCCGTGGCTGGGGGAATAGATTTTATGTTTCACATGGTCCGTGGATGTGGAGTAGACTTTATCTTTCACACGGTCCGTGGCTGTGGGATTGACTTTTTCACACCGTCCGCGGCTGTGGGATAGACTTTATCTTTCACACGTTACGTGGCACTGGGATAGACTTTATCTTTCACACGGTCCGTGGCTGTGGGATAGACTTTATCTTTCACTCGGTCCGTGGCTTTGGGGTAGACTTTATCTTTCACATGGTCCATGTCTGTGGGATAGACTTTTTCACACGGTCCGTGCCTGTGGGATAGACTTTATCTTTCACACGGTCCGTGCCTGTGGCATAGACTTCATCTTTCACACGGTCCGTTGCTGTGGGGCAGACTTTATCTTTCACACGGTCCGTGTCTGTGGGATAGACTTTATCTTTCACATGGCCCGTGCCTGTGGGTTAGAATTTATCTTTCACACGGTCCGTGGCTGTGGGGTAACTTTATCTTTCACATGGTCCGGGGTGTTTGATAGACTTTATCTTTCACACGGTCCGTGTCTGTGGGGAAGACTTTATCTGACTCACGGTCCGTGGCTGTTGGGTTGACTTTATCTTTCACACGGTCCGTGGCTGTGGGGTAGACTTTATCTTTCACACGATCCGTGGCTGTGGGATAGACTTTGTCTTTCACACGGTCCGTGGCTGTGGGATAGACTTTATCTTTCCACGGTCCGTGCTTGTGGGATAGACTTTATCTTTCACACAGTCTGTGGCTGTGGGGTAGACTTTATCTTTCACACGGTCCGTGGCTGTCGGGTAGACTTTATCTTTCACACGGTGCATGGCTGTGGGTAGACTTTCTCTTTCACAAGGTCCGAGGCTTTGTGTAGACTTTATCTTTCACACGGCCCGTGGCTGTGGGGTAGACTTTATCTTTCACACGGCCCGTGGCTGTGAAGTGGACTTTATCTTTAATAATGTCCGTGGCTGTGCGGTAGACTTTATCTTTCACATTGTCCGAGGCTGTAGGGTAGACTTTATCTTTCACACGGTCCGTGGCTGTGGGAATAGACTTTTTTTTTCACACGGTCCGTGGCTGTGGGAATACACTTTATGTTTCACACGGTCCGTGGCTGTGGGAATAGACTTTATCTTTCACACGGTCCGTGCCTGTGGGATACACTTTATCTTTCATACGGTCCGTGGCTGTGGGATAGACTCTATCTTTCACATGGTCCATGCCTGTGGGATAGACTCTATCTTTCACACGGTCCATGGCTGTGGGAATAGACTTTATCTTTCACACGGTCCATGCCTGTCGGATAGACTCTATCTTTCACATGGTCCGTGGCTGTGGGATAGCCTCTATCTTTCACACGGTCCGTGGCTGTGGGAATAGACTCTATCTTTCACACGCTCCGTGGCTCTGGGATTGACTTTATCTTTCACACGGTCCGTGGCTGTTGGAGTAGACTTTATCTTTCACACGGTCCATGGCTGTCGGAATAGACTTTATGTTTCACACGTTCCGTGGCTGTGGGAATAGCCTGCATCTTTCACACGGTCCGTACCTGTGGGGTAGACTTTATCTTTCACACGGTCCGCGGGTGTGGGATAGACTTTATCTTTCACACGCTGCGTGGCACTGGGATAGACTTTATCTTTCACACGGTCCGTGGCTGTGGGATAGACTTTATCTTTCACACGGTCCGTGGCTTTGGGGTAGACTTTATCTTTCACATGGTCCATTCCTGTGGGATAGACTTTTTCACACGGTCCGTGCCTGTGGGATAGACTTTATCTTTCACACGGTCCGTGCCTGTGGGATAGACTTCATCTTTCACACGGTCCGTTGCTGTGGGGCAGACTTTATCTTTCACACGGTCCGTGTCTGTGGGATAGACTTTATCTTTCACATGGCCCGTGCCTGTGGGGTAGACTTTATCTTTCACACGGTCCGTGGCTGTGGGGTAACCTTTATCTTTCACATGGTCCGGGGTGTTTGATAGACTTTATCTTTCACACAGTCCGTGTCTGTGGGGAGACTTTATCTGACTTACGGTCCGGCCCGTGGCTGTGAAGTGGACTTTATCTTTAACAACGTCCGTGGCTGTGCGGTAGACTTTATCTTTCACATTGTCCGTGGCTGTAGGGTAGACTTTATCTTTCACACGGTCTTTGGCTGTGGGAATAGACTTTATTTTTCACACGGCCGTGGCTGTGGGAATACACTTTATGTTTCACACGGTCCGTGGCTGTGGGAATAGACTTTATCTTTTCCACGGTCCGTGCCTGTGGGATAGACTTTATCTTTCACATGGTCCGTGGCTGTGGGATAGACTCTATCTTTCACATGGTCCATGCCTGTGGGATAGACTCTATCTTTCACCGGTCCATGGCTGTGGGAATAGACTTTATCTTTCACACCTCCATGCCTGTCGGATAGACTCTATCTTTCACATGGTCCGTGGCTGTGGGATAGCCTCTATCTTTCACACGGTCCGTGGCTGTAGGAATAGACTCTATCTTTCACACGCTCCATGGCTCTGGGATAGACTTTATCTTTCACACGGTCCGTGGCTGTTGGAGTAGACTTTATCTTTCACACGGTCCATGGCTGTCGGAATAGACTTTATGTTTCACACGTTCCGTGGCGGTGGGAATAGTCTGCATCTTTCACACGGTCCGTACCTGTGGTGTAGACTTTATCTTTCACACGGTCCGCGGCTGTGGGATAGACTTTATCTTTCACACGCTACGTGGCACTGGGATAGACTTTATCTTTCACATGGTCCGTGGCTTTGGGGTAGACTTTATCTTTCACATGGTCCATGCCTGTGGGATAGACTTTTTCACACGGTCCGTGCCTGTGGGATAGACTTTATCTTTCACACTGTCCGTGTCTGTGGGATAGACTTCATCTTTCACACGGTCCGTTGCTGTGGGGCAGACTTTATCTTTCACACGGTCCGTGTCTGTGGGATAGACTTTATCTTTCACATGGCCCGTGCCTGTGGGGTAGACTTTATCTTTCACACGGTCCGTGGATATGGGGTAACCTTTATCTTTCAAATGGTCCGGGGTGTTTGATAGACTTTATCCTTCACACGGTCTGTGTCTGTGGAGTAGACTTTATCTGACTCACGGTCCGTGGCCGTGGGGTTGACTTTATCTTTCACACTGTCCGTGGCTGTGGGATAGACTCTATCTTGCACATGGTCAGTGGCTGTGGGAATAGACTGTAATTTTCACACGGTCCCTGGCTGTGGGGTAGACTTTATCTTTCACACGGTCCGTGGCTGCGGGGTAGAATTTATCATCCACACCGTCCCTGGCTGTGGGGTAGACTTTATCTTTCACACGGTCCGTGGCTGCGGGGTAGACTTTACCATTCACACGGTCCGTGGCTGTGCGATAGACTGTATCTTTCACATGGTCCGTGGCTGTGGGATAGACTTTATCTTTCACATGGTCTGTGCCTGTGGGATAGACTTTATCTTTCACAGGGTATGTGGCTGTGGGATAGATTTTATCTTTCACACGGTCCATGGCTGTGGGAACCGACTCTATCTTTCACACTGTCCGTGCCTGTGGGATAGACTTTATCTTTCACATGGTCCATGGCTATGGGGTAGACTTTATGTTTCACACGGTCCGTGGCTGTGGGAACCGACTCTGTCTTTCACACGGCCTGTGGCTGTGGATTAGACTTTATCTTTCACACGGTCCGTGGCTGAGGGATAGACTTTTTCACACGGTCCGTGCCTGTGGGATAGACTTTATCTTTCACACGGTCCGTGCCTGTGGGATAGACTTTATGTTTCACACGGTCCCTGGCTGTGGGATAGACTTTTTCACACGCTCCGTTGCTGTGGGATAGACTTTATCTTTCACACGGTCCATTGCTTTGGGATAGACTTTATCTTTCACACGGTCAGTGCCTGTCGGATAGACTTTATCTTTCACACGGTCCGTGGCTGTGGGAATAGACTTTATCTTTCACGTGATCTGTGCCTGTGAGATAGACTTTATCTTTCACATGGTCCGTGGCTGTGGGGTAGTCTTTATCTTTCACACGGTCCATGCCTGTGGGATAGACTTTTTCACACGGTCCATGGCTGTGGGGTAGACTTTATCTTTCACATGGTCCGTGGCTGTGGGAGTACTCTTTATCTTTCACACGGTCCGTGGCTGTGGGGTAGACTTTATCTTTCACACGGTCCGTGCCTGAGGGATATACTTCATCTTTCACACGGTCCGTTGCTGTGGGGCAGACTTTATCTTTCACATGGTCCGGGGAGTTTCATAGACTTTATCTTTCACACGGTCCGTGTATGTGGGAAAGACTTTATCTGACTGACGGTCCGTGGCTGTGGGGTAGACTTTATCTTTCACACGGTCCGTGGCTGTTTGATAGACTCTATCTTTCACACGGTCTGTGTCTGTGAGGTAGACTTTATCCTTCACACGGCCCGTGCCTGTGGGGTAGACGTTATCTTTCACTCGGCCCTTGACTGTGCGGTAGACTTTATCTTTCACATGGTCAGTGGCTCTGGGAATAGAGTTTATCTTTCACACGGTCCGTGGCTGTGGGATGGACTCTATCTTTCACACGGTCCGTGCCTGTGGGATAGACTCTATGTTTCACACGATCCGTGGATGAGGGAATAGACTTTATCTCTAACACGGTCCATGCCTGTGGGATAGACTCTATCTTTCACATGGTCCGTGGCTGTGGGATAGCCTCTATCTTTCACACAGTCCGTGGCAGTGGGAATAGACTCTATCTTTCACACGGTCCATGGCTGTGGGATGGACTTTATCTTTCACACGGTCCGTGGCTGTGAGGTAGACTTTATTTGTCACACGGTCCGTGGCTGTGGTAGTAGTCTTTTTCTTCCACAAGGTCCGCGGCTGTGGGAATAGACGTTATGTTTCACACGGTCCGTGGCTCTGGGAATAGACTTTGTCTTTCACACGGTCCGTGCCTGTGGGGTAGACTTTATCTTTCACACGGTCCGTGCCTGTGGGATAGACTCTATCTTGCACATGGTCTGTCGCTGTGGGAATAGACTCTATCTTTCACACGGTCCATGGCTGTGGGTTAGACTTTATCTTTCACACGGTCCGTGGCTCTGGGGTAGACTTAATCTTTCACACGGTCCATTCCTGTGGGACAGACTTTATCTTTCACACGGTCCATGCCTGTGGGATAGACTTTTTCACACGGTCCGTGGCTGTGGATAGACTTTATCTTTCACACGGTCCGTTCCTGTGAGTTAGACTTTATCTTTCACACGGTCCGAGGCTGTGGGATAGACTTTTTCACACGGTCTGTGACTGTGGGATAGACTTTATCTTTCACACGGTCCATGTCTGTGGGGTAGACTTTATCTTTCACATGGTCCTTGCCTGTGGGAGTAGACTTTATCTTTCATACGGTCCGTGGCTGTGGGAATAGACTTTATGTTTCCCAAGGTCCGTGGCTTGGGAATAGACTTTATCTTTCACATGGTCCATGTCTGTGGGGTAGACTTTATCTTTCACACGGTCTGTGCCTGTGGGATAGACTTTATCTTTCACATAGTCCGTGGCTGTGGTATAGACTTCATCTTTCACACGGTCCGTGGCTGTGGGATAGACTTTACCTTTCGCATGGTCCGTGCCTGTGGGATAGACTTTATCTTTCACATGGTCCGTGCCTGTGGAATAGACTTTATCTTTGACACGTTCCGTGGCTGTGGGGTAAACTTTATCTTTCACATGGTCCGTGCCTCTAGGACAGACTTTGTCTTTCACACGGTCCGTGCCTGTGGGATAGACTTTATCTTTCATACGGTCCGTGGCTGTGGGATAGACTTTATCTTTCGCATGGTCTGTGCCGGTTGGATAGACTTTATCTTTCACATGGTCCGTGCCTGTGGGATAGACTTTATCTTTGACACGTTCCGTGGCTGTGGGGTAAACTTTATCTTTCGCATGGTCCGTGCCTCTAGGACAGACTTTATCTTTCACACGGTCCTTGCCTGTGGGAGTAGACTTTATCTTTCATACGGAATAGACTTTATGTTTCACAAGGTCTGTGGCTCTGCGAATAGACTTTATCTTTCGCATGGTCCGTGCCTGTGGGATAGAATTTATCTTTCACATGGTCCGTGCCTGTGGGATGGACTCTATCTTTCACACGGTCCGTGGCTGTGGAATAGACTCTAACTTTCACATGGTCCGTGGCTGTGAGATTAGACTCTATCTTTCACACGGTCCATGGCTGTGGGGTAGACTCTATCTTTCACACGGTCCGTGGCTGTGGGGTAGCTCTATCTTTCACACGGTCCGTGGTTGTGGGATAGACACTATCTTTCACACGGTCCGTGGCTGTGGGATAGACTCTATCTTTCACACGGTCCATGGCTGTGTGATAGACTCTATCTTTCACACGGTCCGTGGCTTTGGGGTAGACTTTATCTTTCACATGGTCCATAAATGTAGGATAGACTTTTTCACACGGTCCTTGCCTGTGGGATAGACTTTAGCTTTCACACGGTCCGTGCCTGTGGGATAGACTTTATCATTCACATGGTCCGTGGCTGTGGGATTGACTTTTTCACACGGTCCGTGGCTGTGTGATAGACTTTATCTTTCACACGGTCCGTGCCTGTGGGATAGAATTTATCTTTCACACGGTCCGTGGCTGTATGGTAGACTTTATCTTTCATACAGTCCGTGGCTGTGGGTAGACTTTATCTTTCACACGGTCCGTGGCTTTGTGTAGACTTTATCTTTCACACGGCCCGTGGCTGTGGGGTAGACTTTATCTTTCACACGGCCCGTGGATGTGAAGTGGAATTTATCTTTAACAATGTCCGTGGCTGTGCGGTAGACTTTATCTTTCACATTGTCCGTGGCTGTAGGGTAGACTTTATCTTTCACACGGTCCGTGGCTGTGGGAATAGACTTTATTTTTCACACGGTCCGTGGCTGTGGGAATACACTTTATGTTTCACACGGTCCGTGGCTGTGGGAATAGACTTTATCTTTCACACGGTGCGTGCCTGTGGGATAGACTTTATCTTTCACACGGTCCGTGGCTGTGGGATAGACTCTATCTTTCACATGGTCCATGCCTGTGGGATAGACTCTATCTTTCACACGGTCCATGGCTGTGGGAATAGACTTTATCTTTCACACGGTCCATGCCTGTCGGATAGACTCTATCTTTCACATGGTCCGTGGCTGTGGGATAGCCTCTATCTTTCACACGGTCCGTGGCTGTGGGAATAGACTCTATCTTTCACACGCTCCGTGGCTCTGGGATAGACTTTATCTTTCACACGGTCCGTGGCTGTTGGAGTAGACTTTATCTTTCACACGGTCCATGGCTGTCGGAATAGACTTTATGTTTCACACGGTCCGTGGCTGTGGGAATAGCCTGCATCTTTCACACGGTCCGTACCTGTGGGTTAGACTTTATCTTTCACACGGTCCGCGGCTGTGGGATAGACTTTATCTTTCACACGCTACGTGGCACTGGGATAGACTTTATCTTTCACACGGTCCGTGGCTGTGGGATAGACTTTATCTTTCACACGGCCCGTGGCTGTGGATTAGACTTTATCTTTCACACGGTCCGTGGCTGAGGGATAGACTTTTTCACACGGTCCGTTCCTGTGGGATAGACTTTATCTTTCACACGGTCCGTGCCTGTGGGATAGACTTTATGTTTCACACGGTCCCTGGCTGTGGGATAGACTTTTTCACACGGTCCGTTGCTGTGGGATAGACTTTATCTTTCACACGGTCCATTGCTTTAGGATAGACTTAATCTTTCACACGGTCAGTGCCTGTCGGATAGACTTTATCTTTCACATGGTCCGTGGCTGTGGGATAGACTTTATCTTTCACACGGTCCATGGCTGTGTGATAGACTCTATCTTTCACACGGTCCGTGGCTTTGGGGTAGACTTTATCTTTCACATGGTCCATTTCTGTGGGTTAGACTTTTTCACACGGTCCGTGCCTGTGGGATAGACTTTACCTTTCACACGGTCCGTGCCTGTGGGATAGACTTCATCTTTCACACGGTCCGTTGCTGTGGGGCAGACTTTATCTTTCACACGGTCCGTGTCTGTGGGATAGACTTTATCTTTCACATGGCCCGTGCCTGTGGGTTAGACTTTATCTTTCACACGGTCCGTGGCTGTGGGGTAACCTTTATCTTTCACATGGTCCGGGGTGTTTGATAGACTTTATCCTTCACACGGTCCGTGTCTGTGGAGTAGAGTTTATCTGACTCACGGTCCGTGGCCGTGGGGTTGACTTTATCTTTCACACTGTCCGTGGCTGTGGGATAGACTCTATCTTGCACATGGTCAGTGGCTGTGGGAATAGACTGTATTTTTCACACGGTCCCTGGCTGTGGGGTAGACTTTATCTTTCACACGGTCTGTGGCTGCGGGGTAGAATTTATCATCCACACCGTCCCTGGCTGTGGGGTAGACTTTATCTTTCACACGGTCCGTGGCTGCGGGGTAGACTTTATCATTCACACGGTCCGTGGCTGTGCAATAGACTGTATCTTTCACACGGTCCGTGGCTGTGGGATAGACTTTATCTTTCACATGGTCTGTGCCTGTGGGATAGACTTTATCTTTCACAGGGTATGTGGCTGTGGGATAGATTTTATCTTTCACACGGTCCATGGCTGTGGGAACCTACTCTATCTTTCACACTGTCCGTGCCTGTGGGATAGACTTTATCTTTCACATGGTCCATGGCTATGGGGTAGACTTTATGTTTCACACGGTCCGTGGCTGTGGGAACCGACTCTGTCTTTCACACGCCCTGTGGCTGTGGATTAGACTTTATCTTTCACACGGTCCGTGGCTGAGGGATAGACTTTTTCACACGGTCCGTGCCTGTGGGATAGACTTTATCTTTCACACGGTCCGTGCCTGTGGGATAGACTTTATGTTTCACACGGTCCCTGGCTGTGGGATAGACTTTTTCACACGGTCCGTTGCTGTGGGATAGACTTTATCTTTCACACGGTCCATTGCTTTGGGATAGACTTTATCTTTCACACGGTCAGTGCCTGTCGGATAGACTTTATCTTTCACATGGTCCGTGGCTGTGGGATAGACTTTATCTTTCACACGGTCCGTGGCTGTGGGAATAGACTTTATCTTTCACGTGGTCTGTGCCTGTGAGATAGACTTTATCTTTCACATGGTCCGTGGCTGTGGGGTAGTCTTTATCTTTCACACGGTCCATGCCTGTGGGACAGACTTTTTCACACGGTCCGTGGCTGTGGGGTAGACTTTATCTTCCACATGGTCCGTGGCTGTGGGAGTACTCTTTATCTTTCACACGGTCCGTGGCTGTGGGGTAGACTTTACCTTTCACACGGTCCGTGCCTGAGGGATATACTTCATCTTTCACACGGTCCGTTGCTGTGGGGCAGACTTTATCTTTCACATGGCCCGGAGTGTTTCATAGACTTGATCTTTCAAACGGTCCGTGTATGTGGGAAAGACTTTATCTGACTGACGGTCCGTGGCTGTGGGGTAGACTTTATCTTTCACACGGTCCGTGGCTGTTTGATAGACTCTATCTTTCACACGGTCTGTGTCTGTGAGGTAGACTTTATCCTTCACACGGCCCGTGCCTGTGGGGTAGACTTTATCTTTCACTCGGCCCTTGACTGTGCGGTAGATTTTATCTTTCACATGGTCCGTGGCTCTGGGAATAGAGTTTATCTTTCACACGGTCCATGGCTGTGGGATGGACTCTATCTTTCACACGGTCCGTGCCTGTGGGATAGACTCTATCTTTCACACGATCCGTGGATGAGGGAATAGACTTTATCTCTACCACGGTCCATGCCTGTGGGATAGACTCTATCTTTCACATGGTCCGTGGCTGTGGGATAGCCTCTATCTTTCACACCGTCCGTGGCAGTGGGAATAGACTCTATCTTTCACACGGTCCATGGCTGTGGGATAGACTTTATCTTTCACACGGTCCGTGGCTGTGAGGTAGACTTTATTTGTCACACGGTCCGTGGCTGTGGTAGTAGTCTTTATCTTTCACACGGTCCATGGCTGTGGGTTAGACTTTATCTTTCACACGGTCCGTGGCTCTGGGAATAGACTTTATCTTTCACACGGTCCGTGCCTGTGGGGTAGACTTTATCTTTCACACGGTCCGTGCCTGTGGGAATAGACTCTATCTTGCACATGGTCTGTCGCTGTGGGAATAGACTCTATCTTTCACACGGTCCATGGCTGTGGGTTAGACTTTATCTTTCACACGGTCTGTGGCTCTGGGTAGACTTATCTTTCACACGGTCCATGCCTGTGGGACAGACTTTATCTTTCACACGGTCCATGCCTGTGGGATAGACTTTTTCACACGGTCCGTGGCTGTGGATAGACTTTATCTTTCACACGGTCCGTTCCTGTGGGTTAGACTTTATCTTTCACACGGTCCGAGGCTGTGGGATAGACTTTTTCACACGGTCTGTGACTGTGGGATAGACTTTATCTTTCACACGGTCCATGTCTGTGGGGTAGACTTTATCTTTCACACGGTCCTTGCCTGTGGGAGTAGACTTTATCTTTCATACGGTCCGTGGCTGTGGGAATAGACTTTATGTTTCACAAGGTCCGTGGCTTGGGAATAGACTTTATCTTTCACATGGTCCATGTCTGTGGGGTAGACTTTATCTTTCACACGGTCTGTGCCTGTGGGATAGACTTTATCTTTCACATAGTCCGTGGCTGTGGTATAGACTTCGTCTTTCACACGGTCCGTGGCTGTGGGATAGACTTTATCTTTCGCATGGTCCGTGCCTGTGGGATAGACTTTATCTTTCACATGGTCCGTGCCTGTGGAATAGACTTTATCTTTGACACGTTCCGTGGCTGTGGGGTAAACTTTATCTTTCACATGGTCCGTGCCTCTAGGACAGACTTTGTCTTTCACACGGTCCGTGCCTGTGGGATAGACTTTATCTTTCATACGGTCCGTGGCTGTGGGATAGACTTTATCTTTCGCATGGTCCGTGCCGGTGGGATAGACTTTATCTTTCACATGGTCCGTGCCTGTGGGATAGACTTTATCTTTGACACGTTCCGTGGCTGTGGGGTAAACTTTATCTTTCGCATGGTCCGTGCCTCTAGGACAGACTTTATCTTTCACACGGTCCTTGCCTGTGGGAGTAGACTTTATCTTTCATACGGAATAGACTTTATGTTTCACAAGGTCTGTGGCTTTGCGAATAGACTTTATCTTTCGCATGGTCCGTGCCTGTGGGATAGAATTTATCTTTCACATGGTCCGTGCCTGTGGGATGGACTCTATCTTTCACACGGTCCGTGGCTGTGGAATAGACTCTAACTTTCACATGGTCCGTGGCTGTGAGATTAGACTCTATCTTTCACACGGCCCATGGCTGTGGGGTAGACTCTATCTTTCACACGGTCCGTGGCTGTGGGGTAGACTCTATCTTTCACACGGTCCGTGGTTGTGGGATAGACACTATCTTTCACATGGTCCGTGGCTGTGGGATAGACTCTATCTTTCACACGGTCCATGGCTGTGTGATAGACTCTATCTTTCACACGGTCCGTGGCTTTGGGGTAGACTTTATCTTTCACATGGTCCATAAATGTAGGATAGACTTTTTCACACGGTCCGTGCCTGTGGGATAGACTTTAGCTTTCACACGGTCCGTGCCTGTGGGATAGACTTTATCATTCACATGGTCCGTTGCTGTGGGATTGACTTTTACACACGGTCCGTGGCTGTGTGATAGACTTTATCTTTCACACGGTCCGTGCCTGTGGGATAGAATTTATCTTTCACACGGTCCGTGGCTGTATGGTAGACTTTATCTTTCATACAGTCCGTGGCTATGGGGTAGACTTTATCTTTCACACGGTCCGTGGCTTTGTGTAGACTTTATCTTTCACACGGCCCGTGGCTGTGGGGTAGACTTTATCTTTCACACGGCCCGTGGATGTGAAGTGGAATTTATCTTTAACAATGTCCGTGGCTGTGCGGTAGACTTTATCTTTCACATTGTCCGTGGCTGTAGGGTAGACTTTATCTTTCACACGGTCCGTGGCTGTGGGAATAGACTTTATTTTTCACACGGTCCGTGGCTGTGGGAATACACTTTATGTTTCACACGGTCCGTGCCTGTGGGATAGACCTTTATCTTTCAACACGGTGCCGTGCCTGTGGGATAGACTTATCTTTCACCGGTCCCGTGGCTGGGGAAATACGATCTATCTTCACATGGTCCATGCCTTGGGATAGACTCTATCTTTTCACACGGTCCCATGGCTGTGGGAATAGCCTTTATCTTTCACAAACTAACGGTCCATGGCCTGTGGGATAGACTCTATCTTTCACATGGTCCATGCCTGTGGGATAGACTCTATCTTTCACACGGTCCGTGGCTGTGGAAATAGACTCTATCTTTCACACGCTCCATGGCTCTGGGATTGACTTTATCTTTCACACGGTCCGTGGCTGTTGGAGTAGACTTTATCTTTCACACGGTCCATGGCTGTCGGAATAGACTTTATGTTTCACACGGTCCGTGGCTGTGGGAATAGCCTGCATCTTTCACACGGTCCGTACCTGTGGGTTAGACTTTATCTTTCACACGGTCCGCGGCTGTGGGATAGACTTTATCTTTCACACGCTACGTGGCACTGGGATAGACTTTATCTTTCACACGGTCTGTGGCTGTGGGATAGACTTTATCTTTCACACGGCCCGTGGCTGTGGATTAGACTTTATCTTTCACACGGTCCGTGGCTGAGGGATAGACTTTTTCACACGGTCCGTTCCTGTGGGATAGACTTTATCTTTCACACGGTCCGTGCCTGTGGGATAGACTTTATGTTTCACACGGTCCCTGGCTGTGGGATAGACTTTTTCACACGGTCCGTTGCTGTGGGATAGACTTTATCTTTCACACGGTCCATTGCTTTAGGATAGACTTAATCTTTCACACGGTCAGTGCCTGTCGGATAGACTTTATCTTTCACATGGTCCGTGGCTGTGGGATAGACTTTATCTTTCACACGGTCCATGGCTGTGTGATAGACTCTATCTTTCACACGGTCCGTGGCTTTGGGGTAGACTTTATCTTTCACATGGTCCATTCCTGTGGGTTAGACTTTTTCACACGGTCCGTGCCTGTGGGATAGACTTTACCTTTCACACGGTCCGTGCCTGTGGGATAGACTTCATCTTTCACACGGTCCGTTGCTGTGGGGCAGACTTTATCTTTCACACGGTCCGTGTCTGTGGGATAGACTTTATCTTTCACATGGCCCGTGCCTGTGGGTTAGACTTTATCTTTCACACGGTCCGTGGCTGTGGGGTAACCTTTATCTTTCACATGGTCCGGGGTGTTTGATAGACTTTATCCTTCACACGGTCCGTGTCTGTGGAGTAGAGTTTATCTGACTCACGGTCCGTGGCCGTGGGGTTGACTTTATCTTTCACACTGTCCGTGGCTGTGGGATAGACTCTATCTTGCACATGGTCAGTGGCTGTGGGAATAGACTGTATTTTTCACACGGTCCCTGGCTGTGGGGTAGACTTTATCTTTCACACGGTCTGTGGCTGCGGGGTAGAATTTATCATCCACACCGTCCCTGGCTGTGGGGTAGACTTTATCTTTCACACGGTCCGTGGCTGCGGGGTAGACTTTATCATTCACACGGTCCGTGGCTGTGCAATAGACTGTATCTTTCACACGGTCCGTGGCTGTGGGATAGACTTTATCTTTCACATGGTCTGTGCCTGTGGGATAGACTTTATCTTTCACAGGGTATGTGGCTGTGGGATAGATTTTATCTTTCACACGGTCCATGGCTGTGGGAACCTACTCTATCTTTCACACTGTCCGTGCCTGTGGGATAGACTTTATCTTTCACATGGTCCATGGCTATGGGGTAGACTTTATGTTTCACACGGTCCGTGGCTGTGGGAACCGACTCTGTCTTTCACACGCCCTGTGGCTGTGGATTAGACTTTATCTTTCACACGGTCCGTGGCTGAGGGATAGACTTTTTCACACGGTCCGTGCCTGTGGGATAGACTTTATCTTTCACACGGTCCGTGCCTGTGGGATAGACTTTATGTTTCACACGGTCCCTGGCTGTGGGATAGACTTTTTCACACGGTCCGTTGCTGTGGGATAGACTTTATATTTCACACGGTCCATTGCTTTGGGATAGACTTTATCTTTCACACGGTCAGTGCCTGTCGGATAGACTTTATCTTTCACATGGTCCGTGGCTGTGGGATAGACTTTATCTTTCACACGGTCCGTGGCTGTGGGAATAGACTTTATCTTTCACGTGGTCTGTGCCTGTGAGATAGACTTTATCTTTCACATGGTCCGTGGCTGTGGGGTAGTCTTTATCTTTCACACGGTCCATGCCTGTGGGACAGACTTTTTCACACGGTCCGTGGCTGTGGGGTAGACTTTATCTTCCACATGGTCCGTGGCTGTGGGAGTACTCTTTATCTTTCACACGGTCCGTGGCTGTGGGGTAGACTTTACCTTTCACACGGTCCGTGCCTGAGGGATATACTTCATCTTTCACACGGTCCGTTGCTGTGGGGCAGACTTTATCTTTCACATGGCCCGGAGTGTTTCATAGACTTGATCTTTCAAACGGTCCGTGTATGTGGGAAAGACTTTATCTGACTGACGGTCCGTGGCTGTGGGGTAGACTTTATCTTTCACACGGTCCGTGGCTGTTTGATAGACTCTATCTTTCACACGGTCTGTGTCTGTGAGGTAGACTTTATCCTTCACACGGCCCGTGCCTGTGGGGTAGACTTTATCTTTCACTCGGCCCTTGACTGTGCGGTAGACTTTATCTTTCACATGGTCCGTGGCTCTGGGAATAGAGTTTATCTTTCACACGGTCCGTGGCTGTGGGATGGACTCTATCTTTCACACGGTCCGTGCCTGTGGGATAGACTCTATCTTTCACACGATCCGTGGATGAGGGAATAGACTTTATCTCTAACACGGTCCATGCCTGTGGGATAGACTCTATCTTTCACATGGTCCGTGGCTGTGGGATAGCCTCTATCTTTCACACAGTCCGTGGCAGTGGGAATAGACTCTATCTTTCACACGGTCCATGGCTGTGGGATAGACTTTATCTTTCACACGGTCCGTGGCTGTGAGGTAGACTTTATTTGTCACACGGTCCGTGGCTGTGGTAGTAGTCTTTATCTTCCACATGGTCCGCGGCTGTGGGAATAGACTTTATGTTTCACACGGTCCGTGGCTCTGGGAATAGACTTTATCTTTCACACGGTCCGTGCCTGTGGGGTAGACTTTATCTTTCACACGGTCCGTGCCTGTGGGATAGACTCTATCTTGCACATGGTCTGTCGCTGTGGGAATAACTCTATCTTTCACACGGTCCATGGCTGTGGGTTAGACTTTATCTTTCACACGGTCCGTGGCTATGGGGTAGACTTTATCTTTCACACGGTCCATGCCTGTGGGACAGACTTTATCTTTCACACGGTCCATGCCTGTGGGATAGACTTTTTCACACGGTCCGTGGCTGTGGATAGACTTTATCTTTCACACGGTCCGTTCCTGTGGGTTAGACTTTATCTTTCACACGGTCCGAGGCTGTGGGATAGACTTTTTCACACGGTCTGTGACTGTGGGATAGACTTTATCTTTCACACGGTCCATGTCTGTGGGGTAGACTTTATCTTTCACACGGTCCTTGCCTGTGGGAGTAGACTTTATCTTTCATACGGTCCGTGGCTGTGGGAATAGACTTTATGTTTCACAAGGTCCGTGGCTTGGGAATAGACTTTATCTTTCACATGGTCCATGTCTGTGGGGTAGACTTTATCTTTCACACGGTCTGTGCCTGTGGGATAGACTTTATCTTTCACATAGTCCGTGGCTGTGGTATAGACTTCATCTTTCACACGGTCCGTGGCTGTGGGATAGACTTTATCTTTCGCATGGTCCGTGCCTGTGGGATAGACTTTATCTTTCACATGGTCCGTGCCTGTGGGATAGACTTTATCTTTGACACGTTCCGTGGCTGTGGGGTAAACTTTATCTTTCACATGGTCCGTGCCTCTAGGACAGACTTTGTCTTTCACACGGTCCGTGCCTGTGGGATAGACTTTATCTTTCATACGGTCCGTGGCTGTGGGATAGACTTTATCTTTCGCATGGTCTGTGCCGGTTGGATAGACTTTATCTTTCACATGGTCCGTGCCTGTGGGATAGACTTTATCTTTGACACGTTCCGTGGCTGTGGGGTAAACTTTATCTTTCGCATGGTCCGTGCCTCTAGGACAGACTTTATCTTTCACACGGTCCTTGCCTGTGGGAGTAGACTTTATCTTTCATACGGAATAGACTTTATGTTTCACAAGGTCTGTGGCTTTGCGAATAGACTTTATCTTTCGCATGGTCCGTGCCTGTGGGATAGAATTTATCTTTCACATGGTCCGTGCCTGTGGGATGGACTCTATCTTTCACACGGTCCGTGGCTGTGGAATAGACTCTAACTTTCACATGGTCCGTGGCTGTGAGATTAGACTCTATCTTTCACACGGTCCATGGCTGTGGGGTACACTCTATCTTTCACACGGTCCGTGGCTGTGGGGTAGACTCTATCTTTCACACGGCCCGTGGTTGTGGGATAAACACTATCTTTCACACGGTCCGTGGCTGTGGGATAGACTCTATCTTTCACACGGTCCATGGCTGTGTGATAGACTCTATCTTTCACACGGTCCGTGGCTTTGGGGTAGACTTTATCTTTCACATGGTCCATAAATGTAGGATAGACTTTTTCACACGGTCCGTGCCTGTGGGATAGACTTTATCTTTCACACGGTCCCTCGCTGTGGGATAGACTTTATCTTTCACACGGTCCATGTCTGTGGGGTAGACTTTATCTTTCACACGGTCCTTGCCTGTGGGAGTAGACTTTATCTTTCATACGGTCCTTGGCTGTGGGAATAGACTTTATGTTTCACAAGGTCCGTGGCTCTGGGAATAGACTTTATCTTTCACATGGTCCATGTCTGTGGGTTAGACTTTACCTTTCAAACGGTCTGTGCCTGTGGGATAGACTTTATCTTTCACATGGTCCGTGGCTGTGGTATAGACTTCATCTTTCACACGGCTCGTGGCTGCAGGGTAGACTTTATCATTCACATGGTCCATGCCTGTGGGGTAGACTTTATCTTTCACACGGTCCGTGCCTGTGGGATAGAATTTATCTTTCACATGGTCCGTGCCTGTGGGATGGACTCTATCTTTCACACGGTCCGTGGCTGTGGAATAGACTCTATCTTTCACATGGTCCATGGCTGTGGGTTAGACTCTATCTTTCACACGGTCCGTGGCTGTGGGGTAGACTCTATCTTTCACACGGTCCGTGGTTGTGGGATAGACACTATCTTTCACACGGTCCGTGGTTGTGGGATAGACACTATCTTTCACACGGTCCGTGGCTGTGGGATAGACTCTATCTTTCACACGGTCCGTGGCTGTGTGATAGACTCTATCTTTCACACGGTCCGTGGCTGTGGGGTAGACTTTATCTTTCACATGGTCCATACCTGTAGGATAGACTTTTTCACACGGTCCGTGCCTGTGGGATAGACTTTAGCTTTCACACGGTCCGTGCCTGTGGGATAGACTTTATCATTCACATGGTCCGTGGCTGTGGGATTGACTTTTTCACACGGTCCGTGGCTGTGTGATAGACTTTATCTTTCACACGGTCCGTGCCTGTGGGATAGAATTTATCTTTCACACGGTCCGTGGCTGTGTGGTAGACTTTATCTTTCATACAGTCCGTGGCTGTGGGGTAGACTTTATCTTTCACACGGTCCGTGGCTTTGTGTAGACTTTATCTTTCACACGGCCCGTGGCTGTGGGGTAGACTTTATCTTTCACACGGCCTGTGGCTGTGAAGTGGACTTTATCTTTAACAATGTCCGTGGCTGTGCGGTAGACTTTATCTTTCACATTGTCCGTGGCTGTAGGGTAGACTTTATCTTTCACACGGTCCGTGGCTGTGGGAATAGACTTTATTTTTCACACGGTCCATGGCTGTGGGAATACACTTTATGTTTCACACGCAGCCACGGGCCGTGTGAAAGATAAAGTCTACCCACAGGCACGGGCCGTGTGAAAGATAAAGTCTACCCCACTGCTACAGGCCGTGTGAAAGATAAAGTCTACCCCCTAGCCATGGACCGTGTGAAAGATAAAGTCTATCCCACAGCCACGGACCGTGTGAAAGATAAAGTCTACCACCCAGCCACGGACCGTGTGAAAGATAAACACTACCCCACAGCCACGGACCATGTGAAGATAAAGTCTACCCCACAGCCATGGACCGTTTGAAAGATAGAGGCTATCCCACAGCCACGGACCATGTAAACGATGAAGTCTATCCCACAGCCTCGGAGCGTGTGAAACATAAAGTCTATTCCCACAGCCATGGACCGTGTGAAAGAAAAACTCTATTCCCTAGCAACGTACCATGTGAAAGATAAAGTCTACCCCACAGCCATGGACCGTGTGAAAGATAAAATCTATCCCACAGGCACGGACCGTGTGAAAGATAAAGTCTATTCCACAGCAACGGTCCGTGTGAAAAAGTCTATCCCACAGCCACGGACCGTGTGAAACATAAAGTCTCTCCCACAGGCACGGACCGAGTGAAAGATAAAGTCTATCCCACAGGCACGGACCGTGTGAAAAAGTCTATCTCTCAGGCGTGGACCGTGTGAAAGATAAAGACTACCCCACAGGCACGGACCGTGTGAAAGATAAAGTCAACCCCACAGCCATGGACCGTGTGAAAGATAAAGTCTACCCCGCAGCCACGGGCCGTGTGAAAGACAAAGTCTATCCCATAGGCACGGACCGTGTGAAAGATAAAGTCTATCCCACAGGAACGGGCCGTATGAAAGATAAAGTCTACCCCACAGCCACTTGCCGTGTGAAAGATAAAGTCTACGCCATGGCCACGGGCCGTGTGAAAGAAAAAGTCTACCCCACTGCCACGGGCCGTGTGAAGGATAAAGTCTACCCCCGAGCCATGGACCTTGTGAAAGATAAAGTCAATCCCACAGCCACGGACCGTGTGAAAGATAAAGTCTATCCCACAGCCAGGGACCGTGTGAAAGATAAAGTCTACCGCACAGCCACGGACGTTGTTAAAGATAAAGTCCACTTCACAGCCTCGGGCCGTGTGAAAGATAAAGTCTACCCCACAGCCACGGGCCATGTGAAAGATAAAGTCTACACAAAGCCACGGACCGTGTGAAAGATAAAGTCTACCCACAGCCACGCACCGTGTGAAAGATAAAGTCTACCCGACAGCCACGGACCGTGTGAAAGATAAAGTCTACCCCACAGCCACAGACCGTGTGAAAGATAAAGTCTATCCCACAAGCACGGACCGTGTGAAAGACAAAGTCTATCCCACAGCCACGGATAGTGTGAAAGATAAAGTCTACCCCACAGGCACGGAACGTGTGAAAGATAAAGTCTACCCCATAGCCACGTACCGTGTGAAAGATAGAGTCTATTCCCACAGCCAACGACCGTGTGAAAGATAAAGTCTATCCCACAGCCACGGACCGTGTGAAAGATAAAGTCTATCCCACAGCCACGGACCGTGTGAAAGATAAAGTCTATCCCAGTGCCACGTAGCGTGTGAAAGATAAAGTCTATCCCACAGCCACGGACCGTGTGAAAAAGTCAATCCCACAGCCACGGACCATGTGAATGAAAAAGTCTATCCCACAGGCTCGGACCGTGTGAAAGATAAAGTGTATCCCACAAGCACGGACCGTGTGAAAAAGTCTATCCTACAGGTATGGACCATGTGAAAGATAAAGTCTACCCCAAAGCCACGGACCGTGTGAAAGATAGAGTCTATTCCACAGCCATGGACCGTGTGAAAGATAGAGTCTATACCACAGCCATGGACCGTGTGAAAGATAGTGTCTATCCCACAACCACGGACCGTGTGAAAGATAGAGTCTACCCCACAGCCACGGACCGTGTCAAAGATAGAGTCTACCCCACAGCCATGGACCGTGTGAAAGATAGAGTCTAATCTCACAGCCACGGACCAGGTGAAAGTTAGAGTCTATTCCACAGCCACGGACCGTGTGAAAGATAGAGTCCATCCCACAGGCACGGACCATGTGAAAGATAAAGTCTATCCCACAGGCACGGACCGTGTGAAAGATAAAGTCTACCCCACAGGCATGGACCTTGTGAAAGATAAAGTCTACCCTGCAGCCACGGGCCGTGTGAAAGATGAAGACTATACCACAGCCACGGACCATGTGAAAGATAAAGTCTATCCCACAGGCACAGACCGTGTGAAAGGTAAAGTCTACCTCACAGACATGGACCATTTGAAAGATAAAGTCTATTCCCAGAGCCACGGACCTGTGAAACATAAAGTCTATTCCCACAGCCAAGGACCGTATGAAAGATAAAGTCTACTCCACAGGCAAGGACCGTGTGAAAGATAAAGTCTACCCCACAGACATGGATCGTGAGAAAGATAAAGTCTATCCCACAGCGAGGGACCGTGTGAAAGATAAAGTCCATCCCACAGGCACGCACCATGTGAAAGATAAAGTCTATCCCACAGACACAGACAGTGTGTAAGATAAAGTCTATCCCACAGTCACGGACCGTGTGAAAAAGTCTATCCCACAGCCACGGACCGTGTGAAAGAAAAAGTCTAACCCACAGGAACGGACCGTGTGAAAGATAAAGTCTATCCACAGCCACGGACCGTGTGAAAAAGTCTATCCCACAGGCATGGACCGTGTGAAAGATAAAGTCTGTCCCACAGGCATGGACCGTGTGAAAGATAAAGTCTACCCCACAGCCACGGACCGTGTGAAAGATAAAGTCTAACCCACAGCCATGGACCGTGTGAGAGATAGAGTCTATTCCCACAGCGACACAAAATGTGCAAGATAGAGTCTATCCCACAGGCACGGACCGTGTGAAAGTTAAAGTCTACCCCACAGGCACGGACCGTGTGAAAGATAAAGTCTATTCCCAGAGCCACGGACCGTGTGAAACATAAAGTCTATTCCCACAGCCACGGACCGTGTGAAAGATAAAGTCTACTACCACAGCCACGGACCGTGTGACAAATAAAGTCTACCTCACAGCCACGGACTGTGTGAAAGATAAAGTCTATCCCACAGCCATGGACCGTGTGAAAGATAAAGTCTATCCCACAGCCATGGACCGTGTGAAAGATAGAGTCTATTCCCACAGCCACGGACTGTGTGAAAGATAAGGCTATCCCACAGCCACGGACCATGTGAAAGATAGAGTCTATCCCACAGGCATGGGCCGTGTTTGAAATAGAGTCTATTCCCACAGCCACGGACTGTGTGAAAGATAGAGGCTATCCCACAGCCACGGACCATGTGAAAGATAGAGTCTATCCCACAGGCATGGACCGTGTTAGAGATAAAGTCTATTCCCTCATCCACGGATCGTGTGAAAGATAGAGTCTATCCCACAGGCACGGACCGTGTGAAAGATAGAGTCCATCCCACAGCCACGGACCGTGTGAAAGATAAACTCTATTCCCAGAGCCACGGACCATGTGAAAGATAAAGTCTACCGCACAGCCAAGGGCTGAGTGAAAGATAAAGTCTACACCACAGGCACGGGCCGTGTGAAGGATAAAGTCTACCCCACAGACACAGACCGTGTGAAAGATAGAGTCTATCAAACAGCCACAGACCATGTGAAAGATAAAGTCTACCCCACAGCCACGGACCGTGTGAAAGAGAAAGACTATCCCAAAGGCACGGACCGTGTGAAAGATAAAGTCTATCCCACAGGCACGGATCGTGTGAAAGATAAAGTCTATCTCACAGCCACGGACCGTGTGAAAGATAAAGTCTACCCCACAGCCACGGACTGTATGAAAGATAAAGTCTACCACACAGCCACGGACCGTGTGAAAGATAAAGTGTGAAAGATAAAGTCTATCACCACAGGCACGGACCGTGTGAAAGAAAAGTCAATCCCACAGCCACGGACCATGTGAATGATAAAGTCTATCCCACAGGCACGGACCGTGTGAAAGATAAAGTCTATCCCACAGGCACGGACCGTGTGAAAAAGTCTATCCTACAGGTATGGACCATGTGAAAGATAAAGTCTACCCCAAAGCCACGGACCGTGTGAAAGATAGAGTCTATCACACAGCCATGGACCGTGTGAAAGATAGAGTCTATCCCACAGCCACGGACCGTGTGAAAGATAGTGTCTATCCCACAACCACGGACCGTGTGAAAGATAGAGTCTACCCCACAGCCACGGACCGTGTGAAAGATAGAGTCTACCCCACAGCCATGGACCGTGTGAAAGATAGAGTCTAATCTCACAGCCACGGACCATGTGAAAGTTAGAGTCGATTCCACAGCCACGGACCGTGTGAAAGATAGAGTCCATCCCACAGGCACGGACCATGTGAAAGATAAATTCTATCCCACAGGCACGGACCGTGTGAAAGATAAAGTCTACCCCACAGGCATGGGCCATGTGAAAGATAAAGTCTACCCTGCAGCCACGAGCCGTGTGAAAGATGAAGTCTATACCACAGCCACGGACCATGTGAAAGATAAAGTCTATCCCACAGGCACAGACCGTGTGAAAGGTAAAGTCTACCCCACAGACATGGACCATGTGAAAGATAAAGTCTATTCCCAGTACCACGGACCTTGTGAAACATAAAGTCTATTCCGTATGAAAGATAAAGTCTACTCCCACAGGCAAGGACCGTGTGAAAGATAAAGTCTGTCCTAGAGGCACGGACCATGCGAAAGATAAAGTTTACCCCACAGTCACGGAACGTGTCAAAGATAAAGTCTATCCCACAGTCACGGACCATGTGAAAGATAAAGTCTATCCCACAGGCACGGACCATGCGAAAGATAAAGTCTATCCCACAGCCACGGACCGTATGAAAGATAAAGTCTATCCCACAGGCACGGACCGTGTGAAAGACAAAGTCTGTCCTAGAGGCACGGACCATGTGAAAGATAAAGTTTACCCCACAGCCACGGAACGTGTCAAAGATAAAGTCTATCCCACAGGCACGGACCATGTGAAAGATAAAGTCTATCCCACAGGCACGGACCATGCGAAAGATAAAGTCTATCCCACAGCCACGGACCGTGTGAAAGATGAAGTCTATACCACAGCCACGGACTATGTGAAAGATAAAGTCTATCCCACAGGCACAGACCGTGTGAAAGATAAAGTCTACCCCACAGACATGGACCATGTGAAAGATAAAGTCTATTCCCAAGCCACGGACCTTGTGAAACATAAAGTCTATTCCCACAGCCACGGACCGTATGAAAGATAAAGTCTACTCCCACAGGCAAGGACCGTGTGAAAGATAAAGTCTACCCCACAGACATGGACCGTGTGAAAGATAAAGTCTATCCCACAGTCACAGACCGTGTGAAAAAGTCTATCCCACAGCCTCGGACCGTGTGAAAGATAAAGTCTAACCCACAGGAACGGACCGTGTGAAAGATAAAGTCTATCCACAGCCACGGACCGTGAGTCAGATAAAGTCTACTCCACAGACACGGACCGTGTGAAGGATAAAGTCTATCAAACAGCCAAGGACCGTGTGAAAGATAAAGTCTACCCCACAGCCACGGACCGTGTGAAAGATAAAATCTATCCCAAAGCCACATACCGTGTGAAAGATAAAGTCTACCCCACAGCCACGGACCGTGTGAAAGATAAAGTCTACCCCACAGCCATGGACCGTGTGAAAGATAGAGTCTAATCCCACAGCCACGGACCATGTGAAAGTTAGAGTCTATTCCACAGCCACGGACCATGTGAAAGATAGAGTCCATCCCACAGGCACGGACCATGTGAAAGATAAAGTCTACCCCACCGCCACGGTGCGTGTGAAAGATAAAGTCTACCCTGTAGCCACGGGCCATGTGAAAGACAAAGTCTATCCCATAGGCACGGACCGTGTGAAAGATAAAGTCTATCCTACAGGAACGGGCCATATGAAAGAAATGTCTACCCGACAGCCACGGGCCGTGTGAAAGATAAAGTCTACCCCACAGGCACGGGCCGTGTGAAAGATAAAGTCTACCCCACTGCTACAGGCCGTGTGAAAGATAAAGTCTACCCCCTAGCCATGGACCGTGTGAAAGATAAAGTCTATCCCACAGCCACGGACCGTGTGAAAGATAAAGTCTACCACCCAGCCACGGACCGTGTGAAAGATAAACACTACCCCACAGCCACGGACCATGTGAAGATAAAGTCTACCCCACAGCCATGGACCGTTAGAAAGATAGAGTCTATCCCACAGCCACGGACCATGTAAACGATGAAGTCTATCCCACAGCCTCGGAGCGTGTGAAACATAATGTCTATTCCCACAGCCATGGACCGTGTGAAAGAAAAACTCTATTACCTAGCAACGTACCATGTGAAAGATAAAGTCTACCCCACAGCCATGGACCGTGTGAAAGATAAAATCTATCCCACAGGTACGGACCGTGTGAAAGATAAAGTCTATTCCACAGCAACGGTCCGTGTGAAAAAGTCTATCCCACAGCCACGGACCGTGTGAAACATAAAGTCTCTCCCACAGGCACGGACCGAGTGAAAGATAAAGTCTATCCCACAGGCACGGACCGTGTGAAAAAGTCTATCTCTCAGGCGTGGACTGTGTGAAAGATAAAGTCTACCCCACAGGCACGGACCGTGTGAAAGATAAAGTCAACCCCACAGCCATGGGCCGTGTGAAAGATAAAGTCTACCCCGCAGCCACGGGCCGTGTGAAAGACAAAGTCTATCCCATAGGCACGGACCGTGTGAAAGATAAAGTCTATCCCACAGGAACGGGCCGTATGAAAGATAAAGTCTACCCCACAGCCACTTGCCGTGTGAAAGATAAAGTCTACGCCGTGGGCACGGGCCATGTGAAAGATAAAGTCTACCCCACTGCCACCGGCCGTGTGAAGGATAAAGTCTACCCCCGAGCCATGGACCTTGTGAAAGATAAAGTCAATCCCACAGCCACGGACCGTGTGAAAGATAAAGTCTATCCCACAGCCAGGGACCGTGTGAAAGATAAAGTCTACCGCACAGCCACGGACGTTGTTAAAGATAAAGTCCACTTCACAGCCACGGGCCGTGTGAAAGATAAAGTCTACCCCACAGCCACGGGCCATGTGAAAGATAAAGTCTACACAAAGTCACGGACCTTGTGAAAGAGAAAGTCTACCCACAGCCACGCACCGTGTGAAAGATAAAGTCTACCCGACAGCCACGGACCGTGTGAAAGATAAAGTCTACCCCACAGCCACAGACCGTGTGAAAGATAAAGTCTATCCCACAAGCACGGACCGTGTGAAAGACAAAGTCTATCCCACAGCCACGGACCGTGTGAAAGATAAAGTCTACCCCACAGGCACGGACCGTGTGAAAGATAAAGTCTACCCCATAGCCACGTACCGTGTGAAAGATAGAGTCTATTCCCACAGCCAACGACCGTGTGAAAGATAAAGTCTACCCCACAGCCACGGACTGTATGAAAGATAAAGTCTACCACACAGCCACGGACCGTGTGAAAGATAAAGTCTATCCCACAGGCACGGACCGTGTGAAAGATAAAGTCTATCCCACAGCCACGGACCGTGTGAAAAAGTCAATCTTACAGCCACGGACCATGTGAATGAAAAATCTATCCCACAGGCTCGGACCGTGTGAAAGATAAAGTGTATCCCACAAGCACGGACCGTGTGAAAAAGTCTATCCTACAGGTATGGACCATGTGAAAGATAAAGTCTACCCCAAAGCCACGGACCGTGTGAAAGATAGAGTCTATCACACAGCCACGGACCGTGTGAAAGATAGAGTCTATCCCACAGCCACGGACCGTGTGAAAGATAGTGTCTATCCCACAACCACGGACCGTGTGAAAGATAGTGTCTATCCCACAACCACGGACCGTGTGAAAGATAGAGTCTACCCCACAGCCACGGACCGTGTCAAAGATAGAGTCTACCCCACAGCCATGGACCGTGTGAAAGATAGAGTCTAATCTCACAGCCACGGACCATGTGAAAGTTAGAGTCTATTCCACAGCCACGGACCGGGTGAAAGATAGAGTCCATCCCACAGGCACGGACCATGTGAAAGATAAAGTCTATCCCACAGGCACGGACCGTGTGAAAGATAAAGTCTACCCCACAGGCATGGACCATGTGAAAGATAATGTCTACCCTGCAGCCACGGGCCGTGTGAAAGATGAAGACTATACCACAGCCACGGACCATGTGAAAGATAAAGTCTATCCCACAGGCACAGACCGTGTGAAAGGTAAAGTCTACCTCACAGACATGGACCATTTGAAAGATAAAGTCTATTCCCAGAGCCACGGACCTGTGAAACATAAAGTCTATTCCCACAGCCAAGGACCGTATGAAAGATAAAGTCTACTCCCACAGGCAAGGACCGTGTGAAAGATAAAGTCTACCCCACAGACATGGACCATGTGAAAGATAAAGTCTATCCCACAGCCACGGACCATGTGAAATATACAGTCTATCTCACAGGCACGTACCGTGTGAAAGATAAAGTCTATCCCACAGACACAGACAGTGTGAAAGATAAAGTCTATCCCACAGTCACGGACCGTGTGAAAAAGTCTATCCCACAGCTACGGACCGTGTGAAAGAAAAAGTCTAACCCACAGGAACGAACCGTGTGAAAGATAAAGTCTATCCACAGCCACGGACCGTGTGAAAAAGTCTATCCCACAGTCATGGACCGTGTGAAAGATAAAGTCTGTCCCACAGGCATGGACCGTGTGAAAGATAAAGTCTACCCCACAGCCACGGACCGTGTGAAAGATAAAGTCTAACCCACAGCCATGGACCGTGTGAAAGATAGAGTCTATTCCCACAGCGACAAACCATGTGCAAGATAGAGTCTATCCCACAGGCACGGACCGTGTGAAAGTTAAAGTCTACCCCACAGGCACGGACCGTGTGAAAGATAAAGTCTATTCCCAGAGCCACGGACCGTGTGAAACATAAAATCTATTCCCACAGCCACGGAACGTGTGAAAGATAAAGTCGAGTACCACAGCCACGGACCGTGTGACAAATAAAGTCTACCTCACAGCCACGGACTGTGTGAAAGATAAAGTCTATCCCACAGCCATGGACCGAGTGAAAGATAAAGTCTATCCCACAGCCATGGACCGTGTGAAAGATAGAGTCTATTCCCACAGCCACGGACTGTGTGAAAGATAAGGCTATCCCACAGCCACGGACCATGTGAAAGATAGAGTCTATCCCACAGGCATGGGCCGTGTTTGAAATAGAGTCTATTCCCACAGCCACGGACCGTGTGAAAGATAGAGGCTATCCCACAGCCACGGACCATGTGAAAGATAGAGTCTATCCCACAGGCATGGACCGTGTTAGAGATAAAGTCTATTCCCTCATCCACGGATCGTGTGAAAGATAGAGTCTATCCCACAGGCACAGACCGTGTGAAAGATAGAGTCCATCCCACAGCCACGGACCGTGTGAAAGATAAACTCTATTCCCAGAGCCACGGACCATGTGAAAGATAAAGTCTACCGCACAGCCAAGGGCTGAGTGAAAGATAAAGTCTACACCACAGGCACGGGCCGTGTGAAGGATAACGTCTACCCCACAGACACAGACCGTGTGAAAGATAGAGTCTATCAAACAGCCACAGACCATGTGAAAGATAAAGTCTACCCCACAGTCACGGACCGTGTGAAAGAGAAAGACTATCCCAAAGGCACGGACCGTGTGAAAGATAAAGTCTATCCCACAGGCACGGATCGTGTGAAAGATAAAGTCTATCTCACAGCCACGGACCGTGTGAAAGATAAAGTCTACCCCACAGCCACGGACTGTATGAAAGATAAAGTCTACCACACAGCCACGGACCGTGTGAAAGATAAATTCTATCCCACAGGCACGGACCGTGTGAAAGATAAAGTCTATCACACAGCCACGGACCGTGTGAAAAAGTCAATCCCACAGCCACGGACCATGTGAATGATAAAGTCTATCCCACAGGCACGGACCGTGTGAAAGCTAAAGTCTATCCCACAGGCACGGACCGTGTGAAAAAGTCTATCCTACAGGTATGGACCATGTGAAGATAAAGTCTACCCCAAAGCCACGGACCGTGTGAAAGATAGAGTCTATCACACAGCCATGGACCGTGTGAAAGATAGAGTCTATCCCACAGCCACGGACCGTGTGAAAGATAGTGTCTATCCCACAACCACGGACCGTGTGAAAGATAGAGTCTACCCCACAGCCACGGACCGTGTGAAAGATAGAGTCTACCCCACAGCCATGGACCGTGTGAAAGATAGAGTCTAATCTCACAGCCACGGACCATGTGAAAGTTAGAGTCTATTCCACAGCCACGGACCGTGTGAAAGATAGAGTCCATCCCACAGGCACGGACCATGTGAAAGATAAATTCTATCCCACAGGCACGGACCGTGTGAAAGATAAAGTCTACCCCACAGGCATGGACCATGTGAAAGATAAAGTCTAGCCTGCAGCCACGAGCCGTGTGAAAGATGAAGTCTATACCACAGCCACGGACGATGTGAAAGATAAAGTCTATCCCACAGGCACAGACCGTGTGAAAGGTAAAGTCTACCCCACAGACATGGACCATGTGAAAGATAAAGTCTATTCCCAGAGCCACGGACCTTGTGAAACATAAAGTCTATTCCGTATGAAAGATAAAGTCTACTCCCACAGGCAAGGACCGTGTGAAAGATAAAGTCTGTCCTAGAGGCACGGACCATGCGAAAGATAAAGTTTACCCCACAGCCACGGAACGTGTCAAAGATAAAGTCTATCCCACAGGCACGGACCATGTGAAAGATAAAGTCTATCCCACAGGCACGGACCATGCGAAAGGTAAAGTCTATCCCACAGCCACGGACCGTATGAAAGATAAAGTCTATCCCACAGGCACGGACCGTGTGAAAGACAAAGTCTGTCCTAGAGGCACGGACCATGTGAAAGATAAAGTTTACCCCACAGCCACGGAACGTGTCAAAGATAAAGTCTATCCCACAGGCACGGACCATGTGAAAGATAAAGTCTATCCCACAGGCACGGACCATGCGAAAGATAAAGTCTATCCCACAGCCACGGACCGTGTGAAAGATGAAGTCTATACCACAGCCACGGACTATGTGAAAGATAAAGTCTATCCCACAGGCACAGACCGTGTGAAAGATAAAGTCTACCCCACAGACATGGACCATGTGAAAGATAAAGTCTATTCCCAAGCCACGGACCTTGTGAAACATAAAGTCTATTCCCACAGCCACGACCCGTATGAAAGATAAAGTCTACTCCCACAGGCAAGGACCGTGTGAAAGATAAAGTCTACCCCACAGACATGGACCGTGTGAAAGATAAAGTCTATCCCACAGTCACAGACCGTGTGAAAAAGTCTATCCCACAGCCTCGGACCGTGTGAAAGATAAAGTCTAACCCACAGGAACGGACCGTGTGAAAGATAAAGTCTATCCACAGCCACGGACCGTGTGAAAAAGTCTATCCCACAGGCATGGACCGTGTGAAAGATAAAGTCTGTCCCACAGGCATGGACCGTGTGAAAGATAAAGTCTACCCCAGAGCCACGGACCGTGTGAAAGATAAAGTCTAACCCACAGCCATGGACCGTGTGAAAGATAGAGTCTATTCCCACAGCGACAGACCATGTGCAAGATAGAGTCTATCCCACAGGCACGGACCGTGTGAAAGATAAAGTCTACCCCACAGGCACGGACCGTGTGAAAGATAAAGTCTATTCCCAGAGCCACGGACCGTGTGAAACATAAAGTCTATTCCCACAGCCACGGACCGTGTGAAAGATAAAGACTACTACCACAGCCACGGACCGTGTGACAAATAAAGTCTACCTCACAGCCACGGACCGTGTGAAAGATAAAGTCTATCCCACAGCCATGGACCGTGTGAAAGATAGAGTTCTATTCCCACTGCCACGGACTGTGTGAAAGATAGAGGCTATCCCACAGCCACGGACCATGTGAAAGATAGAGTCTATCCCACAGGCATGGACCGTGTTAGAGATAAAGTCTATTCCCTCATCCACGGATCGTGTGAAAGATAGCGTCTATCCCACAGGCACGGACCGTGTGAAAGATAGAGTCCATCCCACAGCCACGGACCGTGTGAAAGATAAACTCTATTCCCAGAGCCACGGACCATGTGAAAGATAAAGTCTACCGCACAGTCAAGGGCCGAGTGAAAGATAAAGTCTACCCCACAGGCACGGGCCGTGTGAAGGATAAAGTCTACCTCACAGACACAGACCGTGTGAAAGATAGAGTCTATCAAACAGCCACGGACCGTGTGAAAGATAAAGTCTTCCCCACAGCCACGGACCGTCAGTCAGATAAAGTCTTTCCCACATACACGGACCGTGTGAAAGATAAAGTCTATGAAACACCCCGGACCATGTGAAAGATAAAGTCTGCCCCACAGCCACAGATCATGTGATATATAAAGTCTACCCCACAGCCATGGACCGTGTGAAAGATAGAGTCTAATCGCACAGCCACGGACCATGTGAAAGATAGAGTCTATCCCACAGGCACGGACCATGTGAAAGATAAAGTCTATCCCACAGGCACGAACCGTGTGAAAGATAAAGTCTATCCCACAGGCACGGATCGTGTGAAAGATAAAGTCTACCCCACAGCCATGGGCCGTGTGAAAGATAAAGTTTACCCCGCAGCCACGGGCCGTGTGAAAGACAAAGTCTATCCCATAGGCATGGACCGTGTGAAAGATAAAGTCTATCCCACAGGAACGGGCCGTATGAAAGATAAATTCTACCCCACAGCCATGTGCCGTGTGAAAGATAAAGTCTTCCCCACGGGCACGGACCGTGTGAAAGATAAAGTCTATCCCACAGGCACGGACCGTGTGAAAGACAAAGTCTGTCCTAGAGGCACGGACCATGTGAAAGATAAAGTTTACCCCACAGCCACGGACCGTGGGAATGATAAAGTTATCCCACAGGCACGGACCATGTGAAAGATAAAGTCTATCCCACAGGCACGGACCATGCGAAAGATAAAGTCTATTTCCACAGCCATGGACCGTATGAAAGATAAAGTCTACTCCCACAGGCAAGGACCGTGTGAAAGATAAAGTATACCCCACAGACATGGACCGTGTGAAAGATAAAGTCTATCCCACAGCCAGGGACCGTGTGAAAGATAAAGTCTATCCCACAGGCACGGACCGTGTGAAAGATGTAGTCTATTCCCAAGCCACGGAACGTGTGAAAGATAGAGTCTATCCCACAGCCACGGACCATGTGAAAGATACAGTCTATCCTCAGGCACGTACCGTGTGAAAGATAAAGTGTATCCCACAGACACGGACAGTGTGAAAGATAAAGTCTATCCCACAGTCACTGACCGAATGAAAAAGTCTATCCCACAGCCACGGACCGTGTGAAAGATAAAGTCTAACCCACAGGAACGGACCGTGTGAAAGATAAAGTCTATCCACAGCCACAGACTGTGTGAAAAAGTCTATCCCACAGGCATGGACCGTGTGAAAGATAAAGTCTACCCCACAGGCACGGGCCGTGTGAAAGATAAAGTCTACCCCACAGGCACGGTCCATGTGAAAGATAAAGTCTTGCCCACAGCCACGGACCGTGTGAAGGATAAAGTCTACCAAACATCCACAGACCGTGTGAAAGATAGACTACCCCACAGGCACGGACCGCGTGAAAGATAAGTTCTACCCCATACGCCGACGGAGCCGTGTGAAAGATAGAGTCTTTCCCCACAACAGACCCATGTGACAGATAAGTCTATCCCACACCACGGACCGTGTGAAAGATAAAAGTCTATCCCACAAGCCACGAGGACCCTGTGAAAGATAAAGTCTATCCCACAGGCAAACGGACCGTGTGAAAGATATAGTCCATCCCACAGTCACGGACCGAGGGAAAGATAAAGTCTATCCCACAGCCACGGACTGTGTGAAAGATTAAGTCTACCCCACAGCCACGGACCATGTGAAAGATAAAGTCTATCCCACAGGAACGGACCGTGCGAAAGATAAAGTCTATTTCCAGAGTCACGGACCGTGTGAAACATAAAGTCTATTCCCACATCCACGGACCATGTGAAAGACAAAGTCTACTCCCACAGCCTCGGACTGTGTGAAAGATAAAGTCTATCCCACAGCCACGGATCGTGTGAAAGATATAGTCTATCCCACAGCAAAAGAAAATATGAAAGATAGAGTCTATTCCCACAGCCACGGACCGTGTGAAAGATAGGGGCTATCCCACAGCCACGGACCATGTGAAAGACAGAGTCTATCCCACAGGCATGGACTCTTTGAAAGATAAAGTCTATTCCCACAGCCACGGACCGTGTGAAAGATAAAGTCTAACCCACACCTGGAGCCGTGTGAAAGATAAGGTCTATTTCCCACAGCGACAGACCATTGCAAGATAGAGGTCCTATGCCCTCAGGCAAGGACCCGTGTGAAAATAAAAGTCTATACCCCACAGCCAGGAACAGTGTAATGATAGAGCATGTCCCACAGCCACGACATGTAAAGATTAAGTCTCCAGCAGCCACGGACCATGTGAAAATAAAAGTTAATTCCCCCAGGAGAACGGATCGTGCGAAAAGAATAAGTCTATTTCAGGGCCAGGAAAGTTGAACATAAGTCTATTCCCACATCCCCGGACCATGTGAAAGATAAAGTCTACTCCCACAGCCACGGACCATGTGAAAGATAGAGTCTATTCCCACAGCCATGGACCGTGTGAAAGATAGGGGCTATCCCACAGCCACGGACCATGTGAAAGACAGAGTCTATCCCACAAGCATGGACTCTGTGAAAGATAAAGCCTATTCCCACAGCCACGGACCGTGTGAAAGATAAAGTCTAACCCACAGCCATGGACCGTGTAAAAGATAGAGTCTATTCCCACAGTGACAGACCATGTGCAAGATAGAGTCTATCCCTCAGGCACGGAACTTGTGAAAGATAAAGTCTACCACACAGGCACGGACCGTGTGAAAGATAAAGTCTATTCCCAGAGCCACGGACAGTGTGAAATATAAAGTCTATTCCCACAACCACGGACCGTGTGAAAGATAAAGTCTACTACCACAGCCACGGACCGTGTGAAAAATAAAGCCTACCCCACAGTCACGGACCGTGTGAAAGATAAAGTCTATCCCACAGCCAGGGACCGTGTGAAAGATAAAGTCTATCCCACAGGCACGGAACGTGTGAAAGATAAAGTCTATCTCACAGCCACGGAAGGTGTGAAAGATAAAGTCTATCCCACAGGCACGGACCGTGTAAAAAGTCTATCCCACATCCACGGATCATGTGAAAGATAAAGTCTATCCCACAGGCATGGACCGTGTGAAAGATAAAGTATATCCACAGCCACGGACTGTGTGAAAAAGATGCTATCGCCACTGCACGGACCCGTGTGAAAGATAAAGTCTATCCCACAGGCTCAACGGTACCGGCGTGATAAGCAAAGATTAAGTCTATCCCACAGGCATGGACCGTGTGGAAGATAAAGTCTATCCCACAGGCACAGACCATGTGAAAGATAAAGTCTATCCCACAGCAACGCACCGTGTGAAAGATAAAGTTTATCCCACAGGCACGGACCGGGTGAAAGATACAGTCTATCGCACAGCCACGGACCGTGTGAATGATAAAGTCTACCCCGCAGCCACGGAGCGTGTGAAAGATAAAGTCTACCCCACAGCCAGGGACGGTGTGGATGATAAAGTCTACCCCGCAGCCACGGACCGTGTGAAAGATAAAGTCTACCCCACAGCCAGGGACCGTGTGAAAAATACAGTCTATTCCCACAGCCACGGACCATGTGCAAGATAGAGTCTATCCCACAGCCACGGACAGTGTGAAAGATAAAGTCAACCCCACAGCCACGGACCGTGAGTCAGATAAAGTCTACTCCACAGACACGGACCGTGTGAAGGATAAAGTCTATCAAACAGCCAAGGACCGTGTGAAAGATAAAATCTACCCCACAGCCACGGACCGTGTGAAAGATAAAATCTATCCCACAGCCACATACCGTGTGAAAGATAAAGTCTACCCCACAGCCACGGACCATGTGAAAGATAAAGTCTACCCCACAGCCATGGATCGTGTGAAAGATAGAGTCTAATCCCACAGCCACGGACCATGTGAAAGTTAGAGTCTATTCCACAGCCACGGACCGTGTGAAAGATAGAGTCCATCCCACAGGCACGAACCATGTGAAAGATAAAGTCTACCCCACATCCACGGGGCGTGTGAAAGATAAAGTCTACCCTGTAGCCACGGGCCATGTGAAAGACAAAGTCTATCCCATAGGCACGGACCGTGTGAAAGATAAAGTCTATCCTACAGGAACGGGCCATATGAAAGAAATGTCTACCCCAGAGCCACGGGCCGTGTGAAAGATAAAGTCTACCCCACAGGCACGGACCGTGTGAAAGATAGAGGCTATCCCACAGCCACGGACCATGTGAAAGATAGAGTCTATCCGACAGGCATGGACCGTGTGAAAGATAAAGTCTATTCCCACAGCAATGGACCGTGTGAAAGATAGAGTCTATCCCACAGGCATGGACCATGTGAAATATAGAGTCTATCCCACAGCCACGGACCGTATGAAAGATAAAGTGTATCCCACAGGCACGGACCGTGTGAAAGATAAAGTCTATTCCCACAGCCACGGACCGTGTGAAACATAAAGTGTATTCCCACAGCCACGGACCGTGTGAAAAATAAAGTCTATTCCCAAAGCCACGGACCGTGTGAAAGATAAAGTCTACCCTACAGCCACGGACAATGTGAAAGATAAAGTCTACCGCACAGCCACGGACATTGTTAAAGATAAAGTCCACTTCACAGCCACGGGCCGTGTGAAAGATAAAGTCTACCCCACAGCCACGGGCCGTGTGAAAGATAAAGTCTACACAAAGCCACGGACCTTGTGAAAGAGAAAGTCTACCCACAGCCACGCACCGTGTGAAAGATAAAGTCTATTCCCAGAGCCACGGACCGTGTGAAACATAAAGTCTATTCCCACAGCCACGGAACGTGTGAAAGATAAAGTCTAGTACCACAGCCACGGACCGTGTGACAAATAAAGTCTACCCCACAGCCACGGACTGTGTGAAAGATAAAGTCTATCCCACAGCCATGGACCGTGTGAAAGATAAAGTCTATCCCACAGCCATGGACCGTGTGAAAGATAGAGCCTATTCCCACAGCCACGGACTGTGTGAAAAAGTCTATCCCACTGCCACGGACCATGTGAAAGATAAAGTCTATCCCACAGGCACGGACCGCGTGAAAGATAAAGTCTATCCCACAGCCACGGACCGTGTGAAAGATAAAGTCTATCCCACAGGCACAGACCATGTGAAAGATAAAGTCTATCCCACAGCCACGGACCGTGTGAAAGATAAAATCTATCCCCAGCCACGGACCGTGTGAAAGATACAGTCTATCGCACAGCCACGGACCATGTGAAAGAAAAATTATATTCCCAGAGTCACGGACCTTGTGAAACATAAAGTCTATTCCCACAGCCACGGACCGTGTGAAACATAAAGACTACTCCCACAGCCACAGACCATGTGAAAGATAAAGTCTACCCCACAGCCAAGGACCGTGTGAAAAAGTCTATCCCACAGGCAGGGACCGTGTGAAAGATAAAGTCTATCCCATAGCCACGGACCGTGTGAAAGATAAAGTCTATACCACAGCCCCGGACCATGTGAAAGATAAAGTCTATCCCACAGGCACGGACCGTATGAAAGATAAAGTCTACCCCACAGCCACGGACAATGTGAAGATAAATTCAATTCCCAGAGCCACGGACCTTGTGAAACATAAAGTCTATTCCCACAGCCACGGACCGTGTGAAAGATAAAGGGTACTCCCACAGCCACGGACCATGTGAAAGATAAAGTCTACCCCACAGCCACGGACCATGTGAAAAAGTCTATCCCACAGGCACGGACCGTGTGAAAGATAAAGTCTACCCCACAGCCACGGACCATGTGAAAAAGTCTATCTCACAGGCACAGACCACGTGAAAGATAAAGTCTATTCACACAGCCATGGACCCTGTGGAAGATAAAGTCTATCCCACAGCCACGGACCATGTGAAAGATAAAGTCTATCCGACAGGCACTGACCGTGTGAAAGATAAAGTCTATCCCAAAGCAATGGACCGTGTGAAAGATAAAGTCTATCCCACAGCAACGGACCGTGTGAAAAAGTCTATCCCACAGCCAGGGACCGTGTGAAACATAAAGTCTATCCCACAGGCACGGACCGTGTGAAAGATAAAGTCTATCCCACAGGCACGGACCGTGTGAAAAAGTCTATCCCTCAGCCACGGACCGTGTGAAAGATAAAGTCTAATCCACAGCCACGGGCCGTGTGAAAGATAAAGTCTACCCCATAGCCATGGACCATGTGAAAGATAAAGTCTATCCCACAGGCACGGACAGTGTGAAAGATAGAGTCGGTTCCCACCGCCACGGACCGTGTGAAAGATAAAGTCTACCCCACAGCCACGGACCGTGTGAAAATTACAGTCTATTCCCACAGCCACTGACCATGTGCAAGATAGAGTCTATCCCACAGCCACGGACAGTGTGAAAGATAAAGTGAACCCCACGGCCACGGACCGTGAGTCAGATAAAGTCTACTCCACAGATACGGACCGTGTGAAGGATAAAGTCTATCAAACACCCCGGACCATGTGAAAGATAAAGGTTACCCCACAGCCACGGACCGTGTGAAAGATAAAGTCTACCCCACAGGCACGGGCCATGTGAAAGATAAAGTCTATCCCACAGACACGGACCGTGTGAAAGATAAAGTCTGCCCCTCAGCAACGGACCGTGTGAAAGATGAAGTCTATCCCACAGGCACGGACCGTGTGAAAAAGTCTATCCCACAGGAATGGACCATGTGAAAGATAAAGTCTACCCCAAAGCCACGGACCGTGTGAAAGATAAAGTCTATCCCACAGCCACGGACCGTGTGAAAGATAAAGTCTATCCCAGTGCCACGTAGCATGTGAAAGATAAAGTCTATCCCACAGCCGCGGACCGTGTGAAAGATAAAGTCTAACCCACAGGTACGTACCGTGTGAAAGATGCAGGCTATTCCCACAGCCACGGAACGTGTGAAACATAAAGTCTATTCCGACAGC
Organism: Cervus canadensis; assembly: GCF_019320065.1. Classification (NCBI taxonomy): domain Eukaryota; kingdom Metazoa; phylum Chordata; class Mammalia; order Artiodactyla; family Cervidae; genus Cervus; species Cervus canadensis. The sequence continues at coordinate 12,931,793 of NC_057411.1, read as the reverse complement.
CATGGACCGTGTGAAAGATAAAGTCTACTCCAACAGCCATGGACCGTGTGAAAGATAAAGTCTATCCCAGAGCCACGGAGCGTGTGAAAGATAAAGTCTATCCCACAGGCACTGACCGTGTGAAAGATAAAGTCTATCCGAAAGGCATGGACCGTGTGAAAGATAAAGTCTATTCCCACAGCCATGGACCGTGTGAAAGATAGAGTCTATCCCACAGGCATGGACCATGTGAAAGATAGAGTCTATCCCACAGGCACGGACCGTGTGAAAGATAAAGTCTATTCCCACAGCCACGGACCGTGTGAAACATAAAGTGTATTCCCACAGCCATGGACCGTGTGAAAAATAAAGTCTATTCCCACAGCCACGGACCGTGTGAAAGATAAAGTCTACCCTACAGCCACGGACAATGTGAAAGATAAAGTCTACCGCACAGCCACGGACATTGTTAAAGATAAAGTCCACTTCACAGCCACGGGCCGTGTGAAAGATAAAGTCTACCCCACAGCCACGGACTGTATGAAAGATAAAGTCTACCATACAGCCACGGACCGTGTGAAAGATAAATTCTATCCCACAGGCACGGACCGTGTGAAAGATAAAGACTATCACACAGCCACGGACCGTGTGAAAAAGTCAATCCCACAGCCACGGACCATGTGAATGATAAAGTCTATCCCACAGGCACGGACCGTGTGAAAGCTAAAGTCTATCCCACAGGCACGGACCGTGTGAAAAAGTCTATCCTACAGGTATGGACCATGTGAAAGATAAAGTCTACCCCAAAGCCACGGACCGTGTGAAAGATAGAGTCTATCACACAGCCATGGACCGTGTGAAAGATAGAGTCTATCCCACAGCCACGGACCGTGTGAAAGATAGTGTCTATCCCACAACCACGGACCGTGTGAAAGATAGAGTCTACCCCACAGCCACGGACCGTGTGAAAGATAGAGTCTACCCCATAGCCACGGACCGTGTGAAAGATAGAGTCTAATCTCACAGCCACGGACCATGTGAAAGTTAGAGTCTATTCCACAGCCACGGACCGTGTGAAAGATAGAGTCCATCCCACAGGCACGGACCATGTGAAAGATAAATTCTATCCCACAGGCACGGACCGTGTGAAAGATAAAGTCTACCCCACAGGCATGGACCATGTGAATGATAAAGTCTACCCTGCAGCCACGAGCCGTGTGAAAGATGAAGTCTATACCACAGCCACGGACCATGTGAAAGATAAAGTCTATCCCACAGGCACAGACCGTGTGAAAGGTAAAGTCTACCCCACAGACATGGACCATGTGAAAGATAAAGTCTATTCCCAGAGCCACGGACCTTGTGAAACATAAAGTCTATTCCCACAGCCAAGGACCGTATGAAAGATAAAGTCTACTCCCACAGGCAAGGACCGTGTGAAAGATAAAGTCTACCCCACAGACATGGACCGTGTGAAAGATAAAGTCTATCCCACAGCGAGGGACCGTGTGAAAGATAAAGTCTATCCCACAGGCACGGACCGTGTGAAAGATATAGTCTATTCCCACAGCCACGGACCGTGTGAAAGATAAAGTCTATCCCACAGCCACGGACCATGTGAAATATACAGTCTATCTCACAGGCACGTACCGTGTGAAAGATAAAGTCTATCCCACAGACACAGACAGTGTGAAAGATAAAGTCTATCCCACAGTCACGGACCGTGTGAAAAAGTCTATCCCACAGCCACGGACCGTGTGAAAGAAAAAGTCTAACCCACAGGAACGAACCGTGTGAAAGATAAAGTCTATCCACAGCCACGGACCGTGTGAAAGATAAAGTCTATCCCACAACCACGGACCATGTGAAATATACAGTCTATCTCACAGGCACGTACCGTGTGAAAGATAAAGTCTATCCCACAGTCACGGACCGTGTGAAAAAGTCTATCCCATAGTCATGGACCGTGTGAAAGATAAAGTCTGTCCCACAGGCATGGACCGTGTGAAAGATAAAGTCTACCCCACAGCCACGGACCGTGTGAAAGATAAAGTCTAACCCACAGCCATGGACCGTGTGAAAGATAGAGTCTATTCCCACAGCGACAGACAATGTGCAAGATAGAGTCTATCCCACAGGCACGGACCGTGTGAAAGATAAAGTCTACCCCACAGGCACGGACCGTGTGAAAGATAAAGTCTATTCCCAGAGCCACGGACCGTGTGAAACATAAAGTCTATTCCCACAGCCACGGACCGTGTGAAAGATAAAGTCTACTACCACAGCCACGGACCGTGTGACAAATAAAGTCTACCTCACAGCCACGGACTGTGTGAAAGATAAAGTCTATTCCACAGCCATGGACCGTGTGCAAGATAAAGTCTACCCCACAGCCACGGACCGTGTGAAAGATAAAGTCTATCCCACAGGCACGGACAGTGTGAAAGATAGAGTCTGTTCCCATAGCCATGGACCATGTGAAAGATAAAGTCTACCCCACAGCCATGGACCGTGTGAAAGATAAAATCTATTCCAAAGCCACATACCGTGTGAAAGATAAAATCTATCTCAAAGCCACATACCGTGTGAAAGATAAAGTCTACCCCACAGCCACAGATCATGTGATATATAAAGTCTACCCCACAGCCATGGACTGTGTGAAAGATAGAGTCTAATCCCACAGCCACGGACCATGTGAAAGATAGAGTCTATCCCACAGGCACGGACCATGTGAAAGATAAAGTCTATCCCACAGGCACGCCGTGTGAAAGATAAAGTCTACCCCACAGGCACGGACCGTGTGAAAGATAAAGTCTACCACACAGCCATGGGCCGTGTGAAAGATAAAGTTTACCCCGCAGCCACGGGCCGTGTGAAAGACAAAGTCTATCCCATAGGCACGGACCGTGTGAAAGATAAAGTCTATCCCACAGGAACGGGCCGTATGAAAGATAAATTCTACCCCACAGCCATGTGCCGTGTGAAAGATAAAGTCTTCCCCACGGGCACGGACCGTGTGAAAGATAAAGTCTATCCCACAGGCAAGGACCGTGTGAAAGACAAAGTCTGTCCTAGAGGCACGGACCATGTGAAAGATAAAGTTTACCCCACAGCCACGGACCGTGTGAATGATAAAGTCTATCCCACAGGCACGGACCATGTGAAAGATAAAGTCTATCCCACAAGCACGGACCATGCGAAAGATAAAGTCTATTCCCACAGCCATGGACCGTATGAAAGATAAAGTCTACTCCCACAGGCAAGGACCGTGTGAAAGATAAAGTCTACCCCACAGACATGGACCGTGTGAAAGATAAAGTCTATCCCACAGCCAGGGACCGTGTGAAAGATAAAGTCTATCCCACAGGCACGGACCATGTGAAAGATGTAGTCTATTCCCAAGCCACGGAACGTGTGAAAGATAGAGTCTATCCCACAGCCACGGACCATGTGAAAGATACAGTCTATCCACAGGCACGTACCGTGTGAAAGATAAAGTGTATCCCACAGACACGGACAGTGTGAAAGATAAAGTCTATCCCACAGTCACTGACCGTGTGAAAAAGTCTATCCCACAGCCACGGACCGTGTGAAAGATAAAGTCTAACCCACAGGAACGGACCGTGTGAAAGATAAAGTCTATCCACAGCCACAGACCGTGTGAAAAAGTCTATCCCACAGGCATGGACCGTGTGAAAGATAGAGTCTATTCCCACAGCGACAGACCATGTGCAAGATAGAGTCTATCCCACAGGCACGGACCGTGTGAAAGATAAAGTCTACCCCACAGGCACGGACCGTGTGAAAGATAAAGTCTATTCCCAGAGCCACGGACCGTGTGAAAGATAAAGACTACCCCACAGCCACGGACCATGTGAAAGATAAAGTCTATCTCACAGGCACAGATCACGTGAAAGATAAAGTCTATTCCCACAGCCACGGACCGTGTGAAAGATAAAGTCTATCCCACAGAAACGGACCATGTGAAAGATAAAGTCTATCCGACAGGCACTGACCGTGTGAAAGATAAAGTCTATCCCACAGCAACGGACCGGGTGAAAAAGTCTATCCCACAGCCAGGGACCGTGTGAAACATAAAGTCTATCCCACAGGCACGGACCGTGTGAAAGATAAAGTCTATCCCACAGGCACGGACCGTGTGAAAAAGTCTATCCCTCAGCCACGGACCGTGTGAAAGATAAAGTTTAATCCACAGCCACGGGCCGTGTGAAAGATAAAGTCTACCCCACAGCCATGGGCTATGTGAAAGATAAAGTCTATCCCACAGGCACGGACAGTGTGAAAGATAGAGTCGGTTCCCACAGCCACGGACCGTGTGAAAGATAAAGTCTACCCCACAGCCATGGACCCTGTGAAAGATAAAATCTATCCCACAGCCACATACCCTGTGAAAGATAAAGTCTATCCCACAGGCACAGACCATGTGAAAGATAAAATCTATCCCACAGCCACGGACCGTGTGAAAGATACAGTCTATCGCACAGCCACGGACCGTGTGAATGATAAAGTCTACCCCGCAGCCACGGACCGTGTGAAAGATAAAGTCTACCCCACAGCCAGGGACGGTGTGGATGATAAAGTCTACCCCGCAGCCACGGACTGTGTGAAAGATAAAGTCTACCCCACAGCCAGGGACCGTGTGAAAATTACAGTCTATTCCCACAGCCACTGACCATGTGCAAGATAGAGTCTATCCCACAGCCACGGACAGTGTGAAAGATAAAGTGAACCCCACGGCCACGGACCGTGAGTCAGATAAAGTCTACTCCACAGATACGGACCGTGTGAAGGATAAAGTCTATCAAACACCCCGGACCATGTGAAAGATAAAGGTTACCCCACAGCCACGGACCGTGTGAAAGATAAAGTCTAACCCACAGGCACGGGCCATGTGAAAGATAAAGTCTATCCCACAGACACGGACCGTGTGAAAGATAAAGTCTGCCCCTCAGCAACGGACCGTGTGAAAGATGAAGTCTATCCCACAGGCACGGACCGTGTGAAAAAGTCTATCCCACAGGAATGGACCATGTGAAAGATAAAGTCTACCCCACAGCCACGGACCGTGTGAAAGATAAAGTCTATCCCACAGCCACGGACCATGTGAAAGATAAAGTCTATCCCAGTACACGTAGCGTGTGAAAGATAAAGTCTATCCCACAGCCGTGGACCGTGTGAAAGATAAAGTCTACACCACAGGTACGGACCGTGTGAAGATGCAGGCTATTCCCACCGCCACGGAACGTGTGAAACATAAAGTCTATTCCGACAGCCATGGACCGTGTGAAAGATAAAGTCTACTCCAACAGCCACGGACCGTGTGAAAGATAAAGTCTATCCCAGAGCCACGGAGCGTGTGAAAGATAGAGTCTATCCCACAGCCATGAACTGTGTGAAAGATAGAGTCTATTCCCACAGCCACAGACCGCGTGAAAGATAGAGGCTATCCCACAGCCACGGACCATGTGAAAGATAGAGCCTATCCGACAGGCATGGACCGTGTGAAAGATAAAGTCTATTCCCACAGCCATGGACCGTGTGAAAGATAGAGTCTATCCCACAGGCACGGACCATGTGAAAGATAGAGTCTATCCCACAGCCACGGACCGTGTGAAAGATAAAGTCTATCCCACAGGCACGGACCGGGTGAAAGATAAAGTCTATTCCCACAGCCACGGACCGTGTGAAACATAAAGTGTATTCCCACAGCCACGGACCGTGTGAAAAATAAAGTCTATTCCCACAGCCACGGACCGTGTGAAAGATAAAGTCTACCCTACAGCCACGGACAATGTGAAAGATAAAGTCTACCGCACAGCCACGGACATTGTTAAAGATAAAGTCCACTTCACAGCCACGGGCCGTGTGAAAGATAAAGTCTACCCCACAGCCACGGACTATATGAAAGATAAAGTCTACCATACAGCCACGGACCGTGTGAAAGATAAATTCTATCCCACAGGCACGGACCGTGTGAACGATAAAGTCTATCACACAGCCACGGACCGTGTGAAAAAGTCAATCCCACAGCCACGGACCATGTGAATGATAAAGTCTATCCCACAGGCACGGACCGTGTGAAAGCTAAAGTCTATCCCACAGGCACGGACCGTGTGAAAAAGTCTATCCTACATTTATTTACCATGTGAAAGATAAAGTCTACCCCAAAGCCACGGACCGTGTGAAAGATAGAGTCTATCACACAGCCATGGACCGTGTGAAAGATAGAGTCTATCCCACAGCCACGGACCGTGTGAAAGATAGTGTCTATCCCACAACCACGGACCGTGTGAAAGATAGAGTCTACCCCACAGCCACGGACCGTATGAAAGATAGAGTCTACCCCATAGCCATGGACCGTGTGAAAGATAGAGTCTAATCTCACAGCCACGGACCATGTGAAAGTTAGAGTCTATTCCACAGCCACGGACCGTGTGAAAAATAGAGTCCATCCCACAGGCACGGACCATGTGAAAGATAAATTCTATCCCACAGGCACGGACCGTGTGAAAGATAAAGTCTACCCCACAGGCATGGACCATGTGAATGATAAAGTCTACCCTGCAGCCACGAGCCGTGTGAAAGATGAAGTCTATACCACAGCCACGGACCATGTGAAATATAAAGTCTATCCCACAGGCACAGACCGTGTGAAAGGTAAAGTCTACCCCACTGACATGGACCATGTGAAAGATAAAGTCTATTCCCAGAGCCATGGACCTTGTGAAACATAAAGTCTATTCCCACAGCCAAGGACCGTATGAAAGATAAAGTCTACTCCCACAGGCAAGGACCGTGTGAAAGATAAAGTCTACCCCACAGACATGGACCGTGTTAAAGATAAAGTCTATCCCACAGCGAGGGACCGTGTGAAAGATAAAGTCTATCCCACAGGCACGGACCGTGTGAAAGATATAGTCTATTCCCACAGCCACGGACAGTGTGAAAGATAAAGTCTATCCCACAGCCACGGACCATGTGAAAGATACAGTCTATCTCACAGGCACGTACCGTGTGAAAGATAAAGTCTATCCCACAGACACAGACAGTGTGAAAGATAAAGTCTATCCCACAGTCACGGACCGTGTGAAAAAGTCTATCCCACAGCCACGGACCGTGTGAAAGAAAAAGTCTAACCCACAGGAACGAACCGTGTGAAAGATAAAGTCTATCCACAGCCACGGACCGTGTGAAAGATAAAGTCTATCCCACAACCACGGACCATGTGAAATATACAGTCTATCTCACAGGCACGTACCGTGTGAAAGATAAAGTCTATCCCACAGTCACGGACCGTGTGAAAAAGTCTATCCCATAGTCATGGACCGTGTGAAAGATAAAGTCTGTCCCACAGGCATGGACCGTGTGAAAGATAAAGTCTACCCCACAGCCACGGACCGTGTGAAAGATAAAGTCTAACTCACAGCCATGGACCGTGTGAAAGATAGAGTCTATTCCCACAGCGACAGACAATGTGCAAGATATAGTCTATCCCACAGGCACGGACCGTGTGAAAGTTAAAGTCTACCCCACAGGCAAGGACCGTGTGAAAGATAAAGTCTATTCCCAGAGCCACGGACCGTGTGAAACATAAAGTCTATTCCCACAGCCACGGACCGTGTGAAAGATAAAGTCTACTACCACAGCCACGGACCGTGTGACAAATAAAGTCTACCTCACAGCCACGGACTGTGTGAAAGATAAAGTCTATTCCACAGCCATGGACCGTGTGCAAGATAAAGTCTACCCCACAGCCACGGACCGTGTGAAAGATAAAGTCTATCCCACAGGCACGGACAGTGTGAAAGATAGAGTCTGTTCCCATAGCCATGGACCATGTGAAAGATAAAGTCTACCCCACAGCCATGGACCGTGTGAAAGATAAAATCTATTCCAAAGCCACATACCCTGTGAAAGATAAAATCTATCTCAAAGCCACATACCGTGTGAAAGATAAAGTCTACCCCACAGCCACAGATCATGTGATATATAAAGTCTACCCCACAGCCATGGACTGTGTGAAAGATAGTGTCTAATCCCACAGCCACGGACCATGTGAAAGATAGAGTCTATCCCACAGGCACGGACCATGTGAAAGATAAAGTCTATCCCACAGGCACGCCGTGTGAAAGATAAAGTCTACCCCACAGGCACGGACCGTGTGAAAGATAAAGTCTACCACACAGCCATGGGCCGTGTGAAAGATAAAGTTTACCCCGCAGCCACGGGCCGTGTGAAAGACAAAGTCTATCCCATAGGCACGGACCGTGTGAAAGATAAAGTCTATCCCACAGGAACGGGCCTTATGAAAGATAAATTCTACCCCACAGCCATGTGCCGTGTGAAAGATAAAGTCTTCCCCATGGGCACGGACCGTGTGAAAGATAAAGTCTATCCCACAGGCACGGACCGTGTGAAAGACAAAGTCTGTCCTAGAGGCACGGACCATGTGAAAGATAAAGGTTACCCCACAGCCACGGACCGTGTCAAAGATAAAGTCTATTCCACAGGCACGGACCATGTGAAAGATAAAGTCTATCCCACAGGCACGGACCATGCGAAAGATAAAGTCTATTTCCACAGCCATGGACCGTATGAAAGATAAAGTCTACTCCCACAGGCAAGGACCGTGTGAAAGATAAAGTCTACCCCACAGACATGGACCGTGTGAAAGATAAAGTCTATCCCACAGCCAGGGACCGTGTGAAAGATAAAGTCTATCCCACAGGCACGGACCATGTGAAAGATGTAGTCTATTCCCAAGCCACGGAACGTGTGAAAGATAGAGTCTATCCCACAGCCACGGACCATGTGAAAGATACAGTCTATCCACAGGCACGTACCGTGTGAAAGATAAAGTGTATCCCACAGACACGGACAGTGTGAAAGATAAAGTCTATCCCACAGTCACTGACCGTGTGAAAAAGTCTATCCCACTGCCACGGACCGTGTGAAAGATAAAGTCTAACCCACAGGAACGGACCGTGTGAAAGATAAAGTCTATCCACAGCCACAGACCGTGTGAAAAAGTCTATCCCACAGGCATGGACCGTGTGAAAGATAACGTCTACCCCACAGGCACGGGCCGTGTGAAAGATAAAGTCTACCCCACAGGCAAGCCACGGACCGTGTGAAGAAGTCAATCCCACAGCCACGGACCATGTGAATGATAAAGTCTATCCCACAGGCACGGACCGTGTGAAAGCTAAAGTCTATCCCACAGGGACGGACCGTGTGAAAAAGTCTATTCTACAGGTATGGACCATGTGAAAGATAAAGTCTACCCCAAAGCCACGGACCGTGTGAAAGATAGAGTCTATCACACAGCCATGGACCGTGTGAAAGATAGAGTCTATCCCACAGCCACGGACCGTGTGAAAGATAGTGTTTATCCCACAACCACGGACCGTGTGAAAGATAGAGTCTACCCCACAGCCACGGACCGTGTGAAAGATAGAGTGTACCCCACAGCCATGGACCGTGTGAAAGATAGAGTCTAATCTCACAGCCACGGACCATGTGAAAGTTAGAGTCTATTCCACAGCCACGGACCGTGTGAAAGATAGAGTCCATCCCACAGGCACGGACCGTGTGAAAGATAAATTCTATCCCACAGGCACGGACCGTGTGAAAGATAAAGTCTACCCCACAGGCATGGACCATGTGAAAGATAAAGTCTACCCTGCAGCCACGAGCCATGTGAAAGATGAAGTCTATACCACAGCCACGGACCAGGTGAAAGATAAAGTCTATCCCACAGGCACAGACCGTGTGAAAGGTAAAGTCTACCCCACAGACATGGACCATGTGAAAGATAAAGTCTATTCCCAGAGCCACGGACTTTGTGAAACATAAAGTCTATTCCCACAGCCACGGACCGTATGAAAGATAAAGTCTACTCCCACAGGCAAGGACCGTGTGAAAGATAAAGTCTACCCCACAGACATGGACCGTGTGAAAGATAAAGTCTATCCCACAGCGAGGGACCGTGTGAAAGATAAAGTCTATCCCACAGGCACGGACCGTGTGAAAGATATAGTCTATTCCCACAGCCACGGACCGTGTGAAAGATAAAGTCTATCCCACAGCCACGGACCATGTGAAATATACAGTCTATCTCACAGGCACATACCGTGTGAAAGATAAAGTCTATCCCACAGACACAGACAGTGTGAAAGATAAAGTCTATCCCACAGTCACGGACCGTGTGAAAAAGTCTATCCCACAGCCACGACCGTGTGAAAGAAAAAGTCTAACCCACAGGAACGAACCGTGTGAAAGATAAAGTCTATCCACAGCCACGGACCGTGTGAAAAAGTCCATCCCACAGTCATGGACCGTGTGAAAGATAAAGTCTGTCCCACAGGCATGGACCGTGTGAAAGATAAAGTCTACCCCACAGCCACGGACCGTGTGAAAGATAAAGTCTAACCCACAGCCATGGACCGTGTGAAAGATAGAGTCTATTCCCACAGCGACAGACAATGTGCAAGATAGAGTCTATCCCACAGGCACGGACCGTGTGAAAGATAAAGTCTACCCCACAGGAACGGACCGTGTGAAAGATAAAGTCTATTCCCAGAGCCACAGACCGTGTGAAACATAAAGTCTACTACCACAGCCACGGACCGTGTGACAAATAAAGTCTACCTCACAGCCACGGACTGTGTGAAAGATAAAGTCTATCCCACAGCCATGGACCGTGTGCAAGATAAAGTCTACCCCACAGCCACGGACCGTGTGAAAGATAAAGTCTATCCCACAGGCACGGACAGTGTGAAAGATAGAGTCTGTTCCCATAGCCATGGACCATGTGAAAGATAAAGTCTACCCCACAGCCATGGACCGTGTGAAAGATAAAATCTATTCCAAAGCCACATACCCTGTGAAAGATAAAATCTATCTCAAAGCCACATACCGTGTGAAAGATAAAGTCTACCCCACAGCCACAGATCATGTGATATATAAAGTCTACCCCACAGCCATGGACTGTGTGAAAGATAGTGTCTAATCCCACAGCCACGGACCATGTGAAAGATAGAGTCTATCCCACAGGCACGGACCATGTGAAAGATAAAGTCTATCCCACAGGCACGCCGTGTGAAAGATAAAGTCTACCCCACAGGCACGGACCGTGTGAAAGATAAAGTCTACCACACAGCCATGGGCCGTGTGAAAGATAAAGTTTACCCCGCAGCCACGGGCCGTGTGAAAGACAAAGTCTATCCCATAGGCACGGACCGTGTGAAAGATAAAGTCTATCCCACAGGAACGGGCCTTATGAAAGATAAATTCTACCCCACAGCCATGTGCCGTGTGAAAGATAAAGTCTTCCCCATGGGCACGGACCGTGTGAAAGATAAAGTCTATCCCACAGGCACGGACCGTGTGAAAGACAAAGTCTGTCCTAGAGGCACGGACCATGTGAAAGATAAAGTTTACCCCACAGCCACGGACTGTGTGAATGATAAAGTTATCCCACAGGCACGGACCATGTGAAAGATAAAGTCTATCCCACAGGCACGGACCATGCGAAAGATAAAGTCTATTCCCACAGCCATGGACCGTATGAAAGATAAAGTCTACTCCCACAGGCAAGGACCGTGTGAAAGATAAAGTCTACCCCACAGACATGGACCGTGTTAAAGATAAAGTCTATCACACAGCGAGGGACCGTGTGAAAGATAAAGTCTATCCCACAGGCACGGACCTTGTGAAAGATATAGTCTATTCCCACAGCCACGGACCGTGTGAAAGATAAAGTCTATCCCACAGCCACGGACCATGTGAAAGATACAGTCTATCCACAGGCACGGACCGTGTGAAAGATAAAGTGTATCCCACAGACACGGACAGTGTGAAAGATAAAGTCTATCCCACAGTCACTGACCGTGTGAAAAAGTCTATCCCACAGCCACGGACCGTGTGAAAGATAAAGTCTAACCCACAGGAACGGACCGTGTGAAAGATAAAGTCTATCCACAGCCAGAGACCGTGTGAAAAATTCTATCCCACAGGCATGGACCGTGTGAAAGATAAAGTCTACCCCACAGGCACGGGCCGTGTGAAAGATAAAGTCTACCCCACAGTCACGGTCCATGTGAAAGATAAAGTCTTGCCCACAGCCACGGACCGTGTGAAGGATAAAGTCTACCAAACATCCACGGACCGTGTGAAAGATAGTCTACCCCACAGGCACGGACCGTGTGAAAGATAAAGTCTACCCCACAGCCACGGACCGTGTGAAAGATAGAGTCTATTCCCACAGCCAACGACCGTGTGAAAGATAAAGTCTATCCCACAGCCACGGACCGTGTGAAAGATAAAGTCTATCCCACAGCCACGGACCGTGTGAAAGATAAAGTCTATCCCACAGGCACGGACCGTGTGAAAGATAAAGTCCATCCCACAGCAACGGACCATGTGAAAGATAAAGTCTATCCCACAGGAACGGACCGTGTGAAAGATTAAGTCTACCCCACAGCCACGGACCATGTGAAAGATAAAGTCTATCCCACAGGAACGGACCGTGCGAAAGATAAAGTCTATTTCCAGAGCCACGGACCGTGTGAAACATAAAGTCTATTCCCATATCCACGGACCATGTGAAAGACAAAGTCTACTCCCACAGCCTCGGACTGTGTGAAAGATAAAGTCTATCCCACAGCCACGGACCGTGTGAAACATAAAGTCTATTCCCATATCCACGGACCATGTGAAAGACAAAGTCTACTACCACAGCCACGGACCGTGTGAAACATAAAGCCTACCCCACAGTCACGGACCGTGTGAAAGATAAAGTCTATCCCACAGCCAGGGACCGTGTGAAAGATAAAGTCTATCCCACAGGCACGGATCGTGTGAAAGATAAAGTCTATCTCACAGCCACGGACGGTGTGAAAGATAAAGTCTATCCCACAGGCACGGACCGTGTGAAAAAGTCTATCCCACATCCACGGACCATGTGAAAGATAAAGTCTATCCCACAGGCATGGACCATGTGAAAGATAAAGTATATCCCACAGCCACGGACTGTGTGAAAAAATCTATCCCACTGCCACGGACCGTGTGAAAGATAAAGTCTATCCCACAGGCACGGACCGCATGAAAGATTAAGTCTATCCCACAGGCACGGACCGTGTGGAAGATAAAGTCTATCCCACAGGCACAGACCATGTGAAAGATAAAGTCTATCCCACAGCCACGGACCGTGTGAATGATAAAGTCTACCCCGCAGCCACAGACCGTGTGAAAGATAAAGTCTACCCCACAGCCAGGGACGGTGTGGATGATAAAGTCTACCCCGCAGCCACGGACCGTGTGAAAGATAAAGTCTACCCCACAGCCAGGGACCATGTGAAAAATACAGTCTATTCCCACAGCCACTGACCATGTGCAAGATAGAGTCTATCCCACAGCCACGGACAGTGTGAAAGATAAAGTCAACCCCACAGCCACGGACCGTGAGTCAGATAAAGTCTACTCCACAGACACGGACCGTCTGAAGGATAAAGTCTATCAAACAGCCAAGGACCGTGTGAAAGATAAAGTCTACCCCACAGCCACGGACCGTGTGAAAGATAAAATCTATCCCACATCCACATACCGTGTGAAAGATAAAGTCTACCCCACAGCCACGGACCATGTGAAAGATAAAGTCTACCCCACAGCCATGGACCGTGTGAAAGATAGAGTCTATTCCCACAACCACGGACCATGTGAAAGTTAGAGTCTATTCCACAGCCACGGACCGTGTGAAAGATAGAGTCCATTCCACAGGTACGGACCATGTGAAAGATAAAGTCTACCCCACAGCCACGGTGCGTGTGAAAGATAAAGTCTACCCTGTAGCCACGGGCCATGTGAAAGACACAGTCTATCCCATAGGCACGGACCGTGTGAAAGATAAAGTCTATCCTACAGGAACGGGCCATATGAAAGGAATGTCTACCCCAGAGCCACGGGCCGTGTGAAAGATAAAGTCTACCCCACAGGCACGGGCCGTGTGAAAGATAAAGTCTACCCCACTGCTACAGGCCGTGTGAAAGATAAAGTATACCCCCTAGCCATGGACCGTGTGAAAGATAAAGTCTATCCCACAGCCACGGACCGTGTGAAAGATAAAGTCTACCACCCAGCCACGGACCGTGTGAAAGATAAACACTACCCCACAGCCACGGACCATGTGAAAGATAAAGTCTACCCCACAGCCATGGACCGTTTGAAAGATAGAGTCTATACCACAGCCACGGACCATGTAAACGATGAAGTCTATCCCACAGCCTCGGAGCGTGTGAAACATAAAGTCTATTCCCACAGCCATGGACCGTGTGAAAGAAAAACTCTATTACCTAGCAACGTACCGTGTGAAAGTTAAAGTCTACACCACAGCCATGGACCGTGTGAAAGATAAAATCTATCCCACAGGCACGGATCGTGTGAAAGATAAAGTCTATTCCACAGCAACGGTCCCTGTGAAAAAGTCTCTCCCACAGCCACGGACGGTGTGAAACATAAAGTCTATCCCACAGGCACGGACCGATTGAAAGATAAAGTCTATCCCACAGGCACGGACCGTGTGACAAAGTCTACCCCACAGGCACGGGCCGTGTGAAAGATAAAGTCTACCCCACAGGCACGGTCCATGTGAAAGATAAAGTCTTGCCCACAGCCACGGACCATGTGAAGGATAAAGTCTACCAAACATCCACGGACCGTGTGAAAGATAGTCTACCCCACAGGCACGGACCGTGTGAAAGATAAAGTCTACCCCATAGCCACGGACCGTGTGAAAGATAGAGTCTATTCCCACAGCCAACGACCGTGTGAAAGATAAAGTCTATCCCACAGCCACGGACCGTGTGAAAGATAAAGTCCATCCCACATCCACGGACCGTGTGAAAGATAAAGTCTATCCCACAGGCACGGACCGTGAGAAAGATAAAGTCTATCCCACAGCCACGGACCGTGTGAAAGATAAAGTCTATCCCACAGCCACGGACCGTGTGAAAGATTAAGTCTACCCCACAGCCACGGATCATGTGAAAGATAAAGTCTACCCACAGGAACGGACCGCGCGAAAGATAAAGTCTATTTCCAGAGCCACGGACCGTGTGAAACATAAAGTCTATTCCCACATCCACGGACCATGTGAAAGACAAAGTCTACTCCCACAGCCTCGGACTGTGTGAAAGATAAAGTCTATCCCACAGCCACGGATCGTGTGAAAAATATAGTCTATCCCACAGCCACAGACCATGTGAAAGATAGAGTCTATTCCCACAGCCACGGACCGTGTGAAAGATAGGGGCTATCCCACAGCCACGGACCATGTGAAAGACAGAGTCTATCCCACAGGCATGGACCGTGTGAAAGATAGGGGCTATCCCACAGCCACGGACCATGTGAAAGACAGAGTCTATCCCACAGGCATGGACTCTGTGAAAGATAAAGTCTATTCCCACAGCCACGGACCGTGTGAAAGATAAAGTCTAACCCACAGCCATGGACCGTGTCAAAGATAGAGTCTATTCCCACAGTGACAGACCATGTGCAAGATAGAGTCTATCCCCCAGGCACGGAACTTGTGAAAGATAAAGTCTACCACACAGGCACGGACCGTGTGAAAGATAAAGTCTATTCCCAGAGCCACGGACAGTGTGAAATATAAAGTCTATTCCCACAGCCACGGACCGTGTGAAAGATAAAGTCTACTACCACAGCCACGGACCGTGTGAAAAATAAAGCCTACCCCACAGTCACGGACCGTGTGAAAGATAAAGTCTATCCCACAGCCAGGGACCCTGTGAAAGATAAAGTCTATCCCACAGGCACGGATCGTGTGAAAGATAAAGTCTATCTCACAGCCACGGACGGTGTGAAAGATAAAGTCTATCCCACAGGCACGGACCGTGTGAAAAAGTCTATCCCACAGCCACGGACCATGTGAAAGATAAAGTCTATCCCACAGGAATGGACCGTGTGAAAGATAAAGTATATCCCACAGCCACGGACTGTGTGAAAAAGTCTATCCCACTGCCACGGACCGTGTGAAAGATAAAGTCTATTCCACAGGCACGGACTGCGTGAAAGATACAGTCTATCCCACAGGTACGGACCGTGTGAAAGATAAAGTCTATCCCACAGGCACAGACCATGTGAAAGATAAAGTCTATCCCACAGCCACGGACCGTGTGAAAGATAAAGTTTATCCCACAGGCACGGACCGGGTGAAAGATACAGTCTATCGCACAGGCACGGACCGTGTGAATGATAAAGTCTACCCCGCAGCCACGGACCGTGTGAAAGATAAAGTCTACCCCACAGCCAGGGACGGTGTGGATGATAAAGTCTACCCCGCAGCCACGGACCGTGTGAAAGATAAAATCTACCCCACAGCCAGGGACCGTGTGAAAAATACAGTCTATTCCCACAGCCACTGACCATGTGCAAGATAGAGTCTATCCCACAGCCACGGACAGTGTGAAAGATAAAGTCAACCCCACAGCCACGGACCGTGAGTCAGATAAAGTCTACTCCACAGACACGGACCGTCTGAAGGATAAAGTCTATCAAACAGCCAAGGACCGTGTGAAAGATAAAGTCTACCCCACAGCCACGGACCGTGTGAAAGATAAAATCTATCCCACATCCACATACCGTGTGAAAGATAAAGTCTACCCCACAGCCACGGACCATGTGAAAGATAAAGTCTACCCCACAGCCATTGACCGTGTGAAAGATAGAGTCTAATCCCACAGCCACGGACCATGTGAAAGTTAGAGTCTATTCCACAGCCACGGACCGTGTGAAAGATAGAGTCCATCCCACAGGCACGGACCATGTGAAAGATAAAGTCTACCCCACAGCCACGGAGCGTGTGAAAGATAAAGTCTACCCTGTAGCCACGGGCCATGTGAAAGACAAAGTCTATCCCATAGGCACGGACCGTGTGAAAGATAAAGTCTATCCTACAGGAACAGGCCATATGAAAGAAATGTCTACCCCAGAACCACGGGCCGTGTGAAAGATAAAGTCTACCCCACAGGCACGGGCCGTGTGAAAGATAAAGTCTACCCCACTGCTACAGGCCGTGTGAAAGATAAAGTATACCCCCTAGCCATGGACCGTGTGAAAGATAAAGTCTATCCCACAGCCACGGACCGTGTGAAAGATAAAGTCTACCACCCAGCCACGGACCGTGTGAAAGATAAACACTACCCAAAAGCCACGGACCATGTGAAAGATAAAGTCTACCCCACAGCCATGGACCGTTTGAAAGATAGAGTCTATCCCACAGCCACGGACCATGTAAACGATGAAGTCTATCCCACAGCCTCGGAGCGTGTGAAACATAAAGTCTATTCCCACAGCCATGGACCGTGTGAAAGAAAAACTCTATTACCTAACAACGTACCATGTGAAAGATAAAGTCTACCCCACAGCCATGGACCGGGTGAAAGATAAAATCTATCCCACAGGCACGGACCGTGTGAAAGATAAAGTCTATTCCACAGCAACGGTCCGTGTGAAAAAGTCTATCCCACAGCCACGGACCGTGTGAAACATAAAGTCTATCCCACAGGCACGGACCGAGTGAAAGATCAAGTCTATCCCACAGGCAGGGACCGTGTGAAAAAGTCTATCTCACAGGCGTGGACCGTGTGAAAGATAAAGTCTACCCCACAGGCACGGACCGTGTGAAAGATAAAGTCAACCCCACAGCCATGGGCCGTGTGAAAGATAAAGTCTACCCCGCAGGCACGGGCCATGTGAAAGACAAAGTCTATCCCATAGGCACGGACCGTGTGAAAGATAAAGTCTATCCCACAGGAACGGGCCGTATGAAAGATAAAGTCTACCCCACAGCCACTTGCCGTGTGAAAGATAAAGTCTACGCCGTGGGCACGGGCCGTGTGAAAGATAAAGTCTACCCCACTGCCACCGGCCGTGTGAAGGATAAAGTCTACCCCCGAGCCATGGACCTTGTGAAAGATAAATTCAATCCCACAGCCACGGACCGTGTGAAAGGTAAAGTCTATCCCACAGCCAGGGACCGTGTGAAAGATAAAGTCTATCCCACAGGCACGGACCGTGTGAAAGATAAAGTCTATCGCACAGCCACGGACCGTGTGAAAGATAAAGTTAACCCCACAGCCACGGACCTTGTGAAAAGTCTATCCCACAGGCATGGACCGTGTGAAGATAAGTCTATTCCCTACAGCCACGGATCGTGTGAAAGATAGAGTCTATCCCACAGGCACGGACCGTGTGAAAGATAGAGCCCATCCCACAGCCACGGACCGTGTGAAAGATAAACTCTATTCCCAGAGCCACGGACCATGTGAAAGATAAAGTCTACCGCACAGTCAAGGGCCGAGTGAAAGATAAAGTCTACCTCACAGACACAGACCGTGTGAAAGATAGAGTCTATCAAACAGCCACGGACCGTGTGAAAGATAAAGTCTACCCCACAGCCACGGACCGTCAGTCAGATAAAGTCTTTCCCACATACACGGACCGTTTGAAAGATCACGTCTATGAAACACCCCGGGCCATGTGAAAGATAAAGTCTGCCCCACAGCAACGGACCGTGTGAAAGATGAAGTATATCCCTCAGGCACGGACCGTGTGAAAGATAAAGTCTACCACACAGCCACGGACCGTGTGAAAGATAAAGAGTACTCCCACAGCCACGGACCATGTGAAAGATAAAGTCTACCCCACAGCCACGGACCGCGTGAAAAAGTCTATCCCACAGGCATGGACCGTGTGAAAGATAAAGTCTACCCCACAGCCAGGGACGGTGTGGATGATAAAGTCTACCCCGCAGCCACGGACCGTGGGAAAGATAAAGTCTACCCCACAGCCAGGGACCGTGTGAAAAATACAGTCTATTCCCACAGCCACTGACCATGTGCAAGATAGAGTCTATCCCACAGCCACGGACAGTGTGAAAGATAAAGTTAACCCCACGGCCACGGACCGTGAGTCAGATAAAGTCTACTCCACAGACACGGACCGAGTGAAGGATAAAGTCTATCAAACACCCCGGACCATGTGAAAGATAAAGGTTACCCCACAGCCACGGACCGTGTGAAAGATAAAGTCTACCCCACAGGCACGGGCCGTGTGAAAGAGAAAGTCTATCCCACAGACACGGACCGTGTGAAAGATAAAGTCTGCCCCACAGCAACGGACCGTGTGAAAGATGAAGTCTATCCCACAGGCACGGACCGTGTGAAAGATAAAGTCTATCCCACAGGCACGGACCGTGTGAAAAAGTCTATCCCACAGGCATGGACCATGTGAAAGATAAAGTCTACCCCAAAGCCACGGACCGTGTGAAAGATAAAGTCTATCCCACAGCCACGGACCGTGTGAAAGACAAAGTCTATCCCAGTGCCACGTAGCGTGTGAAAGATAAAGTCTATCCCACAGCCGCGGACCGTGTGAAAGATAAAGTCTACCCCACAGGTACGGACCGTGTGAAAGATGCAGGCTATTCCCACCGCCACGGAACGTGTGAAACATAAAGTCTATTCCGACAGCCATGGACCGTGTGAAAGATAAAGTCTACTCCAACAGCCACGGACCGTGTGAAAGATAAAGTCTATCCCAGAGCCACGGAGCGTGTGAAAGTTAGAGTCTATTCCCACAGCCACGGACCGTGTGAAAGATAGAGGCTATCCCACAGCCACGGACCATGTGAAAGATAGAGTCTATCCGAAAGGCATGGACCGTGTGAAAGATAAAGTCTATTCCCACAGCCATGGACCGTGTGAAAGATAGAGTCTATCCCACAGCCACGGACCGTGTGAAAGATAAAGTCTATCCCACAGGCACGGACCGTGTGAAAGATAAAGTCTATTCCCACTGCCACGGACCGTGTGAAACATAAAGTGTATTCCCACAGCCACGGACCGTGTGAAAAATAAAGTCAATTCCCACAGCCACGGACCGTGTGAAAGATAAAGTCTACCCCAAAGCCACGGACCGTGTGAAAGATAGAGTCTATCACACAGCCATGGACCGTGTGAAAGATAGCGTCTATCCCACAGCCACGGACCGTGTGAAAGATAGTGTCTATCCGACAACCACGGACCGTGTGAAAGATAGAGTCTACCCCACAGCCACGGACCGTGTGAAAGATAGTGTCTACCCCACAGCCATGGACCGTGTGAAAGATAGAGTCTAATCTCACAGCCACGGACCATGTGAAAGTTAGAGTCTATTCCACAGCCACGGACCGTGTGAAAGATAGAGTCCATCCCACAGGCACGGACCATGTGAAAGATAAAGTCTATCCCACAGGCACGGACCGTGTGAAAGATAAAGTCTAACCCACAGGCATGGACCATGTGAATGATAAAGTCTACCCTGCAGCCACGAGCCGTGTGAAAAATGAAGTCTATACCACAGCCACGGACCATGTGAAAGATAAAGTCTATCCCACAGGCACAGACCGTGTGAAAGGTAAAGTCTACCCCACAGACATGGACCATGTGAAAGATAAAGTCTATTCCCAGAGCCACAGACCTTGTGAAACATAAAGTCTATTCCGTATGAAAGATAAAGTCTACTCCCACAGGCAAGGACCGTGTGAAAGATAAAGTCTGTCCTAGAGGCACGGACCATGCGAAAGATAAAGTTTACCCCACAGCCACGGAACGTGTCAAAGATAAAGTCTATCCCACAGGCACGGACCATGTGAAAGATAAAGTCTATCCCACAGGCACGGACCATGCGAAAGATAAAGTCTATCCCACAGCCACGGACCGTATGAAAGATAAAGTCTATCCCACAGGCACGGACCGTGTGAAAGACAAAGTCTGTCCTAGAGGCACGGATCATGTGAAAGATAAAGTTTACCCCACAGCCACGGAACGTGTCAAAGATAAAGTCTATCCCACAGGCACGGACCATGTGAAAGATAGAGTCTATCCCACAGCCACGGACCGTGTGAAAGATGAAGTCTATACCACAGCCACGGACTATGTGAAAGATAAAGTCTATCCCACAGGCACAGACCGTGTGAAAGATAAAGTCTACCCCACAGACATGGACCATGTGAAAGATAAAGTCTATTCCCAAGCCACGGACCTTGTGAAACATAAAGTCTATTCCCACAGCCACGACCCGTATGAAAGATAAAGTCTACTCCCACAGGCAAGGACCGTGTGAAAGATAAAGTCTACCCCACAGACATGGACCGTGTGAAAGATAAAGTCTATCCCACAGTCACAGACCGTGTGAAAAAGTCTATCCCACAGCCTCGGACCGTGTGAAAGATAATGTCTAACCCACAGGAACGGACCGTGTGAAAGATAAAGTCTATCCACAGCCACGGACCGTGTGAAAAAGTCTATCCCACAGGCATGGACCGTGTGAAAGATAAAGTCTGTCCCACAGGCATGGACCGTGTGAAAGATAAAGTCTACCCCAGAGCCACGGACCGTGTGAAAGATAAAGTCTCACAGCATCGGACCGACTGTGAAAGATAGAGTCTATTCCACAGTGACAGACCATGTGCAGATAGGTCTATTCCACAGGCACGGACCGTGTGAAAGATAAAGTCTACCCCACAGGCACGGGGACCGTGTTAAAAGATAAGTCTATTCCCAGAGCCAGACCTGTGTGAAACATAAAGGTTCTATTTCCCACAGCCACGGACCGTGTGAAAGATAAAGACTACTACCACAGCCACGGACCGTGTGACAAATAAAGTCTACCTCACAGCCACGGACCGTGTGAAAGATAAAGTCTATCCCACAGCCATGGACCGTGTGAAAGATAGAGTCTATTCCCACTGACACGGACTGTGTGAAAGATAGAGTCTATCCCACAGCCACGGACCATGTGAAAGATAGAGTCTATCCCACAGGCATGGACCGTGTTAGAGATAAAGTCTATTCCCTCATCCACGGATCGTGTGAAAGATAGAGTCTATCCCACAGGCACGGACCGTGCGAAAGATAGAGTCCATCCCACAGCCACGGACCGTGTGAAAGATAAACTCTATTTCCAGAGCCACGGACCATGTGAAAGATAAAGTCTACCGCACAGTCAAGGGCCGAGTGAAAGATAAAGTCTACCCCACAGGCACGGGCCGTGTGAAGGATAAAGTCTACCTCACAGACACAGACCGTGTGAAAGATAGAGTCTATCAAACAGTCACGGACCGTGTGAAAGATAAAGTCTACCCCACAGCCACGGACCGTCAGTCAGATAAAGTCTTTCCCACATACAGGGACCGTGTGAAAGATAAAGTCTATGAAACACCCCGGACCATGTGAAAGATAAAGTCTGCCCCACAGCCACAGATCATGTGATATATAAAGTCTACCCCACAGCCATGGACCGTGTGAAAGATAGAGTCTAATCGCACAGCCACGGACCATGTGAAAGATAGTCTATCCCACAGCCACGGACCGTGTGAAAGATAGAGTCTATCCCACAGGCACGGACCATGTGAAAGATAAAGTCTATCCCACAGGCACGAACCGTGTGAAAGATAAAGTCTATCCCACAGGCACGGATCGTGTGAAAGATAAAGTCTACCCCACAGCCATGGGCCGTGTGAAAGATAAAGTCTACCCCGCAGCCACGGGCCGTGTGAAAGACAAAGTCTATCCCATAGGCATGGACCGTGTGAAAGATAAAGTCTATCCCACAGGAACGGGCCGTATGAAAGATAAATTCTACCCCACAGCCATGTGCCGTGTGAAAGATAAAGTCTTCCCCATGGGCACGGACCGTGTGAAAGATAAAGTCTATCCCACAGGCACAGACCGTGTGAAAGACAAAGTCTGTCCTAGAGGCACGGACCATGTGAAAGATAAAGTTTACCCCACAGCCACGGACCGTGTGAATGATAAAGTTATCCCACAGGCACGGACCATGTGAAAGATAAAGTCTATCCCACAGGCACGGACCATGCGAAAGATAAAGTCTATTTCCACAGCCATGGACCGTATGAAAGGTAAAGTCTACTCCCACAGGCAAGGACCGTGTGAAAGATAAAGTCTACCCCACAGACATGGACCGTGTGAAAGATAAAGTCTATCCCACAGCCAGGGACCGTGTGAAAGATAAAGTCTATCCCACAGGCACGGACCGTGTGAAAGATGTAGTCTATTCCCAAGCCACGGAACGTGTGAAAGATAGAGTCTATCCCACAGCCACGGACCATGTGAAAGATACAGTCTATCCACAGGCACGTACCGTGTGAAAGATAAAGTGTATCCCACAGACACGGACAGTGTGAAAGATAAAGTCTATCCCACAGTCACTGACCGTGTGAAAAAGTCTATCCCACAGCCACGGACCGTGTGAAAGATAAAGTCTAACCCACAGGAACGGACCGTGTGAAAGATAAAGTCTATCCACAGCCACAGACTGTGTGAAAAAGTCTATCCCACAGGCATGGACCGTGTGAAAGATAAAGTCTACCCCACAGGCACGGGCCGTGTGAAAGATAAAGTCTACCCCACAGGCACGGTCCATGTGAAAGATAAAGTCTTGCCCACAGCCACGGACCGTGTGAAGGATAAAGTCTACCAAACATCCACAGACCGTGTGAAAGATAGTCTACCCCACAGTCACGGACCGTGTGAAAGATAAAGTCTACCCCATAGCCACGGACCTTGTGAAAGATAGAGTCTATTCCCACAGCCAACGACCGTGTGAAAGATAAAGTCTATCACACAGCCACGGACCGTGTGAAAGATAAAGTCTATCCGACAGCCACGGACCGTGTGAAAGATAAAGTCTATCCCACAGGCACGGACCGTGTGAAAGATATAGTCCATCCGACAGTCACGGACCGAGGGAAAGATAAAGTCTATCCCACAGCCATGGACTGTGTGAAAGATTAAGTCTACCCCACAGCCACGGACCATGTGAAAGATAAAGTCTATCCCACAGGAACGGACCGTGCGAAAGATAAAGTCTATTTCCAGAGTCACGGACCGTGTGAAACATAAAGTCTATTCCCACATCCACGGACCATGTGAAAGACAAAGTCTACTCCCACAGCCTCGGACTGTGTGAAAGATAAAGTCTATCCCACAGCCACGGATCGTGTGAAAGATATAGTCTATCCCACAGCCACAGAAAATGTGAAAGATAGAGTCTATTCCCACAGCCACGGACCGTGTGAAAGATAGGGGCTATCCCACAGCCACGGACCATGTGAAAGACAGAGTCTATCCCACAGGCATGGACCCTTTGAAAGATAAAGTCTATTCCCACAGCCACGGACCGTGTGAAAGATAAAGTCTCACCCACAGCCCTGGACCGTGTGAAATATAGAGTCTATTCCCACAGCGACAGACCATGTGCAAGATAGAGTCTATCCCTCAGGCAAGGACCGTGTGAAAGATAAAGTCTACCCCACAGCCACGGACAGTGTGATTGATAGAGTCTGTTCCCACAGCCACGGACCATGTGAAAGATTAAGTCTTCCCCACAGCCACGGATCATGTGAAAGATAAAGTCTATCCCACAGGAAGGGACCGTGCGAAATATAAAGTCTATTTCCAGAGCCACGGACCGTGTGAAACATAAAGTCTATTCCCACATCCACGGACCATGTGAAAGATAAAGTCTACTCCCACAGCCACGGACCATGTGAAAGATAGAGTCTATTCCCACAGCCATGGACCGTGTGAAAGATAGGGGCTATCCCACAGCCACGGACCATGTGAAAGACAGAGTCTATCCCACAAGCATGGACTCTGTGAAAGATAAAGTCTATTCCCACAGCCACGGACCGTGTGAAAGATAAAGTCTAACCCACAGCCATGGACCGTGTCAAAGATAGAGTCTATTCCCACAGTGACAGACCATGTGCAAGATAGAGTCTATCCCTCAGGCACGGAACTTGTGAAAGATAAAGTCTACCACACAGGCACGGACCGTGTGAAAGATAAAGTCTATTCCCAGAGCCACGGACAGTGTGAAATATAAAGTCTATTCCCACAGACACGGACCTTGTGAAAGATAAAGTCTACTACCACAGCCACGGACCGGGTGAAAAATAAAGCCTACCCCACAGTCACGGACCGTGTGAAAGATAAAGTCTTATCCCACAGACAGGGACCGTGGGAAAGATAAAGTCTACCCCACAGGCACGGATCGTGTGAAAGATGAAGACTATCTCACAGCCACGGACGGTGTGAAAGATAAAGTCTATCCCACAGGCACGGATCGTGTGAAAAAGTCTATCCCACATCCACGGACCATGTGAAAGATAAAGTCTATCCCACAGGCATGGACCGTGTGAAAGATAAAGTATATCCCACAGCCACGGACTGTGTGAAAAAATCTATCCCACTGCCACGGACCGTGTGAAAGATAAAGTCTAGACCACAGGCACGGACCGCGTGAAAGATAAAGTCTATCCCACAGGCACGGACCGTGTGAAAGATAAAGTCTATCCCACAGGCACAGACCATGTGAAAGATAAAGTCTATTCCACAGCCACGGACCGTGTGAAGGATACAGTCTATCCCACAGGCACGGACCGTGTGAACGATACAGTCTATCGCACAGCCATGGACCGTGTCAATGCTTTCACACGGTCCGTGGATGTGGGGCAGACTTTATCTTTCACACGGTCCGTGTCTGTGGGATAGACTTTATCTTTCACACGGCCCGTGCCTGTGGGGTAGACTTCATCTTTCACACGTTCCGTGGCTGTGGGGTAACCTTTATCTTTCACATGGTCCGGGGTGTTTGATAGACTTTATCTTTCACACGGTCCGAGTCTATGGGGAAGACTTTATCTGACT